>NW_028270155.1:59970394-60284905 GCF_037043375.1 Chiloscyllium plagiosum | reverse complement strand
GCTGAGTTTTTCCAAAACTATGTTATATATGTGTCTGCAGCATCCACACTACTTTGCTTGTAACATTTGAGACATTTTCCTCACTAGGTATTCATGATTCAGAAAACATTGCTTTGTTGGATGACTTCTGCCTGGGATACTCTGCGACAACTCAAACACTTCTCTATCTCTGCAGCTGATTACTGGTTAGGAGGCCAGCTATGCCTCTGTTGACGGCACTTTCATCGGAGTCTGAAATCTGTGGGTTCCCTGCAAGGGTAGGGCATTTGAGCACAACATCTCAGCACCATGCAATACTCAGGGAGGTATCTTCATTCCAGTATGATATCAAGCTGAGGTTCCAGCTTCCCTGTTGGGTGGAAATAAAAAATAATTCCATGCCGCTATTTTGAAATGCGTGAGTTCTCTCAAGTCCTGGTCAAGAGTCATCCCTCAATGACATCACTAAAACTGTTAATTATCACATTGCTGCTTTTGACAGCTTGCTATGTACAAATAGGTACTTTATTTCTGACATTATAACAAGTGCAAAGTACTTCATCGGTAGGAAATCCTTACAGATGTTGTGAAAGATTATATATATAAAGGTAAATTCTTATTGTCCTGAAACCAGACTGATGGTAACTAATGTCATAGAAGACAAGCTAGTTAACCATGTAAACTTACTTCCATGCGGGATGTGCTAAACCTTTTATTTTGTAAATTGTATTCCTAAAACGTTTATTGCAACATTCCCCCTCTAACTTGTAGCTTATAGTTGTAAATGGTATTAAAAGATGTTGTATTTCCATGGGCTTTAGCCAAGTTTCAGTGCCTCTGTTCTTCCTACCAGTATGCAGCTACACATGACAATGTTTGAGGAATTGAGCCAAGATTTTGATGAGAAGACTAACTTGCCAAATGAATCATGAATGGGACTTAACCAGCTTGAATTAATCAGTGTTTACTCCAAGACTTAAACAGATCCAGTTCTTAATTCCAATCTGTTTAACCCAAGGAGAAAAATAAAAGTTTAGCAGTGGTGGAAGACTGATAATACTGGACTCCAGGTCACAGACCACGGACAAATAAAGAACTTAAACTTTAAAGTTTGTTTTTGCTTTTAACAAATGACAACAAAAACAGCTTCCTGTGGACCATTCAGGTAATGGGCTCAACTACAAAATGTGCTGTGATACTGCACATGGAAATAACGATCTAAGAACAAATAGAAGCCATCCAGTTGTTCTGTTTTTTTTTTCCTCCGTTCAGCCAGATCATGGCTAACCTGTACCTCCATTCCATTTAACAACTTGGCACCATATCCCTTGGTATTCTTTCCAATTGGGGGAAAGTGAGGAATGCAGATGCTGGAGATCAGCGTCGCAGAGTGTGCTGCTGGAAAAGCACAGCAGGTCAGGCAGCATGCGAGGAGCAGGAGAATTGACATTTTGGGCATAAGCAGAATTCTATCCATCTTAGTTTGACATTTTCAATTGACTGAGCTCCAGCAGCTTTTTGAGGGGGAAAAGATTTCCACTACCCTAAGTGCAACAAAACAAGTTCTTATTCAGCGATGATAGAACAGGTTGGTTATCCCATTTTATCCTTCATTTCCCCTTTTATGACCCAGTCTTGAAGTGAAGGTGGTGGTTTTTGACTAGGGACTGCAGTTGGATTTTGATTCCCATTTCTGGGAATTGTATTGTATTTTTTTAAGTTCCAAGGTACATTCCCAAGTCCGAAGGTTTATATAGGTAGTTCCAATTATACCAATCAAAGTCTAATTAGCCTCCTGCACCCTTCATAGGGAAAGGGTGTAGTTGTTTATATAGGCAATTTAATTAATGGAAATATCCATGGGAATTTGTATTGGAAAAGTTACCTGGAAGTGTACGGAATGGTAAGATTTCTAATATATGAAGTGATGTCAAGAAAGTAAAACTAATAAATTTGACAAAAAAAACCGAAGAGTCTCTGAACCTACCAGAGTTTTGAAGTTTATTTAAGATGATGAAAATTATCAAGTCGCCATGTTAAAATAAGCACATTTTCAGGAACTTGCATTAGTCAACACTTGCCAACTTAAACAAGTGGGTTGGTGTACTGAGATACAAGAATAGTGTGTTACAACGTGTCGTAGTAACAGATCCCAAAGATCTTAACACTTGCACTAAATACAGATTAACCTTGACTGGTCACTAGAAATTTGTTTGGTAAAGTAAAAGCCTTATCAGCTTGGGTGCTACAGAAATAATTAGATGAAGCAGGTCATGAAAGTTCCAACTTTTTCCCACCCTTCCCTGTTGACAGCAATCTTGATTTAAATACTTTTGTGTAACAAACTAAAAAAATTGTTAGGACAGGGAGAGAGACAAACCAAAAGGCAGTGGAGATTCTCAAACTTGTTAATGTGTGTATGCGCGGACAAGGTTACACACAATGTACCTTGTGTTCATTGTGTGTAACTGTATTTAGTGAAGGCAGGAAATGGTTACATGGGATCTTTAGTTTTTACACAAAATGCTTTTCTTTTGGCAATTCCCTAGTGCAGTCACATTGTAGCCCGGCCCTATGCCAGCTGACGTGAAGAACACTCACCACATGCTGTTGATTTGGATGAGTTTGGTTTGTAGGTTGTTTATGCATTAGGCAGCAATTGCTCACAAACAGGGTTACTCTGGCATCATAGAGGAGCACATTTGCATTCATATTCTGAAATTTGTGCAGAAATAATTACCTTTCTAGCAAACGGGCAACATGTGTGCATGTCTTGTCTTGAATGTTCTGTCAGGTTAGCAATTTGGACCCCTCTACGTATCTGTGTGAGACATGATGTGCAAGTGTAACCTGCTTGGGAGGAAGGGGTAGCTATGTTTGCCAGAATTCTTACCACTGGGACTTTCCATGCTTCATGTCTGAGTCTAGTTAGAGGTTAAATTGATGGATTAATCACTCTCTGTATACTCAGTAACTCCTCTATTGTTACAGCTACCAGGAAGGTAAAATACAAATTAACAACATGATTCTTGGAAGAGACCAGATGTTTGCATCTGTTGGCTAATAATTTAAGTTCAGCAGCCCAAGCTGGGACACTGACAGCCATATGCTTTACTGAAATAAGACCCTCTTCCAGCTGGTAGATTTCTGCAAGGGCATCTGAAGTGTGGAGGACAAGGAAGGATTAAAAAGATGTTTATGTAATTACCATCCTATTGTTGCAAATCTGACGAAATGAGATAGTGAAGGCAGCGACTAAAGAAAAAACTGTGTCAGCTGTGACTCAAGGTAGTTCTTTCACTCCTTAATCAGAGGTTTGTGGGTCTGATCCAACACTCGAGGTGAGCACACAATCTAGACTGACACTTCAGGGCAATACTGAAGGAATGGAAAAAGGTGAGGGCTACTTTCAGGGAAGAATATTAAGCCAGTGCTTTTTTTTTTGGCAGTGTTAGGTGGTTGTAAAAGCACTGTTTGAACTTCTCCCTGGCCAATATTTATCCCGCAATATCACGAGAACAGATTATTTGTATGCTATTTTCTTGCTGTTAGTACACTCTTACTACGCAAAAATTGTCTGCCACGTTTCTCTAGCATTACAATAATGATTGCATTTCAAAATGCTTCATTGACTGCAAAGTACTATAGTCTTGGGAAGTGGTATATACTGTAAATGTAAGCGCACTCCTCTTTTAAAGCTTTTTCGATGTGTCCTTGGTGAATTGTGCACCATCAAGGTCGGAGCTGGGAATGGAGCTGCATCTGTAATGTAGCACTGTTTGTTTCTCACAGTTCATGTTAATGCAACAAAACTGTCTCATGCTCGGCATAGTGCTCCATTGAATTCCTGCAGTCAACTCTGCACTGGTGCACTCCTGTCCTGGATACATACAGATGCTGGAGACGCTGAAATTTTCTTCAAGCAAGTAATTTTTATAGATAAAATGTGCAGTTTCAAGAAGATTTAAAAGCTCCTTCATGTCCTCCAAATTTATATTGTTGTTTTGATTTGCTAATTTGGGAGTTCACTCCTTTTCAATGGTTTTAATGAATACTAGGTGTAACTTGCCACATCTGATGCAATTTAGAAAATTGCTGATCCCTTAGTTCAGTTGAGCTCCTTCAAAACTTGTCAGGGTTCTTGTGGTGCAGAGGTAGTGTCCCTATCCCTGGGCTAAAGGGTCTGGGTTAGAGTCACACTTATCCAAACAGGTTGCAATAACTACACCCAAAGGAATCCTATTGTATTTTGCACTTAAAACATGTTTTTAACTGTGTGCTGTAAAGTGATCTTACACCTTAATGTGGTTCTTTTATCATAGAACAGTCAACTCCCTAACTTTACAGCGTTGACTGCATTTCAAAAGTAGCTCATTAGGTGTTAAGCACTTTGGGCTAACCTGTTGTGACAGGCATTATATAAGTGCAAGTTCTTTAAGTTTCAATGTTTTAGTGCAGTGACACTTAAGAGATGTGCCGAAGATAACTTGCAGTTTATCTGCTCTTCATCATTTTCCATCTCTCTTCCTTTTTCAGTCCTTAACTGCAACAGAGAGGGATTTGGGGTTCCTCATGGATCACAAATAGCGAGCATTCAGATTCAGCAAGATGTAGGGAGGGCAAATGGAACTTAGGACTGTTTTTGTTCCAAAGAGAATGGAATATACTGTTAGAGAGGTTTTGCTAAAACTATACAAGGCACCAGTCAGACCACAAACTGGATGCAGTGAACAGTTTTTTGATCCCCTTAACTTAAGGAAAGACATACAGCCATTGGAGGCAGTCCACAGAAGGTTCACCAGGTTAGTCCTGGGGATGGAGGGACTGTTTTCTGATGAAATTAAGTAGGTTGGACCTGTACTCATTGCTGCTTTGAAGAATAAGAGAGGAGACCTTACTGAAATAAGATTTTTAGGAGGCTTTTCAGGGGTAGATGCAGAGAAATCATATTTCCCCCCCTTGGGAGAGTCCAGGACCAGAGTGTATCATCTCAGAATAAGGAGTTTAAGACCCAGTGAGGAAGAATTTCTTTTCTGGGAGCGTAGTGAAACTGAAAGTCCTTACTGCAGAGGGCTCTCGAGGTTGGGTCAGTAAGTATGTTGAAGATTGAGACATACCGATATTTAATCAGCAAGGGAATCAAGGGGTATGAGGCTAGGACAGGAAAGAGGAGCTGAGGATTATCAGATCAGTCATGACCTCATCGAATGGTGAAGCTGACTGATGGGCTGAATGGCTTGCTTCTACTCCTGTGTCTTCTGGTCTTGGTTATGGTCCCTGCTTTCCTCAATGTCATGGCCACAGCCGAGATTCAGTGCTGCTCCCTTCGCTTTAAGATGGCGCTGGATTGTGGTGCCACTTTTTGCTGTATCCTTCTATATATATATATGTATGTGGCAATAAATACCTCCTAGTTGGTGCTTAGTAAGAAGCCTGACATTCCCAGGATGGTAAAAACATCTTGAATCCATGTAGCCCCTATTAAAATGTAAATGTTCCAAGGCATTTCAAAGAACAGGTACATTGGTACTGAGTCGTGGAAGGATTCAGTCGGAGAAATGACAAAACTCTTGGCCAAAGGGATAGGTTTTAAGGAGCATCTTTAAAGGGGGAAGAAGAGGGGATCCTGGAGCTTAGGATCCAGACAACTGAAGGCAAGCAGCCAAAGACAGGGTGGAGGAACTAGGACAACGTACAAGTGGCCAGAATTGAAGAAACACAATTTCTGGAATTAAGGTTGAAAAGGTAGGGAGAGGGTAAGTAAACTCCTGGAGAGATTTGAAAACTAAGGTGAGAATTTGAGTCAACTTGGAGCCTATGTAGTCTAGTGGCAATGAATGAACAGGACTTTATACAAATTCGCATAGGGTCAATAAAGTATGAAAGGCCAGGTAAATATCAAAAGCCCTCTTATTACAGAGTTTGATAATTGAACAATTATTTATTAGCTTTTTTTGTTTGTGGAAAAGTGCCGCTCCTGCAGTTTGTAACCATCCACAGGAACTCGCAGGATAGGGATTCACTCATGGAGTCTTTATCTCTCTAGGTTGGCCTTCTCTGAACTTAATGTCAGCAAGCGACAGCAATCATTTTTTAAAAAAATGGTAATTGGAAAAGACAGTTGCAAATAGTAACTTTTGGTTTTTCAAAAAAAAAAGCCTCAGTTCTCACCAGTGTGAATTTATTCTGTGTGGTGCACAGGGAGGAGCGCTGCAGGGGTTTCAGAAAGGAAGCTGCAGCTACTAGGGCCTTCTGCAAGAAGTGGTTTGCACATTGCTGTGCTCTGCAGCTTTTCCATCGCATGTGTTATTTGTTCAGACATTCACCTGGCCCCACTTGGATCTCATAAACATTTTTCAACTGAAATTACACCGGAGGTGAGAGAAACAAAAGTTCGATACATACTCCAACCATACTTTCACTGCACTCATGGTGCAAATGGGTTATTTTTAATGTTGCTAGGTGTGACAGAATTGATGATTTCCTGAGAATGTGGTTTCTCTCTGTTACATACGTGTATTTGTTGCTGGTCACAAACCACAGAAACATCACCACCATTAATATCAAAAGCAGATACTTTGTCTGAAACGCTGAGGAACTGCATGTAGGGCAAGTGCATTTCTCTTCATTGCTCCTATCAGATGCTACCTTTGCTCTTCAGAGGCTGAGTCCTAAACTCAAAATGGATGGCACGCCACACTGTGCAATGAACTGAAATGAGAGCCCGGGAGGATTGGCCCTGCATGAGAACAATCCTATGTTGTTTGCTGTTTGAGACAAAGTAATGAAACTCTGAAGATTTAATGGTTCTTGCAGCACAGTGGTAGTACCCCTGCCTCTAAGCTGAGGGGGAGGGGACTTGGGTACAAGTCCCATCTGCTCCAGATGCATGTCATAACACGTCTAAACAGGTTGATCAGGAATATCGTTCCCAGTGGGAAGTTGACTTCTGGATACTTGATGAGAGTATAAGTCTCTGAATAACTGCATGAACAGCTTCGAAAGAACTTGTATTGGGATCATTGTTGAATTTGAAGTTCTATGTAGGAAGTTGAAGGGTAACCTTATGGAGGTTTATAAAATCATGAGGGACACAAATAAGATGAATAAAAAGGGTCTTTTCCCTAGGTTGGGGGAATTCAAAACTAAGGAACATATGTTTAAGGTGAGAGAAAGATTTTAAAAACTACACGAGGGGCAACTTCTTTACACAGCAAATGGTTTGTGTGTGGAATGAACCTCCAGAGGAAGTGGTGGATGCAGGTACAGTCGATGTTTAAATTTGGATAAGTTCATGATTCGGAAACTTTTGGAGAGATAAGAGTCCAAGTGCATGCAAGTGGGACTTGTTTAGTTTGGGAACGTAACCAGAGTGGACTGGTTGGAGCGAAGGGTTTGTTTCCATGCTGAATGACTCTGTTTGGGCATGAACAATAATAAAAAAAATTACATGTCATTTTGTAAAATAGTGAAAACATATATTCATTAACAGATATATGCATTTATACGCACCAATGATTTGAAAACAGGCTGTTGTTTTTATGGAGCCAGTTAGGCCCGTTATTGACTATATTTAACTCACATGCTAGCTAGCTGAAGGTGGTATTCTTATATCACAAAGAGAAATGGTGTGGTTCATTGGATTGACATCCAGCTAGAATGAATGAGAAGTGATTTTATTTCTATGGAATCTCATGTTTGAGATCAAATCTTGTTAATGTCGACTGTAGCACTTTGTTATACGCTATGTGAAAGTTACATAGAAAGATAAAACCTTTGTACTTCATAATTCAGACCAATGTATTTATATTGTAAAGCATCATTATATCAGAGTATCATAATTGAGTAAACTGCTGAATATGCATGAATCTTCTTAGCAAAATGGAGCTTGCTTCCAAAGAGACACCATGTCTAACAACTTAAAGAAATTAATTAATTTAAGAATAGAGTAATGCTCTTGATTTAATCGGCTAAATTGCTCTCTCTGTACAGTACTACATTAAGCAGAAATGAATTTGTTTTATAGGTCACTGAAAGTTGCAACCACATCTCTGCATACGAAAGTGATTCTCTTAATTATATCTTCTGAAACCATTCATTCTAGCTCAGCTTCAGGAAGCTGTCAATGTCCCATGACTGTCCTTTCTGCAAAGTGCATCATCACTGTCAGTTGGGATGATGAGCTGAAGAATTCAGGGATGCAAATGTTTTGTTGGAGCAGAATATCTTTGACTGAATGCAGACACTGCGGAGCTCACTGTTGACTATGTTACCCCACCTCTTCCTGCTGTCAGTCAATGACATTTATTGAAACGACTGATAAATTAAATTGCCCGATTTAGCAAGGCTGTTTGTGTGCAAGTTGGGTTTTGCTATAATAGAATTTGACTGCACATCACAGACCCATGATTAATGCAGTTGCTCACTAATGACCTTGATTATGATGTTGTTTGAGCACCGACAATCGAGCATTACAAGAAGCAGCATTGTTTGGTAATATGATTAGAAAAACAATAAACACCACAAGAAAAGACTTGTCATCCATGTACCATTCGTGAGTGCCATTCATTTTTAAAAGGACGGGTTGGTGTCAGAATAAAACATGAGTTTTGGCAGTAGTTCCATTTCGGACTGTTCCCAATATAAAACCAGTGACCTGAAAAATTGTGACGTTGGAGCATTGGATGGTGGAGGGTGAATTGTCAGAAAAATAAACTCATTTTGACTGACAATTGAATGAAGAAGGCTTACTCTGTAATGAGGCTTAGCCTTTTTTCCTATCTGGGCTATTTAAGGATAGGGAAAGCTTCCCTATCCTTGAACAGGAGCAACTGTTGCTCAGTGTCTCACCTCTTCAGGCTCAAGTCCAATCCCAGAGAAATCTACATTAAATCCAGGCTGACACATCATTGCAGTGCTGAGGGAAAGCTACATTGTTAGGTGGGCTGTCTTTTAGATGAGATGGTAAATGGAGATTTGTAAACCTTTGATAAATGGAAAAGATCCCATGGCACTGTTTATGAAAGAGCAGCAGATTTTGATATGAGGCTTATATTTGTCTCGCAACTAACATCATCAAATACAGATGATCAAATCATTATCTTTTTATTTTTTGAGTGAGCTTTCTGTCTGCAACTTGGCCATAACTCCTACATTGCAAGAGAAACTACACTTCAAATGGACTTAATTGACTATAAACTATTTGGGGTCCTGATATTGCAAAGACAACATATAAATACAAGTGTCTCTGCTTTTCTTTTTTTTTTGTCCTTTTTTCTCCCACTTTATAGTCTCTTTTCCTCTCTCTCTTCCAGCTTTCTAAAACCTAGTACCTCTACTGTATCTTTAGTCTCTCAAAACAAAATCCCTCCATTTCCTGCTTAGTGTTATTTCTTCCCAAGTATTATGACTTTGTGATGTTCTGAGATGTAGCACTTCTTACATTGAATGGAAGTTGTTTTATATATGAACAAATACTATGATAATGGACATCCACATAGATGATAAGGAACTTGACTGAAGAGGGGAAGGATAATGAGGTAATGGGAATAAAACAAAAAAAAAGGGAACATGATGCTTTCCAAAGTTAGGTTGTGTAGTCCATGGTGCAATGAAAACAGTCCAAACTAAACCAATAATTGTTTGTTACTCTTAAGATGAAAGTCCAATCCAAGTGAAGGCTTCTGTCAGTGTATGTATTCACAACTGGATAAATCGAGCAGTGAAAGAATGAAAGTTTTTGCATTTCTGTAACGCCCAGAATGACTCAAAGTACTTTATCTCCAGTTAAGCATTTTTGAAAATTTGGCATATTTCTACAAATAACAATGTGATAATGACCAGCCAATCTGTTTAGCTGGTTATTAGTATATTTTTTCAAATGTTGTTTACAATTACTGGCACATTAATTAACTGGACTTCAACTGCTCACAAGCAAATTCTGGTTCCAGCACTCCTTTATGGAAGGTTCTGAGTTGATTAGAGTTTTCCCAAAGTTCAAAGAAATTCCATTAAGTGTTGCTGAAAAACTATATTTTGTCATAACTTTTCATTTCGTGTTCATCAAGGCTGGTCACACATATACTAAATCTGAGGGAAAACTAATGTTACGCTGCATGATAGGAGAATGCTGATTAGTTAACAAGTTGGCTCGGATAGAGAATGCACTAATTAATTATTGACTGTTAACAGCTGAGCTTTATTTAAATTTGGAAACAGGCAGGTTCACTCTGGTCAGCCTTCTTCCTTGAGAAATGTACCAGCAAATGGCTATCACTGATTCTGTTAAATTGAAACAAGTGCACCATGTTAACATGTCCTTTCTGGTTACAAAGAACATAGCTTCATGTATGCATATGTGTAGTTTCCTGTATGCATGCAGTATAATTGTTGGCTTTCTCAATGAATTGGTGATCTTGTGAATTGCCTTGAAGAGCGCAAGACATAAAGCGTTGAGAAAATATGTCTTTTATCAGCATTATTTCAGTTAAGTACTACCACATTCCAGTAAATATAAATGTCAAATCCAAGGTAGTGCCTCATTGTCAGAGCTCTGATACAGGGTTCTTTGAAATGGTGGAAAGTGGATCAACTTCCCAACTGTCTAACCCTGAACTTAGGCAATATTCCCTTTTTCTTTTCACTTGCAATGTAGAGGTGTTTTAATGGCTGTCCTCAAGCTGTGACCCTCAGCACATTAGGACCTCAAGCCACTAATGCATAGATACACAGGTGTTTGGTTGTGGTGGTTCAGCATTTAGAGCTCGAGACTTAGAGCATTTGACTTGAAGAGTGTTAAATGATCTGGAAGAATCTTATTTACAATTAGTTTTCAACCACTTTTGTATATTCCTGGAGGGGCAAAACATGTCTGTAGTTGAGGATAATCTGCACAGGAGATGGCTTTCTGCAGGAGAAGGGATCTGTGTAGTCAGGTGTTTATCTTGGCAGCCTCAGGCCTTTGCAATCCAGTTTGTTTTGACTTGCCCCTTTCCCTTTGAAGTTCCCTTGGCTCCTTAAGGTGTGATATTCCAGGATTCCTCTCCAGACAGCCACTGAATTCACAAATGCAGTCATCTGTTGGCAGTATGGCATCCTTTTAACATACGCATTACGAATTAAGAGTTCAATTAGTCTGTAAGTACTTCTTGATTCTGATGTGTCGCAGTGACAATGTCACTGTGGTGGGTAGACGAGTGCCTGTGAGTGATGGATGGGGTTAAATAACAGTGATTTATTTTCTGACGAGTGAAGCAAAGTGTGAGCCAGGAATCCTTTACAGTCTGAGCAGTGAACAACTATTTCACTCTTCCTGCGGGACTGGTTTTATGTAGCTCTTATGGAGTCAGAAGATATTCCACTTATGTAAAAGCGAATTACTGCAGATGCTGGAATCTGAAACCAAAAGAGAAAATGCTGGACAATCTCAGCAGGTCTGGAGCATCTGTAAGGAGAGAAAAGAGCTGACATTTCGTGTCTAACTGACGCTTTGTCAAAGCTTTGACAAAGGGTCAGTTAGACTCAAAACGTCAGCTCTTTTCTCTCCTCACAGATGCTGCCAGACCTGCTGAGATTTTCCAGCATTTTCTCTTTTGGATATTCCACTTATGTTTTGAATATTGACGAGTCCTTGCTTTGCTTTTAAAACAAGTCTCACAATGCTCCAGACTCATGGTTGGCTGCTGATGTTAGCAATGGTTTCAGAGATTATTTTACCATCCCATGGAGTCACCCTTCCTGCACCCCTATCCCCTCCCAAACCTCCCTCGCTTTCCTCCAACAAAAACCTAGCTTTTTGTTTTTCCCTAATATTTGAGGGCCATTTCCCTTCACTGCTCCCTTGGTTGAGGCTAGGATTTACAGGAGAGAGGTTTATTTTAATAGGGACCAGTCCACATTGATGCTGTTCATAGAAGTACAGGATTCTAGACCTGTGCAGTGTACTGCATTTTGTATTAATACATTTTGAAAATTACATTGCCAAATTAAGCCGAGGACTGTTTGACCAAGAAAAGTGAGTGAGTAGTAAGACTTCATTAAAATGAGGATTCATAAATGCAATTTGGATGAGTAGTTTTGCATAAGTAAAGATTCAATGTTGCTCTTCAGAGACTGCAGGTTCATTGTACTCTTCACCAAAGGTATAACGCATATGATTATTACATTACGCTACTACATTATATGCTTTACATGATCACACTTGAGATTTTAAATGAGAAAAGGGAAGAGCAATTTCCTTTATCTTCCTTTTATAGCTCGCAATCGTTGCTCTTTACCAGACTTCTTCGTTGGCAAGGGATTCACTTTTAGTGATGTAAACAATCTCCTTCCAATTCAAGATAATGGTTTCCTCCTTTCTGACTTACATCTACTGTGTACCAGTCTTGCATCTGTCATTCAATTCTCTCTTGTTCTGTAAGTGTTATTTATATTAAGAACATTCATTCTTGGATTATGGACATTAGTGCAAGGTTGACATTTATTAACCATCTTTTATGTACTTTGAGTTAAATTTCAATACAACCTAGGCCATCTCAGAGGGCAGTTAAGATACAAATGTTAACATCTAATATCGTCAAAAGGAATGCCTGAGACCTAATAAAATGAGGTAAACATATGATGGATTTATTAGTTAAGGGTTAATTGGGGTGAATTGCTTGCGTAAGTACAGGAGTGTGTTTTATGGAGTGTGGTTAACTTAAATAATGCTCTCACTAAAAAGTGTGGATGGACTTGAAGTTTATTTAGATATGGTTAACTTGCTGTGTATAGCAACAATCGCATTTGTGTAGGGATCAGCTAACAACCGGTCCAGCTAAGAACAGTGGGTCCTCTTCCCTAGAGAACATTAGAGCCATTAGTTGGCCTGAGACAGCACACTGGTGACATTTTGCAACTCTGTAGAAATCTATTCATTATATATTTTTAAAAATCACATTATAAATTATTCCAGTAACTTGAAAGGATACTGCTGGTTTGTAAGATTAACACTTTTTTTCCCCCTTAAATGTGACCGTAATGTGATAAATTTAAAACCTCACAACACCAGTTCATAGTCCAACAGGATTATTTGGAAGCATTAGCTTTTGGAGCACTGCTCCTTCATCAGGTGATGGTGGAGTATAAGATCGTAGGACACAATTTATAGCAAAAGTGTACAGTGCAATATATTGGAAAAGACCTGGATTGTTTAAGTCTCTCATCTTTTAGAATGACCATGTTGGTTTCAGTTATTTTATAGGTATATTGCAAAACTTTCTTAAAGATACTTTCTCAAGTAAACTTTAACAAGAGGTGCCATGTTGGCCCAGATAATGCATTGAAGGTGTGAGGTGCCCTATGTGAGGCTGTCTGTGCCCCAATGTTCAGACTGATTCTATTTTTTAAAAAAGGGATTTGCAGTATCTTACATGGGTTCATGCAGTTTTTGAGCAAAATAAAATGTAATTCTGCAAGTACAAATTCACCCTACAAACTTGTGGAGTGGGTGGGGTATATGAGTGTCTGAGAGAGTGTATGTGTGCGAGTGTAAAGGGGCATAAGTCTGTGAGAGGGTGTGTGAGAGTGTGGGGGTGTATGGGTCTGTGAATGTGTCTGTCTTTTAACTTTGTACATCCCAGTCCAACACTGGCACCTCCAAATCAAGTGATGAGGTTAAAATACCTAAATATTTACAGCTGGTTCTCAGACAGAAATAAGTTCCTTGAATATTTATACACACAATAAATTTTCAAGCAATAGTTCTCATCTTTGAAATTCATTTGGAATTTTATGCAGTGTTTGTCCTGTGCTGCTTCCAGCATTTAAGCAGTTCATGTACCAGAGGAAAATTGCTAGAAGTAGTGATGAAAATTGATTAAATGCTTCTGGTGCAACAATTTGCTATAATTTTAAAGTTCTATACTATCTGGATCCGTTAGAGGAAATGTGTTTGTGTAAATAGTAACTACTGGCTTTCAGTGTTTTTGTTTTCCAACACGATGAATTATTTTTGTGCCTTTTCGTGTTCTGCTCTTTGCTGTTCTAGTTTGGCTCATATCGTTCCGAGAGTGTCTTTGCCAACATTGGGATTTGTGTAATTTTTTTTTTGTGTGGTGATTCTTATTTTTGTAGGACAAAGAATTGTTGAACCATCCAAGAGATTCCATCTGGATTTCCTCTTGTTCTGGTTGTGTTCCAGCTGCAGATGTTTGAAGGCACTGATGTGTATTTGTTCTTTATTAAAGTGGATCCATGCTGCTGTCACACCATAAAAGCCAACACTCGCATTGAAGGAAAAAGACAGTTTTGAACCTTATGAATGGGTCAGTGGCTGAAAGAGGAGCCTCATCTGATTCCAGAATAAAACATTTTTATCACTTTTATAGCTGTAATCCCAATTCCAATTTTTTTTTTGGCAGGAAGTGTTTTTGACTAACAAAGGAATGTTTCAGCTGGCAAGACTCTCTTGGTAGTTTTCACAGAATCCTTTTAGGTTCTCCTGAAAGTTTTATACCATTTGCCAAAGTCCCAGAGGACCATAAGGCTGGACTCTTATTACAGAGAGAGACCTGACGGCCACCATACCTCTTGTGAGGAGTGAGGTTGAGAAGGTTGGACCTTCACAGTGGGGGAATTGCACACACACACACACTCCAACTAACTGCTAGTTAATTGAAGATTAATATTGAGGGCAGGCCATTGACAGATGTGCATTAACTAATCTCATTTGCTGGTGCTCATATACACAGTACAGAAGCTTCTGTCCTCCTGTTCCTTGATCTGTGATGACAATAGTGAAGTAAGAGTCGGAGAATAGATCTCCAATAACACAGCCAGTTTACCGAGAGTGGGCTCCAATGGAGAGAAATACTGAATTGACAATCGTCTAGCCTGCTGAACATAACGTGGTAGTGATGGGAGTGTTTTGAAGCTTATGTTGAAGTAGTTGGTTCTAAATACTTATTCTTTTTAAGTATTCTCTGACTGTGTGATGAGCAGATTTTAGGCCAATTTGGCCATGTTTTGAATGCTAGATTTTACTTGATCATTAGGTGTAAAGGCCACATCCCACCTCCTCATGTACTCCCGATAAAGAGCTTTGGAGTTGGTGTTACAAAAGTTGGGAAGTGAACAAGCCAGAAGTTGACCCCTTCTGAATGAGTGGAGAAGTGGTAATATGTTTCTATGAGGTCTCATAAGCCAGTAGCTCAACTTGGTTTACTTTTCAATCCTCCGCAGTCCATATATTGAACAAAGTGAAGCACCTTAATGTAGTAGTGGAGCTGTTCAGGTAAGTTTGGACCTGAACAGCCAGTTGAGCAGTCCACCCAGAAGCGAAATTGTCCGGTAGCCAAGTTATCGGGCAAACTCTAGCGAAAATGCACTTCGAGTGGAGCTGAAAAAGTTGCTGGTAATCCTAGATTAGTCTCAATGTCTTGAAAGGCAATGTGAATGTAATGCTGCTGTTATTGGCTGAACTCTGTTTTTGGTGGTTTTAGCTGAGTTTTTAGCTGAAGAGAAAGTTGAATATATTTGCACACTTGAACAATTTTTCCACAAAGGACAGGTTGATTGTTGAAACACTCAAGCCGGTGGAGAGAATGGCAGCTACAAAGTCTGATTACAGAATCATAGCAGTTGTTACATAAAGAAGAAATGAAAACAAAGCTTCAAACCATTGGTAAAGTAGGTTGATTAATAAAAGGCTGATTTACGAGTGAGGTCAGGAAGCTCAGTCTCTCACAGAGAACAAACAGTTGAATGTTATGTTTGAGAGAGTGCAGGATCCTTCAAGATAAATTGGTCTAATGTTTTTGACTGATATTTCCACTGTACAACTTTGTGTCAGACATTTAATACCATAAGTATTCCAGAATTGAAAAATATCCTGATTTTTAAAATCATTATTTTTAAATTTTGGACAGCAATTCTTTCTGGGGTATAGTAGCATGAAGAAATCTCTGAGCCTGAACCTACTGTCATTTGATGCCTGCATATCTACAATTGGAGTCACTAACTAGCTGATAACTAAACTATAGGTGAGGGTTCACAAAGAACTGGAACTCTCTTCCTGAAATGGCGAGACCAATGGGACTGAGATCAGGTATGGATCAGTCACAATCTTAATTAAATGGTAGATCAGTCTTGAGAGCCTGAATGACCCACTCCTGTTTCAATAAATGGGAGACCCCACTCTGGCCAGCTGTTAGCAGTCAAAGTTGTTGGAGTCAAACCTGGGACCTTGGGCCCTCTAATGGTAGTGTCCCTACACCTGAACTGGGAGACTTGGCTTCAAGTCCCACCCTGCTCCACAAGTGTGTAATAACATCTCTGAACAGGTTGATTTTAAAAAAAAAACAAAATGGGTTAAAGTTAGGAGCATCTTGGCTTACGTGTCTCTGTTCTGCATCAGGCAACAGACATTGTTCTGAGCGAGGGTCACTGGACCTGAAATGTTAACTCTGATTTCTCTCCACAGATCCTGCCAGATCTGCAGTGCTTTTCCAGCAATTTCTGATTTTGTTTCTGAATAGATATGATTGTGCTGTTGAAAAGGCAAAAGGACATCTTTTGCTTCGAGAGTGAAAACGTATATCTGTTTTCTTGTGGTTGATCATGTTTAGCAGGCGCCTGTTGGCAATATTTCAGTTCATTTTTGTTTTGAAACACTGCCCCGGTAAAATTAAAACCACATCTGCATGAACAATCTTTAATATGAATAGAGCAGTGTCTGAAATAGGCTTTTGATCTGGTAAAATTGGGCCTTGAAACCACAACATGCAATATTTCATGTTCTATATAAAGCTAAATAAATATTAATGTTATCCAGTTACGCTGTCCAAATATTTTATTGCGATAGGGAATGGCAGCCTGCTTTTGTGTTTGCCTTATTGCATTTCTGAGAATCTGCAGACTTAAACTCTGACAGAGACTTCATATAAACATAAGCCAAAGTGGAAACCAGAGCTAGAATACACTGGAATGTTTTTAAAAAACAGATCTGCTTAAATATTGCAGGAATGAATGCCTGAGAGGGAGAAAAGTAAGCAGTTCTCATTTAAAAGACTATTTATAGAATGTACATGCTCTGGGTAGAGCCATTCCTTAGAAGGACGTGACCCAATTGTAATGTGCAGACAAAGGGCTTTTGGGATTAGCAAACTGCAGGAGGCACCAGATAATAGACACAAAAGTTAATTGGAGCATCCTTTTGAAGAGAACAGTTTCCAAGCACTGATTCATTCCACTTACATTCCAAAAACAAAAGAATAACATACTGGTTTATAACAAAATGAAATTGTAAGGAACAAAGTATACTTAAGGCCTGGCAAAGATGAGGCATGGGAATACTGAGGAATGTAAACTGTTCCATGTGGATTTGTGCTTGTAAATAGATCAGCCTTGACTAGGTGTCCGTCTTGTGCTATGCATTCTATGGTCTTGTTGCTCACTGCACCTTTAGTATGTTGGATCCATTAGATCCTCTCCCAATTTAACTTGTTTACTCAGGATCTTAAAGCTTAAATACACTTTACGTCACTAAGCCTAATCTCTTATTCTTCCAGCTTTCAGGCTTTTAACCACCACTCAGCCGATCTCCTCCCCTGGTGATGTGCTGCACCTTGGCCCTTAGCCCAAATGCTAAGTGTGAGCTTCCCAGGAGCTTGATGTAAATGTGGAATTCTACTGCAGAAGTGGGTTAAAGAGTTCTTGGGAACACTTTGTCAGTGAATCTTTGCAGCTTTAGACTTGGGCTTTTGCAAGTGTGGATAGCCAAAACTATCTTATAGTGCCATTTCAGTAGTCACCTGTGGCTACTGTTTTTTAAAAAAAAGGGAAAGAAAACATTCAAGTGGTAAAATGTTTGTGTGTCAGATCTGTAGTGACTGCAGCTAGTTTCAATTTCAGTTTGGTCACCTGATTGAACTTGTGTAAGTAACGGAGTGGAACTCATTGATGTAGGTATTCTACCTGGCTGTGGTATCGTTGGCAGGTAGCTGATGGAAACTGGAAACTCGTTCAAGGTGTTGGGGATCAACGCTGAGTGATTTCCCATAAACTACACTTAAAACAATGCCTTACACTAAAGAAGTCTCAGAAGAAAAGAAATAGCAATTTTGAGAGAAACTTTGACATAATGAAACAGAGGGAATCTTTATTCACTTTCACCAATTATGCTTTCATTAGTAAGAGGAGAGCACATCTGGTCTGAGACAGATGGGAAAATTGGCTGAGGAGATTTTCTGTTGAAGGTTTTTTTAAATTCTGTACTCCTCTAAACTGGAACCTGTGCTACTCTCGGTCCTTTCATCTGTCCACGTGCATGACACAACGAGTGAATCCATCTGAAACAGAGGAAGGTGTGGTGAAGCATGTCATATCAAGGTTACCTTCCCTGCACAGTGATATGACTGTAAGTCATAGGAGTAGATGTAGGCCATTCAGTTCTTCAAGTCTGCTCGGCCTGTCAGTGAGATCATGGCTGAAATGATAATCCTCAATTTCACTTTCCTGCCTTATCTGCAGAACCCTGGATTCCTTTACAGATTAAAAATCTCTCTAAATCTGCCTTGAATATAAGACCATAAGACTTAGGAGTGGAAATAAAGCCATTTAGCCCATCGAGTCCACTCTGCCATTTAATCATGGTAATGGGCGTTTCAACTCCACTTGCCCACCCCTTCTAATTCTAAGGCTGTGCCCACAGGTCCTAGTCTCCCTGCCTAATGGAAACCACTTCCCAGCATCCACCCTTTCTAAGTTTCTATTAGATCTCCCCTCAACTAATAGAAACTCTAATCCATACAATCCCAGGATCCTCAGCCGTTCCTCATATGTTAGACCTACCATTCCAGGGTTCATCCATGTGAATCTCTGCTGGACACGCTCCAGTGTCAGTATGTTCTTCCTGAGATGTGGGATCCAAAACTGGACACAGTATTCTAAATGGGGCCTAACTAGAGCTTTATAAAGTCTCAGTAGCCCATTGCTGCCTTTATATTCCAACCTTCTTGAGATAAATGACAACATTACATTCGCTTTCTTAATCACGGACTCAACCTGCAAGTTATCCTTTAGAGAATCCAGGACTAGCACTCCCAGAGGCCTTTGTACTTTTGGCTTTATGAATTTTCTCACCGTTTAGAAAATAGTCCATGCTTGTATTTTTTCAAACTATATGACCTCACACTTGCTCACGTTGTATTTCATTAGCCATTTCCTCGACCACTCTCTTAAACTGTCTAAATTTTTCTGCAGCCTCCTCAGTACTACCTGCCTGTCTGCCTAACTTTGTATCATCAGTGAACTTTGCTAGAATGTCCCCAGTCCCTTCATCCAGATCACTAATATATAGAGTGAACAGCTGCGGCCCCAACACTGAACCCTGCGGGACACCACTTGTCATCGGCTGCCATTCCAAATAAGAACCTTTTATCCCAACTCTCTGCCTTCTGTCAGACAGCCAATCCTCAATCCATGCCAGTAGCTCACCTCAAACACCATAGGCCCTCCCCTTACTCAGCAAGCTCCCATCAAGGCCTTTTGGAAGTCCATATAGCAGCCACTGGGTTTCCTTGGTCTAACCTACTTGTTATGTCTTCAAAGAATTCTAACAGGTTTGTCAGGCACGACCTCCCCTTACTAAATCCATGCTGACATGTTCTAATCCGACCCATGCACTTCCAAGAATTTAGAATTCTCATCCTTGACGAAGGATTCTAGAATTTTACCAACAACCAAGGTTAGGCTAATCGGCCTATATTTTCCATCCTTTATCTTGATCCTTTCATGAACGAGGGGGTTACAACAGCGGTTTTCCAATCATTTGGGACTTTCTTTGAATCCAGTGACTTTTAAAAGATCACAACCAACGCTTCTGCTATTTCCTTAGCCACCTCACTCAGAACTCTGGGATGTGGACCATCGAATATAATTAAAAGGGCCCAGCCTTCTGCAGTAAAGAGCTCCACTGAGTGAGAGAACTAATCCTTCTTCATCTCTGTCTTAAATGGGCAACCCCTTATCTGAGATTATGTCTGCTTGTCTTAAATACCCCCACAAGGGGAATCAAACTTTCCACATCATCCAGTAACCTGCAAATGCAAGTTAGCATGATGATTCAACCTAGAAGATTCGATGTAATATCCCTGAACTGCCACTAGATATCTCCAGCATGTATAAAAAGTTGTTTACCCTTGGGGTATTTATTCCTGCTACAAAATAGCACCAACTAGTGGTTAGAAAAATGTTTGCACGGTTATTCAGGCAAAATAGACCTCAAGGGAAATGTGATTAGCTCCAATCTTTTGTACTGTCAGTTTTTACCCTCCGTTGAAAACCGGGGAGCATTCTCATACTTAACTTGGAAGTTATACCATATGTTTTGAAGGAGACACCATCGATATCTTTTCAGTCTGGCGAGAGAACTTTTTTTTAAATTTAAAAACTGCCTAAGATTGAGTTGCCTTTATATGCTATCTCTGGGTGCTTAAAATGGTAATTTTTTTTATGACCGAAATAAAACAATACCCACGGAGAGGCTGGTCTCGTATAGCTTTTCTGAACATTCACTCAGACTGGCTGTACAGATGAGAGAGACAGACAGACCCAGGTGACTTTGCACACAGACTAAGCAAGACCGAGTATGAATGCAGAGGAATAATGGCCTGCTATTTATAGGGCTTTTAACTGTTACTAATGTTTGATCTAGAAAACATTAATGAGAGAACGTTTTAGCTAGAGTGTGCTGCACTGCACTCTCTACCGAGTGATCGTGATGTGCTGTGATCGTTAGCTCAGTGTCGACCAACATTAATTACTCCTGTCGCATAGATTTTTTTCCAATTTAAGAATTGAACACGAGCTGTCACTAAGGCACTCCTCATCCAGTCAGAATAGAGTCTTTGCCAGCACCTGTAGTTGAAAAGGGTTAGCAGCGCTGAAGATAAGCAACGATGTGGTTTTCACCCTCCATTAGCGAGGGAGAAATTTGAATTCCAGCTCCTGTGATAGAATCAAACTTTTGTGGGTTTTGCTAACGCTGAGATCTCCTCCACACTGTCAAACCAATTCTAAGTTATCAAATTGGTAATGAGGCTCGGGAGCAGGGAGTATACGTGAATTGCACGGTTCAGCATGTTTGCCTCATGTTGGAACTGAACTACACTGGTGTGCAAAGTAGAAGGTGTTTGATTCTGCATTTGGAGATCTTTGTTAGTAACTCCTGGAGTGGTATTCGGTTCATTAGACCCTGAATAGGAACGAATTCTTCTAACTCCCTCCACCCCTCTGGAACAGAAAAAAAAACACACACAAACCTGATACAGAGCTTTTGACCAGGACATTTGAACACAAATGCCTTTATTCAAAAACAGAATGATGTCCCACAGTAGAACTCAAAAGTTACAGCCTCCAACATCAAATTATCTCTTAAAACCTCTGCAATGAGGGAGGGCACATCTTGGAAAAATCCAAATGCTGATTATCAAATGCTCCAACTTGGTTTGACTAGATAGGCCCTTCCCTCTGGTTCTGAAATAACCTTTAGGAATGGGAGCATTTCATTTGGGCTGCAGTCCTAATGGGATTAAAAAGGTTATAATCAGAGAACTGTTTTCCTAGACCAGCCTTGTGTTTCCTATTGCATAGAAGATTAAGCTCAATTGAGATGTTTGATATGGTTAAAGGATTTGATCAGATAAATAAGAGAGAAAAAGATTGGCTGAGTCGAGAACCAAGAGGCAGAGTTTAAAATGAGACCTAGTTCATTCCTGGTTGGTGTGCTCGCACTGCCTCACTGTTTTAGCCTGGTGGAAATCCCCCACTTCCACAAAAGATAGCTGAAGAGGTTGGATCCATTGATCATTTCAAAACTCAGATTGATGGGGTTTTGTTAGACATGGACAATAACGGGAATTTTCAATAGAATCCGTGGGATGTGTTTGGTGTTAGCAAGATCACCATCCCTAATTTGCCCAATGGGGAGTACAGGGAACAGGATTAGGCAATAACATGCTGAGTGTATGATTCATCTCGCCTCCTCCAAATCTTTCCACTTAGTTTTTAATCATCCCTTTGATGACGATTGAGAGTATTCCGATTGGACAGTAATTGGCACGATAGGGTTTGGGCTGCTTTTCATGTACAGCATGCACCTGGGTAAGTTGTTGGATATATGTCACGATTGCAGCTGTATTTGAACAGCTTGGCTAGAGCACAGCTAGCTCAGAAGCATGATTTCAGGGCCATTGAATGTGTTGGGACCTGTAGCCTTTATAAATGTGTTCTCCATTAACAGCCGAGCCAAAACTGCAACAGTTAGTGTGCTGAAGATACTCCCATGGCTGGTGGCTTTCTATTATTTAGAGAGTTTGGGGATTTTGCAACAGTGAGCATGATGTGAAACTTGGAGGTGGAGGTATTCCCATATGTCTGCTGAACGTGTCCTTCTCGCTGATCGATGGGAATTGTTATTGAAGAAGCCTTGATGAGTGGTCAGTTTATAGATGGTACATAAAGCAACCATGGTGTGTCAGTGGTGAAGGTCATATATTTTAAGGAGGTGGATGGAGTGTCGTCGGTGGAGTTAAGTTTGGCACTTTTCCAGGCAAATGGAGAGTATTCCATTGCACTCATGACATGTGCCTTGTAGAGGGTGGAAAGGGAGACAGAGGTGAGCCACCTTGTGGTCTTCTATCCACAGTAGTGGAATGTCAGGAACAGTCTTAAAAGACTGAATTACCTATACTTGTTCCTATGATCCCAGGAGTCTTGCATTGCATAGGAGCACTACTCGGTTCCCCCAAGCCTGCACCGCAATTCAGTAAGATCATAACTGGTCTGATTACTTCACATTCTCACCTGACCCGATAATCTTTAACCGCCTCGCTCATCAAGAGTCTGACATTAAACATGGTGAATGACTCGGCCTTGAGTGCCTTTAAAGGAAGAGAATGCCAAAGACTCTCAACCCTCTGAAGAAACATTTTCTCCTCATTTCTGTCATAAATGGGCGATCCACGTTATATTGAAACAGTAACCCATGATTCTAGATGCCCCCACAAGAGGAAATGTTGTTAGAGGTGTAACCCTTTGGATAAAATGTTAACCTAAGGTTTCATCCTCTTAGAACCAATAGAACAAATGGGCACTAAAAGATCTGTTGTACAATTTAAAGAAGAGCAGTGAGCTCTGCCAATGTACTGGCAGCATACCTCCCTTAGCCAATGCTATTCCTATGATGAGGTAATACATTATTGTGCATTATCTACAGACATGTTAATGTCACTGCTCTCCAAAGAGATTAGTTGCATATGAATTGCCTTGAGGTATGTTTCATAGAATCCCTACAGTGTGGAAGCAGGCCATTCAGTCCATTTGAGTCTACACCCACCCTCTGAACAGCATCTCACCCAGATCCACTCCTACCCGATCCCTGTAACTCTGCATTTTCCATGACTAATCTACTAAGCCTGCACATCCCTGAACACCAGGCAATTTAGCATGGTCAATCCACTTAACCTACACATCTTTGCACGTTGGGAGGAAGCTGGAGTATCCGGAGGAAACCCACGCAGACACATGGAGAATGTGCAAACTCCACATAAGCAGTTGCCTGCGGGTGGAATCGAAACCCAGGTCCATGGCGCTGTGAGGAAACAGTGCTAATCACTGAGCTACCATTTGAGTGAAATGTGAAGTGATTATTGAGTGTGTCTTTTGTTTGACATGGTCAGAGGTCTTGCGGAGGTTGGGCTGGAATCAGTGGGCGCGATATATCTTTGTCAGTTATAAAGTGACCAGGGGCTTTAGGGATTAACTGTTTGGAGCTCTGAGGATAAGTGATTTTAACAAAACCTGCCTATTTGGAAACTTACAATAATGGGTCAGTTGCCTATTTTGCCCCTTCCTGTTTTCAAATTCTCCTCCATCTGCTCCCACCCCATCATTTAAAGCCAGTAACTGAGATTGATGTGTAAGTTTCTCAGAGAGGATTTCCTGTTGACAGGAATATTTTCAGTAGGCACCATTATGTAACAGCAGTTGCCTGCAATACCACATTACCTTTTTTTTTACATCGCACTCCCTGAACATTTGCAGAGCTGAAGGTCAGAATCATTCAGCATTGTTCTTGTTTACCATTGATTAGTTCTCCAGTCTAGTGACTTGATGTGTGGCAGGGATTGGGCATACTGGGGGATGCAGCAGAGCAGAGCAGCCCAATCATTATTCTTTTAGAGGGATGTTTTCCATCGCATCTTTGAATGTTTCCTGTAACTGCTAATGCACAGAGTGCTTGTGCCAGAATATTTTTAGCTGTGCTCCTGCAGGCTGCATTTCCAGCAACAGTTCAAAGCCAACATTAATTGATTTCTGATGTACTTGCTTAGTTCTAAATTGTAGGGTTACATTATTCCACTGGGATGTGTACATTCCAGAATGCGTCCCGATTAGCTCAGGCTCCCCACTGCAGCAATTCCACACCCCACACAATCTTTGTCAATTTGTGAAAGCTATCAATTTAAATTCCGATCTTTGCAGTATTGTCATTCTTTTCACATTGAGCACATCTGGCAGTGCAAGATGATGGGCTTTTAAATGCTCCATTTTAAGTGCACCAATACACTTTACAGCATTATCACAAAATAATACATTCTCCAGGATCAGATCAGCCACTGGAAATGTCCAGAATTTAGAGACATTATCTTATGAAGACATTAGCTTGCATGTATTGACAGAGATATGTCACATTGTTCATATGACTTTGCATGCAGTTTCAGAAGTGACGTCTGTGCAGTGAAGGGAACAGCATGTAGATTAATCCAGTCCTTATTTTCAAGATCCTAACCTTGGCTCAGTGTAGATTCTTGTTTCTGAGGAAAGCATTTGTGGAATACTCAGAAACAACTCATAATCTTGACAAAAAAAAACTTGAATGGTGGAAATCTGAAACAGAAACAGAACTTGCTGGAGAAACTCAGCAGGTCTGACAGCATCTGTGGAGAGAAAGCAGAGTTAATGTTTTGAGTCCAGTGACCCTTTGATTTGATTTTATTGTTGTCACATGTACCTGAGTACAGTGAACAGCTTTTAGTGTGCAGTACAGGCAGGTCATAGCATTCAAGGACATATAAATCGTTGAGTGTTTAGACAGTGAGGCATACAAGGTTTATGGCTGCACAGGAGGTGCACAAAAGCAAGATCAACGTGACATTTGATGTTGGAGAGGTTCATTCAGCAGTCTGATAACAGCAGGGATGAAGCTGTTCTTGGCCCTGTTGGTACGCATGTTTACGTTTTTGTATCTTCTGCCTGGCGAAAGAGGTTGGAAGAGAGTATAACCGGGGTGGGAGGGCTCTTTGGCTGCCTTTCTGAGGCAGCGAGAAGTGCAGATGGAGTCAATGGATGGAAGGTTGGCTTCCGTGATGGCCTGGGCTGTGTTCACACTTCTCTGCATTTTCTTATGGTCCTGGGCAGAGCGGTTGCTGCACCAAGCCATGATGTGCCCAGATAGAAATGCTTTCTATGGTGCATCTCTAAAGGTTGTCCTTATAGAGTCGTACAAATGTACAGCATGGAAACAGACCCTTAAATTGACGCCGACCACATATCCCAACCCAATCTAGTCCCACCTGCCAGCACCTGGCCCATATCCCTCCAAACCCTTCCTTTCAGATACCCATCCAGATGCCTTTTAAATGTTGCAATTGTACTAGCCTCCACCACTTCCTCTGGCAGCTCATTCCATATACGTACCACCCTCTGCGTGAAAAAGTTGCCCCTCTGGTCTCTTTTATATCTTTCCGCTGGACTTCCCCACTCAAGGGAAAAGACTTTGTCTATTTACCCTATCCATGCCCCTCATGATTTTATAAACCTCTATAAGGTCACCCCTGAGCCTCCGATGCTCCAGGGAAAACAGCCCCAGCCTGTTCAACCTCTCCCTATAGCTCAAATTCTCCAACCCTGGCAACATCCTTGTAAATCTTTTCTGAACCCTTTCAAGTTTCACAACATCTTTCTGAGAGGAAGGAGACCAGAATTGCATGCAATATTCCAACAGTGGTCTAACCAATGACCTGTACAGCCGCAACATGACCTCCCAACTCCTGTATTCAATACTCTGTTTCTGTTTTTGTAACATACAATTGAAGCTGGTACTGAGCAGTCCTCCACTGGACATGCTGGCTTCCAGATAAGACATTAAACTGATAGCTGTGTGGCATCCCAATCCTTTGTTTCATTGTAGCTTCTGAGATAAACTGGCTGCTGGTGTTTCCTACATTACAAGCAATAGGATGTCACTGGCTGTAAAAACATTGTGAAGTGCTAAATAAGTGCAAGCTCTTGCTTTAATAAGAGATGTTCTCTGGCCAGCCTGGTAGAATAAGCATATTTGTGATTTGCATGCTTCATTTTTTTCATCTTTATTCTTCTTTTAAATTGTTTGGAAAGAATTTAAGCAAATGTGAATCTGGATCGAGGTGTAACTAAACAACCAGGAAATCGCAAGCGGAGATGAAGATTTCTACATAGATTAAAGAAAACAATCTCATGGAATGTTATTCCTGGATCAAGAATGAATCTGGATCATATACACTACTTAATCAAATTAAATGAAAAATACTGTGAAGTTAATACAGTCTATAGATAGCAGATGTGGAGAACCATTTATTTCAAATGTCAATTAATCAGAAGTGGTGAAGTGTTGTACTTCCTTGTGCTTGTTTGGTTATTCTGGGCCTCTCTCTTAACACCAGTGTCTGGCGATAAGACTTTGTCTGGGAAGCTAACCATAGTAATTCCTTTTCAGAGGGCTTGCTTGATGCTGAATCTTTCCAATGGAATCCGGGAAAGGTACAGTTGGGAGAATGTTACCAGACTGACAGGTTAGGCGAGCTGCTTCCTTTGCTTTCTGATGGGCTCACCTTCTGCAATGGTAAGCCCTCATTAAACCGAAATTAGTCATTACAGTCTCCAAATCGATGGAACAATTTTAGTTAGAAACAGGTTCTCGAAATACATCCCACACCTATATGCAAGACAAGTAAGGACATGCCACCCAGCTATTAAAATTGGCGTTACGTTTCGGTGCCTATTTGTAGACACCATTAATTTTCTCTTCTGTTCAATGAACCTTGTGTCTGTTTTCCCCAGCTCTTTCTCCAAGGATCAAGTTTAATATTTAGCCCGGAGTCTGGGCATTTAGTTTGCAGGTAACAAAGGCACAGGTGGGGTTTCAATAGTGGAGGAGTTGGACAATGTTACTGAGCTTGGAAAAAGATGGTCTTGATGCTGGGCTATATCATCATATCTCCTCAGCGGAGACCTGTTAAAACACCACTATGGCCAAGTTTTTCACCACCCCATGTCCATTGGTGATCACATCTAGTTTCAGCTTCCCATGTGTACGCTGATACAGCCTAGCATCAAGATCATCTTTATTCAAGCTCAGTAAAGTTGTCCAACCCTTCTACTTCATCTGTGCCTTTGTTACCTGTATACCAGATGCCTCCTAACTCTCCAATATCACTTCACCCCTGTATTTCTGTCCTCCTGTACCTCCCTGGCTTAAGTAGCTTTACTATTGAGAGGCTTTATGCTCTGAAATTCTCACCCTAAACCTCTCTGCGTCTCTCTCCTCCTTTACGATACCTACATTTTTGGACTAAGTGTTTGGTCATCTGTCTGAACATTTACTTAGAGTTTGATATGAAATATAGACTGATTACATTCCTTTGAGACATTTTGGATCATTTTACTGTACTAAAGAGGCTATATAAATGCACATTGTTGTTTCCAAGTATTGAGTCTTCATTGTGATGAGGGATCTTGTGCCACTTCATGAACAAATACAATATATATTTAAATTAGTGAAAACAGTTGCAAATTTAACTATAAACTTCCAAAATTAGTTTACAAATTACTTTCCCAGTTTTCCTGGATTAGTATAACAAGGAAAGAATTTCTAATAATGCTCTTTCTAATGTAATAGTTGTGTGGGAATGTACTTTCTCCCCCTAAAATTAAATTGAAAGATAAATAGAGGGGAAGTGACATTTTGCAAATGAATCTCTATTACCTGTCTCTCCTCCTCCTCCTCTGCTGAATTGCACTGTATTTTCTTTGTTTTCATTGCCAGCTCTCATTCAAAATTAAATCCAACTTTATTAGCAACAATAATATACAAATGGAACAGGTTTAAAGCCTAAATTGTGTCGTGCAGATTTTATTAAAAAACCTCTGTCTTCCTCTCTGGCTTGCCTGTAAAATCAATAGCCATCGCTTGGAAAAATATCAAATTATCCTTCATGTTGGTTATTCTGCAATATGTGCTTTTATTTCTTCAAAGGAAGGTCATGGGCTCTCCTCCAGTTTCCTGTATTCTTGCTGCTTTGAAGTCCTCACTGTTTAAACTCTGGTTAATCTTCACGTGAATCTGGCTTAAATTGTGGAGTTCCTTTATTTCCCCTTCCAGTTACAGTCCACAGGCTAGTTGCTCCAAAATTGGTGTCATCTAACTACTGCTTTCTGACTTACTTTATTTATCCCCTATTTGATCTTTGACTGTTCAGTACCCTGAGCTATGTTCCATTACTGATTTTTCCCTGTAAATAAATGGTGACTCCTTTAACCCCTGTCTCTAATGAAATGCTGAGTTAAGCCCATTTATCTCTTATTATATGGTGTATGTAAAGACCCGTTGAGTTAAAGATCACTTTAGAACAGATTGATGCTATCTCCTTGTATGAATTGCAGGATAAATATTCCCAAATCAGGTTAGCATTTAAAGGCAAGATTGATAGAGGTACCAATATCAAAAACAGCTAAGAGATTGGGTTAAGTTGGTGGTCAGAGGGGGTTTGGTAGAGACATGACTGCACTATAGAAATCACAGAGGAATCCAGCAGCAATAGGTTCTAGTCATATACAACACTGTCCCCAAATCACTAAAACTCAGTCTTTTTACATGGTCATTCAACATATGCAAATCAATCTGCAATAATAACCCACAGAGAGGTTTTTTTTTGGAATTTGATGAGTGTCATTTCTCCAGATGGTGTTGGCAGAAAACCGTCGAAAGCTTTTGACCCCCTGGTGGGTTAAGAATAATTATCATTAGGAAATAATGTGAAAATGAAGTTGAATGAAGGATGTGCAGGCTGCTATTGTGCATTAATCAACAAAATCATAAGACATCTCTGCATTCAAATTTGTTCTATTTTCTTAAATCGGAAATGCTAGTATACAGTGATTTGGAATTGAGGTTACTGGAAATGACCCACTGGGACTAGGAATTAGTGTTTGAACTAAGCTTGGCATTACCATCCATCATTATTTCAGATCCCAATTGGAAAAATTGGAAGCTAGGTTTTCCCACTGTAATAGCACAAATACTCTCCTGGTCCACAAAACTTTGATCAGTCTGTGGGTTTGATGTTGTTACAGGTTTATTTTACAGTATGTAAATCCATCAAACTGACTTACCACAATCACAGATGTTGTACCTTACTGTGAAGGTGAAGATCTTCCGTGTGATGAAGACCAAAGACATAGGTACAGGTCACTCAGATTTTAACCACCCCCTTTATCTCCTGTGGCAAAAGAAAACATGAAGTGATGTTGGATGAGTAGTTAAATAATACTTACATTTTTCTTTCATTCATTCAACGTTTGAGGGTGTGGCTGGTTAGACCAGCAGTTATTGCTCATCCTTAATTGGCCATAAGGCAGGTAAGTATCAATCAAATTGTTGTGGACCTGGAGTCACATGTAGATCAGACCACTTAAGGACAGCAGCTTTCCTTCCTGAGAAGGCATTGGTGAACCAGATGGATTTCAATGGCAATCAACAGTGGTCACTTGGGTACCATTAGGGCAGTATGTTTTTTTTTCCATTTCATTGTCCAATCAGTGGCATAGTGGTAAAGTATGAGGAAGCTTAGAGCTTACATGATCATCAAGGAAAGCATTTCCTCAGTGGTAATCCTTCTTCTCTCAAAGAAATTTTCACAAGTTTATCTAAGGAGCTGTCAGACAGGGCAAAGTTGTCTTTCTGGGTTTTAGGATGAGTTGGTTTGGACCCTGTTGCCAATTCTGAACAACTTGGTCACCCATTGCATCATCCAAACTTAGGCTCTTTGAACTGTTGAGAAATGTCAAACTGAGCGCAGTGGCCAAGTGGAAGACAGAATTATAGTGTCATCTCGATGCAGTTTATGGTGGCAGGGGGTAATCCAAAGTATGCAACCACTAACATTGTAATTGTGGTGATGAGCATTTCTTTGGTTACTAACATTATCCTGAGCTCCATTAAATAACTGTCCCAATTTCATCCAGATGACATGTCTCCATCAAAGTTATGGGTCATAACAAAGAAAGAAAGATTTGCATTTATACAGCCCCATTCATCACCTCAAGAATAATTTGAAGCCTTTTTAGCCAATGACATACTTTTGAACTGTAGCCGTCATCGCAATGTAGGAAACTCAGGAACTAAATTGTGCACAGGAAGCCCCAACAAACATCATTGTGATCATGCCTAATACTGTAATATGTTTTGTTGAATATTGGTTGAGGAATAAATATTGTCCAGGACACACTAACATTTTTAATATCAAAATTATACCCCATTCATAAAAATATCTTTATCTGCATATGTAATCACTAAAGCAGTTTGGTTCTGTACAGTAGCATATGCAGAAACAAACATTGGAGTTTGACTCGACCTAACAAACATCCCCAAAGGCATTTCTTACTTGTACAAGACCTGTATTTACATATATTTGAGGCATGGGCATGGTCTAATAAACTGAACTGACCCCCATTTAACTTCAGTAGAAAGACCTCACAATAGTCTTTTCCCCACTGCGCCTTGACTGCAGCTGCCCCAAACTTTAATCCATCCCTCAGTCCTGGATCTTGGAATGTGCCAGTCTGCAACGCTTATTTGGGGTCAACCCCTTGTTCTGGAAGACCACCAAGATTCAGGAAGACCAAAGAGCATCTTGCACTGAGTTGGTGGTGTACAGGTGCAGTCGATGCTTGACTCTGTGTGCATCCCAGGGAGCAGACCTACGTGAATTTTTTTTTTATTGCAAAAGTATACTTTATTCTTGGAAGGAAATCTTTATGTACATAGTTAATGAAGCCGTACAGATCTATACTGTCTTTACTGCTTTCTCTATGTTTAAGTTAAAATATTGGCATTTAGCTGAGACATCAGGAGTGTCTGATTATCAGATAGAACCCCATTATGCTTTGGTGAAAAGACCTTACGAGGTGGTCTTTTCCCACTGTGCCTTAACAGCAGTTGTCCCAAGCTTTAGTGCGTCCCCCCACACGTAGTCCTAGATCTTGGAATGCGCCAGTCTGCAACACTCAGCTGGGATCAACTCTTACACCTGGAAGACCAGTAAGTTTCAGGCAGACCAACGAGCACCTTTCACCAAGTTGATGGTCCTCCAAGCACAGTTGATGTTTGTTGCGGTGTGCATCCCTCGGAACAGACCATAGAGCGCAGAGTCCCATGTCATGGAGCTGCTCGGGACTAACTTCGACAAACACCACTGCATTCTTTTCCAGACTTCCTTTGCATAGGCATATTCCAGAAGGAGGTGTTTGTCAGTCTCCTCCCCTCCACAGCCACTTTGAGTGTTGCATAAGGTGACGCAGAGAGTCCGGGATTGTATGAAGGACCTCGGGTAGTGCCCTTCTCACCATCAGCCAAGCAATGTATTCGTGTTTGTAGGAGAGTTCTGGTGCTGAGGCATTCTGCCAAATGACCTTGATAGTTTACTCTGAACCACATGACAGGATCTGCCCTCTCCTTTTCCTGAAGGGTCTTGAGGATGCTATGTGCTGACCACTTTCTGTTGGACTTGTGGTCAAAGTTGTTTTCCTTCACACATTTCTCCACGAGGGTCAGGTGATATGGGACTTGGAGTGTTCCGCGGCAACAAGGCCATTCCCATCCTTCGTAACACCGGGGACAGGTAGAACCTCATTACGTAGTGACACTTGGTGTTTGCATACCGAGGGTCGACGCACAGCTTGATGCAGCTGCACACAAAGGTGGCCATCAGGGTGAAGGTAGCATTGGGTATGTTCTTCCCTCTTTTGTCTAGTTCTTCATACATAATGTCCCTTCAGACTTGGTCCTCCTTCAACCTCCAAAGGAAGTGAAAAATGGCTGGTGACTGGAGCAGCGCAGTTTCGTGCATTAGGCCAGATCCATGCCACATACAACAACATGGAGAGTACTTCAGACCCAATGACCAGGTTTTTCCCCACAGTGGAAGCGACCAGTGCTCCTAACTGCCTAGTCTCTACCTCACTTTTGTGACGTGGTCCTCCCATGTTTTGGTGCATGTCCCTCCAAACCAAATACCCAGTACGTGAATTTTTTTATTTCAAAAATATACTTTATTCATAAAATATTTTGATGGTCTGTACAATTGGTCATGGCATACATACACAAACATTCCATTTCTTTGCATACAGAGATCAGAATTTATCATTTTTATATATAGGTCTGTACGTTTGTCAATCATATATTCATATATTTAGCTGAGGCATCAGCGGACCCCACATGATTGGGTGGGCCCCCTGTTCTTCTTAGGCAGGCAGATGTTACACAGTGGTCTTTCCCCACCGCGCCTTGGCAGCTGCCCCAAGCTTCAGTGCGTCCCTCAACACATAGTCCTGGACCTTGGACTGTGCCAGTCTGCAACACTCAGTCGGGGTCAACTCCTTCAGCTGGAAGATCAGCAGGTTTCCGACCGCCCAGAGAGCGTCCTTCACCGAGTTGATGATCCTCCAGGCACAGTTGATGTTCGTCTCGGTGTGCGACCCGGGGAACAGACCATAGAGCACGGAGTCCCGCGTCACAGCGCTGCTCGGGACGAACCTCGACAAACACCACTGCATTCCTCTCCAGACTTCTTCTGCGTAGGCACATTCCAGAAGGAGGTGTGTGACAGTCTCGTCCCCCCCGCAGCCGCTGCAGTATGGCTGAGAGTCCGGGCGTGCATAAAGGATCTCACAGGCAGAGCCCTTCTCACCACCAGCCAAGCCATGTCTTGGTGCTTGTTGGAAAGTTCTGGCGATGAGGCATTCTGCCAAATGGCTTTGACAGTCTGCTCAGGGAACCGCTCGATAGGATCCGCCCTCTCCTTTTCCCAAAGGGTCTCAAGGACACTACGTGCTGACCACTTCCTGATGGACGTGTGGTTAAAGGTGTTTTTCTTCATAAACTTCTCCACGAGGGACAGGTGATACGGAACGGTCCAACTCCTCGGGGCGTTCCATGGCAGTGAGGCCAGACCCATCCTTCGCAACACCAGGGACCGGTAGAACCTCAGTACGTCGTGACACTTGGTGTTTGCGTACTAGGGATCCACGCACAGCTTGATGCAGCCACACACAAAGGTGGCCATCAGGGTGAGGGTGGCATTGGGTGTGTTTTTTCCTCAGTTGCCCAGATCTTTATACATTGAGTCCCTCCGGACCCAGTCCATCTTTGATCTCCATGTAAATTGGAAGATGGCCCGGGTGACTACAGCGGCACAGGTTCTGGGAATAGGCCAGACCTGTCCCACGTTTCACAGCAATGACACTGCCTCACACCTGATGACCAGGTTTTTTCCTGCGATGGAGAGCGACCATAGCTTTCATCTGCCCAGTTTCTGCCTCACTTTGCTGATACGCTCCTCCCAAGACTTGGCACACGCCCCAGCCCCCCCCGATCCAAACACCCAGCACCTTCAGGTGGTCGGTCCTGACGGTGAAGGGGATCGAGGATTGGTCGGCCCAGTTCCCAAAGAGCATGGCCTCGCTTTTGCCTTGGTTTACCTTGACCCTGAGGCCCGTTCGAACTGGTCACGTGCACGTGAGTCTGTGCACGGACAGCGGATCCGAGCAGAAAACGGCGACGTCATCCATGTACAGGGAGGCCTTAACCTGCAGGCCCCCACTGCCAGGAATAGTCACCCCTCTTAGGCTCACATCCTTCCTGATGGACTAGGCAAATGGCTCTATGCAGCACACAAACAAGGCAGGAGAGAGGGGGCAGCCCTGCCTGACTCCAGATCTGACTGGGAAGCTATCTGATTCCCACCCATTGATTGAGACTGCACTGACAATTTTGGAGTAGAGCAGTCTGATCCAATTGCAGATTCCCTCCCCAAAGCCCATTTTGGAGAGAACATCTCTCATATACCTGTGTGATATCCTGTCAAAGGCTTTCTCCTGGTCCAACCCTCTGTCCTGCATGTAGGCGATCATATCCCTGAGGAGTGCGAGACTCTCGGCGATCTTCCTGCCTAGTACAGCACAGGGTTGGTCAGGGTGAATCACTGACCCCAGAGCAGACCTGACCCGGTTGGCGATTACCTTTGACAAAATCTTGTAATCCGCATTCATCAGTGAGATTGGTCTCCAATTTCTGAGTTCCTCCCTCTCCCTCTATACCCAGTACGTGAGTAGTAAACTCAAGATGGATGTCAAGTCGGTTTCTCTGATTTTTGGCTGTGCAGCACATCTGAGTGTCTGAAAAACCAGCCCACTTTATTATAGACATGACTTACCAAAGGAAACATGAGATTTTTAAAAAATTGTTAATTGACAACATTTCTACACTATAAACAGGCCAAAGGTTTGTACAGACCAAATAAATTGTACAGACAAATAATCTCCTCAATTTTACTGCAGTATTTAAAGTTGACTATTGAAGCTAATTGGTGAATCCATGGAGAATGGATGCTGCTGATTCTGGGCTTAGTGCTAGTTTTTTACTTCTCATATACACCCATGGTCTGTGCTGATTGACTCTATGGTATAAGAGATATTTTTAAAAATCTCTTATTTGCATAGGAAGCCTTTTGCTGCTCTTTATGACAACTAAGCTCATTGGAATCAGGCTTAACTGTGTATAACTGATTGGTGGCTGATGCAAGGTACTGATTGGATTTAAAATTGTTCACTGAGCTCTCCTGTTTGATGTATTTGCTTCTGAGATATGCTTTAGTAGACAGCAGCACCAACCTAGCTGCTGAGCAATTTGGGTTACTACATGTTTACAAGAGAAGTGGGAGAGTGGAAGTGGAAGATGGGGTCTGATCCCTAATGCATGGAGCTAATATAAATTATTCAGAAAGAATGCTTGTACATGGGAAACCAGAATAAAATCTTCACAAATCTGTTGCGATGTGTGTTATGAAACAATTTCAGGCTGAAGTCATTTATGTCCAAGAGTTCAGTGCACAAGCATCAATAGATAAACAACTTTGTATTATTCACTCATGTGATGTGTGTTGCTGGCTAGTCCAGTAGTTATTGCCTATCCCAAATTGCCCTGAGGGCAGTTAAGAGTCAACCACATTACCCCCTCAAAGACCTTCAGTCTAGCCTGTCCCTTTATAGCTGTACTTCCTGGGATATGTGGAAGGTTTTGTGTATGTGTGAGACTCTATGTGTGTTTTTAGGTTCAGTTATGGTTCTTCTTCAACGTATCCCGACAGCAGAGTCAGTGATATTCAACCTACTTTACTGATCCACGATCTAAATGGAAGGACTGGTTTCTCAGACTGGTTGCTTGTGACTAGATTAGAATAGCTTTCACATTGTCAGTGATTTCAGAAACCCCAGGAGTAAAGCCCTTCCCCCCCACTTCAAGTGTTGAGGGGTTGTGGGATTCAGGGAGGGGCTGAATTGTAAGGTAGCAACATCTTGTAAGTTAGTAACATCTTCTGTTTCCAGTCCAACACGAGAGTGGCAACTAACTCTCTGCTGATCAAGTAGGTATATGAAAGCTAATAATGTTGTACAGTGATCCAGCAGCATAGCAGAGATTTGCCATCAGCAGATTTACTGTATTGATGTGATCTAGGCAGGAGAAGTACTCTGTTGCTTTAATCACATGACTCCGTGGGTCACAATGTAAAATAACAGTACTTTTCAGTTAGCTAGCCAGTAAGACTTCCTAAATTAACTTAAATGCCTTATCCAAAATATGTTTCAAATGGTCTATCTATTTCTTAATAAATACAATTATTATCAAAACAAAACTTATTCAGTAAAAGTGCAATAATTAGTTAACATACGCACACAGCAACATAGAAGTGTAAATGCTTATTCCTATAAATATCCACAAAATACACACACAAACACATGTTCTCCTCAAACAAACAGGAACGTATTGATTTCTCTGCAGCAATTGGTTTTCTGAGAGAAAGAAAATGGCCAACAGTTATTCTTGAAGGCAAAAGGATAACTCATTGGACGTTCTGAATTCTGCTGTCATGTCCTTTCATGTGGTCATTGCTAATCGTATCCTTGAAGTCTTGCAGACTCAGTTTGTTGAGGAAATACAATCTTCAGATGTTCTTTGATCACTCTCTTTCAAAAGTACAAAAAAGTTTCAACCCTGAACTGTGCAGGAAGTTTAATTCTCAGAAAAGAGAGAAATCAGCAGGGCAGCTTGTCTCCAGCAAACTTTCCTCCAACCCTGAATGTGCTCAGCAGGCTTTCCTTTGACTTGGATTGTCCTCAGCAGACTTTTCTCTAACTGACTGAACCAAATAAAACAAGAAGCTCTCCAAGCCAAATAGCATTTCATACAGCCCAGCAGCAGGCTGTACAGCAAAGCCAGCAGTTCTGACCAGGCATGTGATTTCTAGGAAACCTGGTTTCTAAAAAAAAAAACTCTACTGTCCGCAGTGAACATTCAATGACCTTGAAGCTCTCCAGGTATGTCCACCAAACTTAAAATAAATTCCTTTCCCAACAGGGTAACAGGAAACTGAGAGTAGTAGTAGAAGGGAGCTTCTCAAAATGCAGACCTGTGACCAGCGGTGCCCCACAGGGATACGTGCTGTGATGTACGTAAATGATTTGGAGGAAGGTGTAGGTTGCTCCATTAGCAAGTTTGTAGATGACGCTAAGATTGCAGATAGTGAAGGGGACTGTAAGAGAATACAGCAGAATATAGATAGATTGGAGTGTTGGGCAGAGAAATGGCAGATGGAGTTCAATAGAGATGGAAACAAATGCAATGTGATGCATTTTGGACGATGCAATTCCAGAGCGAACTATTACAGTAAAGGAAAGATCCTTGGGAAATTTGATGTACAGAGAGATCTGGGTGTTCAAGTCCATTGTTCTCTGAAGGTGGCAACACAGGTCAGTAGAGTGTCAAGAAGACATATGGCATACTTTCCTTCATTGGATGGGTTATTGAGTACAAGAGTTGGCAAGTCATCTTACAATTGTATAAGACAACTGCCACATTTGGAATACTGCAGTCGCCACATTACCAAAAGGATGTGGATGCTTTGGAGAGAGTGCAGAGAAGTTCACCAGAATGTTGCCTGGTATGGAGAGTGCTAGCTATGAGGAGAGGTTGAGTAGATTAGGATTATTTTCATTGGAGAGAAGGCGTTTGAGGGGGACCTGATTTGAGGCCTACAAAATCATGAGAGGTGTAGACGGAGTGGATAGCGAGAAACATTTTCACAGAGTGAAGGACTCAATTACTAGGGGTCATGAGTTCAAAGTGAGAAGAGATATATGTGGGAAGTTCTTTACGCTGAGGGTGGTGGGTGCCTGGAATGCGTTGCTAGCAGAGGTGGTAGAGGTGGGAATGATAGCATCATTTAAGACGTATCTGGACAGATACATGAATGGGCAGGGAGCAAAGGGATACAGATCCTGAGAAAATAGGTGACAGGTTTAGATAGAGGATCTGGATCAGCGCAGGCTTGGAGGGCCAAAGAGTCTGTTCCTGTGTTGTAATGTTCTTTGTTCTTGAACTCTGTTCCACCCCCAAAAACCAACTTGAATAAAGCTAGGTATGCAATCCTGGAAGTAACTAAGTTCAACTGTTCTCGTGGGGAAGTTTAGTTGGAGGAAGAAAGGGAGAATATAATGTTACATTCTTTGTACTCAGGTACATTACAAAATTGGATGTGGGGCAAACCATTTGTCATGAGCCCCTAGTGTAGAAGTCCATGGGCAGTTTTCAAAAAGAAACAGTTCTTTCTTTAAAAAGAGTGTTGTTCAACTGAGTTTCTGAACTACTGAACAATGTGTACTGCACATAAATATGGAAAGAAGGAAATCAGTTGCAATACAGGTAAGAGGAATGCAGTACCAAAGCCAAAGTCTTGGAATGTGTCCATGAATTCTTTTAAGGTTGAGCATGAGATTTTAATGAAAATACATAAAAGTAAAGGGTGAAAAATTAGTAAATGGAAATAAATACCTGATATTCACCTTTCCTCCCTCCACCCCCCACCCCTCCACAGTCTGTGTGAATTAGCCTCAATATATTGTTCCTTTTCATTTCTGTGGTAAACTGTGACATACTTGCCAAAGTGGCTACTATTTGGAGTCTGTATATATGTGTGTGTGTGTGTACATGCACCATCTGTTTCCTATTTAGGCAGCCTTTTAGTTTCTGAGTACTGAAAACGAGAGCGGATTATGTGAATGGAAACCAAACTCCTTTTTGTGATATTTATCTAGCTGCATCATACTCTCATTCCAGCAGAGGGTGGGGGGAGGAATGGGGATTGAGGCTAGATAGCCCAGTCACACGCAAGGCTTCGTGAGATAAGTGAATAGCTGGCAGATGTCTTGGCGCCGTGAGGCAGGATGACAGACGTATGGCAGGAAGAAGCAGGAAACCAGACCTGTTAAGTACTTTGGATTAAAATGCAAAAGGGTCCCCGGTCTTGGTCAAAACAATCTCAGTTCCCAGGGTAATACGCTGTGATTAACTTTACTTGTATCGATCATTGCAGTGGGAAGATGGGGTCTGTGGCCAGGTATGAACCATTCAATCTTTTTCAAGTTTGGTTGTGGGAATTTTTATTTTCCATCCAATAAACCCCTAAGTGAACTATGTTAAGTTTTACACTGTGATCTAATAGCTGCAGTGTGTTTTCCAACTAAATTTGAAATGAAGTGTATTGTCCATTTTAATGTGGAGCATCCTGCATGCTTTGCTTCAATCAATGACTGGCTCTCGTGGAATTTAGCATTTACTTAAATAAGCTTTGAGCAACTGATCTAACCTCATCCTTTAGTTTGGTTTAAATTGCTAGAGATCATGGCAGCTAGAAAACCAATCAAAGGAAGAAGAAAACACTTGGATTTATGATGTTTGTGAACATTCTAGAACAGCGAAATTGTCCATAGTGTTCACGGATGTGTAGGTTAGGTGTATTAAATGTAGAATAATATGGTAGGGGAATGGGTCTCGGTGGGTTTCTCTTTTGGAGGGTAGTTGTGGACTTGTTGGGCCAAATTGCCTGTTTCCTCACTAGGGATTCCATGATTCTATGATAAATCCTGAAATGATTTATAATCAATGAAGTATGTTTATTGAAGTGTAGTCATCAATGTAAAATAGGAAAACACATCAGTCAATTTGCATACAGCAGGCTCCCACAAACAGCAATATCATAATGAGCAGATAATCTATTTTAGCATTGCTCTTGGAAGGCTAAATATTGGCCAAGATACTGGGGATAACTCCATTAGTGCCATTTTATGTTTACATCTGCTAGAGAAAACAGTCTGGACGTCCAGCTTAGTGTCGCACTTGAAAAATACCATCTGCAAATCGTGCAGCACTCCTTTAATGTGACTGAGCCCACAGCCTCTGCCTCAGCCTCAGTGTGTGTTCCCATTGAGACACAATTAACAGCTAACATACCCTCAGCCATTTGATTTGATTTATTACTGTCACGTGTACTGAGGTATGGTGAAAAATGGTGTCTTATGTGCTTTACAGGCAGATTGTACTGTACGAGTGCATCAGAGTAACAGAGTGCAAGACACGATGTTAGAGCTGCTGAAAAGCTGCAGAAAGAGAGATCAACATTAACTTTAAAGAGGTCCATTCAAAACTTTGCTAACAGTGGGGAAGAAGTTGTTCTTGCCACTGTTAGTACGTGTATACAAACATTTATGTCTACCTTCCAACGGAAGAGGGTGGAAGAGAGAATATCCAGGATGGGAGAAGTCTTTGATTATGTTGGCTGCTTTCCTGAGGCAGAGGGAAGTATAGATGGCGTCAATGGATGGGAGGTTGGTTTGTCTAATGGACTGGGCTGTATTCACAACTCTTTGTAGTTTCTTTTAGTCTTGGGAAGAGCAGTTGCTATAGCTGTGATACATCCAGATAGGGACAGATGAGTCATTGATTCAGGGTTTATCTAAAAGGGGGACAAATCATTTTAAAAGAAGTTGAATTGATGTTTACTGTATATACAATATGGCTGAGTATTGCAGTGAATTCTCACCTGGATGTTAAGTTGAGATGGTAGATCATTTGCCCGTTTTGCTCACAAAGAAAAGTGTGCCAGTACAACACACAATAAAGAGGGCTAATGAAATGCTAACCTCTAGAGCGAGAGGAATTGAACATAAAAGGAAGGATGTAATGCTTTAGTTACACAGGTGGGACCACATCTCAAATACTGTGTGTGGTGTCTCTATTTAAGTGAAGATGTAAATGCATTGGATGAGGTTTATGAGATTGATATCTGAAATGAGGATGTTGTCTTCGAGGACGGTTGGACAGGTTTAGACTTGTTTCCATTGGAATTCAGAAGAGTGAGGCCTGACCTATTCTGAATCAAATTGTGCACCGGAATCTAATGTTATCTGCTAAATGTGGCATTTGAAACACAAACAAATCTGTTGTGATCTTATTGAGTGGCTGAATAGGCTTGAGGGGCTGAAATACTTACTTCGGCTCCTGATATGTATCTTCGCATCTATAGAAAACTGCTGCTGTTATTACTATTTGTTTCTAAATCTGAAACGAAGAACTGGTAGTTCGTCTTGGCTTTTAAGGAGGACACCTACAGCTTTGAAGTACTGAGAGTACAGTGAAAGAAGACTAGTGAAGCCAAATCTCAAAACCTTGCTCTTATGGTTCTGTTATGAGCAACAGTCACTTGGCGATCTGGGGGGAGTGGAGGTTGGTATCTAGTGGAAGGATGGATGGGTTGAGGGACAATAGGAAGATAAAAATGTTAAAACTCATTAGTCTGCCTCCAGTTCATGTGATTCTGATTCTCTGCAAGGCAGAGGAGGGACTGGCAGGCAGCCAGTTGGCTTTTGGATGTCACTGCAATCAGTTTTAACTGGAGTTTTAATTCTAATGCATGGAGATCTTGGCAGGAGAAAGTAAGTATCTTCTTCAAGCATTGCTTGTGGGCCAAGAGGAGCAGGATCATTCATCCTGTCCCAACACGCTCATCACCACCTGAACTCAATCCCACAATTCGACTGATCCCGAACCACTGTGATGTCTGACCCTCCCTGGCAACATCCAAAATGTTTCCCACTCTTCTTCCACCACAATCCACCCACCCAAATGACAATCTGATTATATAGTGGTCAGCGAATAATGACTGTTGTCTTTTCTCTCAGATTTTATTTATTTATTTAATTAAATTCAAATTTCACAGTTGCTGTGCTGGGATTTGGCCCTGTTTCAGGATCATTTGGTCATCCCTCAGGATTACTAGTCCAGTAACATAAAGGATTACAGAGGCGTAAGAATTGATATTCATTGAGTCAAATGATGAAGAGTAATGGTCATGAAGCTGGACCCAGCCCGTTTGAGACAGCGAATGCTAACCCATTATGATATGATGGATTGGCACTGCTCTTTTGCTTAACAGTGGCGAGTCATCACTCAAACACTGGCACAAAGCAGCTACTTTAAAATATTGAAAATTCAGGAAAAAAGTCACTTTATTGTTTGACTTCAGATGGTTTACTCAGTAAAATTTCCACACACACGGCTTTTTATTGCAGATCTGCATAACCGAGTTGTTGAATGTTTTCCAAGCTACATAGGTCAGTTCAAAGTGAGAAACGCAGAGGAGGGAACTTCCTGGATGTTTCAAGAGGAAGTTCCTTTAGTACTGGCTTGGGATGTAATTTTAATGTTTAAAGTAATTACAGCATCGGAGCTATATATTAAATATATAAATGCATTGCAAAGGAAAAGAAAGTACTTTCTTCCCCCATCATTATAAGGCAACAAATTAGTTGATAACCATAATGGGAACCACTAAAGATTGCTAAGGTTCTGGATTTCATTTCTATTTCTGATCCATGGTTTATTCTAGTCTGGCACCTGGAGAATGGTTGTTACTATTTCTGGAAGTGAGGGCAGAGAGAAACTTCATTCATGAGTAACGTTAACATCAAACCTCCCACTTAACAATCCTGTAGGACTTTGGGAAACATTTAGGAGTCTCAATTTAGTACCTTCTCAATGTGCTTTACATGATTAAAATTAGCTTTCCCTTAGATCATGCAATTCCTAACAACAGACCTCCATTTCTGTTGCTGAAAATTTGTCACCTGGGGAAAATTTGTATCCCCATTTACTATTATAACCTCTCATCAACATTTCCCACTCAGTTTTGCTTTCTCAAGCATCATTTTATTTTTAACCATTCATTTCTGGGATATAGGTGTTGCTGACAATACCATTCCATTCCTAATTGTCCTTGAGAAGGTTGGTTCTTGCATACAACCAAGTGGCTTTAAGGACATTCTCTTAAGGGTCAACCTCAATGCTATAAGCCTGGAGTCACTTGCAGACCAGACCAGGTAAAGGTGACAACTTGCCTTCACTTGAAGAACAGCAGTGATACCAATTTTTGTATTCATCCATTATTTTTATGATTGCTGTGACTGGGTCTAGTTTATTATTGCAGGCTTACTAACTAATTAAACTTAAACTTGCTGGCTCCCATTGTGTAATATGATGACAGTGGCAGCTTTAGCCATTAGGTGGCTTTGCAAAACAAGTTTTGAAGTCTGCTTTCTAAATTAATCAATCATCATTCTCTTTATTGAAAATCAAATAATCTCGAAAAGCCCACAGACAATGCCCGTGCAATTTATAGGAATATGTTTAACACAATAATTTTTTAAAAAGCAGGAGCAGGCCATTTGAATCTTTGAGCCTGATCCATTGCTTAATCAAATCATGGACCTCTAACTTCACACACAACCCCTTATCCATTAACCCTCATTGCATCTAAAAAACCTATCGACCTCTGTTTAGAATTTACTCAAAAACTGGCATCCTCAGCTCACTGGAGTAGAGGATTCCAAAGACACACAAGCCACTGTGTGAAGAAATTTCCCCTCATCTTAATCCTGAGACAGTAAGCTTGTGTCCAAGACACTCCAGCCAGGAAAGAATTCCTCAACATCTAGTCTGTTGAGTCCTGTAAGAATTTTATGTGTCAGTGAGACCTTTTTCGTTCTTCCAAATTCCAGGAAATGTTGAGCCCAGTCTATTCTCCTCAGAACAATGTGGTCAGCCCATTGACCAGTTTTGTGAACTTTCATTGTACTGCCTGGAGGGGAAATACATATGCACCCTTTAGGTAGGGTGATGAAAACTGGACATGGTCCTCTTGCCAAGTTTCTATGTAATTGTAGTAAGACATTCCCTTGCACTCCAATCCCTTTGTAATGCAAACTATTGTGCTTGCTGTGGTTTAATTGTAAGATTTTTGTTACATGGACAAGAATGCCCATGTTCCTCTGAATGCAAACATTTCTCAGTCTCTCACAATAATGTTCTGTTTTTTAAAACTTCCCCTACAGTGGATAATTTTGCAGTTTATTCTACCTGCCATGTTCTTGCCCACTGCGCTCTCAACTTGGCAACAACTCTTTGGCATTTTGATATGTGGCCACTGAATGTCACTAGCGCAATTGGGAATCATGAAATAATGTATTTGTTTGTTAAAGTAACTCCCTCTCATTTTCCTCCTACCTCGTTTAGGCAAAAGTGAGGACTGCAGATGTTAGAGATTAGAGTCAAGAGTGTGGTGCTGGAAAAGCACAGCAGGTCAGGCAGGATCTGAGGAGCAGGAGAGTCGATATTTCAGACAAAAGCCCTTATCTTCAATGGCCAGTGGTGTTTTTTGCTTTTTGGGAAACAGAAGGGAAGTTATTCGCTGCAGTATTTCTCGCCTCTGACCTGCTCTGGTACCCACCATATTTATATGCCAAGTCCAGTTAAGTTTCTGGGCAAGGGTAAACCCCAGGGTGTTGATTGTTGATGGGGATTCAGAACAGTTGAATACCAAGGGACGATCTCTTGTTGGAGATGGCCATTGCCTGGTACTTAGAACTGTTACTTGTCACTTGTCAGCCCAAACTTGAGATTTTCCAGGTCTTGCTGTGTTTGTACATCAACATTTGAGGAGTCATGAATGGTGCTGACCATTGTGGAATTGCAGTAAATCTCTCTCCCTTTGATGGTAGAAAGGTCACTGATGTGCTGAAGACGATTGGGTATAGGATACTACCCTGAGAAGATGTCCTGACACCGATATGATTGACCTCCGACAACTGTGACCACCCTTCTATGAGACAAGTGTGACTTCAACCAGCAGAGGGTTCTCTTCCTGATTCACATTGATTCCAGTTTTGTGTCATTCCTTGATGCCATTTTTGGTCAAATACTGCCTTACTCTCACCTCACCTCTTTTGTCCATGGTTAGTTAAATTTAATTCAGCTCTTTTGAGGCAGTACTGCAGAGCTTAGACTGTTAGTTATATGTTTGTTCGACCATGTCTATCATGTACATTGCTTCCACTGTTTGCAAATAGTCCTGTGTTGTAGCTTTATCAGATTGAAATCTCATTTCTATGCCTAGTGCTGCCTCTGGCAAGTCGTGGTGCACTCTTCCTTAAACCAGGGTTGATCTCTGGTTTGATGATATTGGCAGATTTAGGGGTCCAAAGTGGCAATGGAACCCAAAGTGAGAGTCATTGACAAGCTGATTCCTTTGCAAGTGCTGCTTGGTAATACTGTTGACAAATCCTTTCATCACTTTGCTGATGGGGTGCTAATTGTCCTACTGTTTGTGCACAGGACATACCTGGGAAATTTCCCACATGACTCAATAGAATCAAGTGTTGAAGCTGTATGGAAGCAGTTGAATGCAAGCTTCAGTCATGTCTTTTACACAGATGTGTTGGCCTCCCCCAGCATCGATAATGGGGATATTTGTGGAGCCAACTCACCTCACGAGTCGATTAATTGTTCACCTTGATTCATAACTGGTTGAGGCAGTACTGCAGAGCTTAGACTGTTGGTCATATGTTTGCTCGGCCATGTCTATCATGTACATTGCTTCCACTATTTGCAAATAGTCCTGTGTTGTAGCTTTATCGGATTGAAATCTCATTTCTATGCCTAGTGCTGCCTCTGGCAAGTCCTGGTGCACTCTTCCTTAAACCAGGGTTAGAACATAGAACATAGAACAATACAGCACAGAACAGGCCCTTCGGCCCACGATGTTGTGCCGAACATTTGTCCTAGCTTAAGCACCCATCCACGTACCTATCCAATTGCCGCTTAAAGGTCACCAAAGATTCTGACTCTCCCACTCCCACAGGCAGCGCATTCCATGCCCCCACCACTCTCTGGGTAAAGAACCCACCCCTGACATCTCCCCTATACCTTCCACCCTTCACCTTAAATTTATGTCCCCTTGTAACACTCTGTTGTACCCGGGGAAAAAGTTTCTGACTGTCTACTCTATCTATTCCTCTGATCATCTTATAAACATCTATCAAGTCACCCCTCATCCTTCGCCGTTCCAATGAGAAAAGGCCTAGCACTCTCAACCTATCCTCGTACGACTTATTCTCCATTCCAGGCAACATCCTGGTAAATCTTCTCTGCACCCTCTCCAAAGCTTCCACATCTTTCCTAAAGTGAGGCGACCAGAACTGCACACAGTACTCCAAATGTGGCCTAACCAAAGTCCTGTACAGTTGCAACATCACTTCACGACTCTTGAATTCAATCCCTCTGCTAATGAACGCTAATACACTATAGGCCTTCTTACAAGCTCTATCCACCTGAGTGGCAACTTTCAAAGACCTATGAACATAGACCCCAAGATCCCTCTGTTCCTCCACCTCACTAAGAACCCTACCGTTAACCCTGTATTCCGCATTCTTATTTGTCTTTCCAAAATGGACAACTTCACACTTGGCAGGGTTGAATTCCATCTGCCACTCCGCAGCCCAGCTCTGCATCATATCCAAGTCCCTTTGCAGCCGACAAGAGCCCTCCTCACTATCCACAACTCCACCAATCTTCGTATCATCTGCAAATTTACTGACCCACCCTTCGACTCCCTCTTCCAAGTCATTAATAAAAATTACGAACAGCAGAGGACCCAGAACTGATCCCTGCGGAACTCCACTTGTAACTGGGCTCCAGGCTGAATATTTACCATCTACCACCACTCTCTGACTTCGACCGGTTAGCCAGTTTTCTATCCAAATTTCCCTCTATCCCATGCCTCCTGACTTTCCGCATAAGCCTACCATGGGGAACCTTATCAAATGCCTTACTAAAATCCATGTATACTACATCCACTGCTCTACCCTCATCCACATGCTTGGTCACCTCCTCAAAGAATTCAATAAGACTTGTAAGGCAAGACCTCCCCTTCACAAATCCGTGCTGGCTGTTCCTAATCAAGCAGTGCCTTTCCAGATACTCATAAATCCTATCCCTCAGTACCCTTTCCATTACTTTACCTACCACCGAAGTAAGACTAACTGGCCTGTAATTCCCGGGGTTATCCCTATTCCCTTTTTTGAACAGGGGCACAACATTCGCCACTCTCCAGTCCCCTGGTACCACCCCCGTTGACAGTGAAGATGAAAAGATCATTGCCAACGGTACTGCAATTTCCTCTCTTGCTTCCCACATAATCCTAGGATATATCCCATCAGGCCCGGGGGACTTGTCTATCCTCAAGTTGTTCAAAATGTCCAACACATCTTCCTTCCTAACATGTATCTCCTCTAGCTTACCAGTCCGTTTCACACTCTCCTCTTCAACAATACGGTTCCTCTCATTCGTAAATACTGAAGAAAAGTACTCATTCAAGACCTCTCCTATCTCTTCCGACTCAATACACAGTCTCCCACTACTGTCCTTGATTGGACCTACCCTCGTTCTCGTCATTCTCATGTTTCTCACATACGCATAAAATGCCTTTGGGTTATCCTTGATCCTATCCGCCAAAGATTTTTCATGCCCTCTCTTGGCTCTCCTAATCCCTTTCTTCAGGTCCCTTCTGGCTATCCTGTATCCCTCCACTGCTCTGTCTGAACCCTGTTTCCTCAACCTTATGTAAGCCTCCTTCTTCCTCCGTACAAGACATTCAACCTCCCTCGTCAACCAAGGTTCCCTCACACGACCATTTCTTTCCTGCCTGACCGATACATACATATCAAGGACACGTTGTATCTGTTCCTTGAAAAAGTTCCACATTTCCACGACATCCTTCCCCGACAGCCTATGCTCCCAACCTATGCTCCTCAGATCCTGTCTTACAGCATCGTAATTACCTTTCCCCCAATTATAAAACCTACCCTGTTGCACGCACTTATCTCTCTCCATAACCAAGGTGAAAGTCACAGAATTGTGGTCACCATCACCAAAATGTTCACCCACTAACAAGCCCATCACTTGTCCCGGTTCATTACCGAGTACCAAATCCAAAATGGCCTCCCCTCTGGTCGGACAATCTACATACTGTGTTAGAAAAACTTCCTGGACACACTGCACAAACACCGCCCCATCCAATCTACTTGATCTAAAGCGCTTCCAATCAATATTTGGGAAGTTGAAATCGCCCATGATTACTACCCTGTGGCTTCTGCACCTTTCCAAAATCTGTTTCCCAATCTGTTTCTCCACATCTCTGCTGCTATTGGGGGGCCTATAGTAAACACCCAACAAGGTGACTATTTCCTATTTCTGACTTCAGCCCATGCTACCTCTAAAGGCAGATCCCCCTCGAACTGCCTTTCTGCAGCTGTTATACCATTTCTAATTAGCAATGCCACCCCCCCTCCTTTTTTACCACCCTCCCTAATCTTACTGAAACATCTGTAACCAGGAACCTCCAACAACCATTCCTGTCCCTCTTCTATCCACGTTTCCGTGATGGCCACAACATCGTAGTCCCAGGTACCTATCCATGCCTTAAGTTCACTGACCTTATTTCTGATACTCCTTGCGTTGAAGTATACGCACTTGAACCCATCTCTGTGTCCGCAAGTATTCCCTGTCAGTGCTATCTTCTTCACAGCCTCCCCACATACTTGGACATCCTGACAAACAGCTAACCTACTTGCTGGACTACAAGTCCGGATCCCATCCCCCTGCCAAATTAGTTTAAACCCCCCTGAAGATAGCTAGCAAACCTACCCCCCAGGATATTGGTGCCCTTCTGGTTCAGGTGCAACCCGTCCTGCTTGTACAGGTCCCATCTTCCCCAATTGTCCAAATACCTGAAGCCCTCCCTCCTACACCATCCTTGCAGCCACGTGTTCAACTGCACTCTCTCCCTATTCCTTGCCTCACTGTCAGGTGGCACCGGCAACAACCCAGAGATGACGACTCTGTCTGTCCTAGCTTTCAGCTTCCAGCCTAACTCCCTGAGCTCTTGAATGACTTCCCCACCTCTCTTCCTACCTATGTCGTTGGTGCCAACGTGCACCACGACTTCTGGCTGCACACCCTCCCCCTTAAGGATTCTGAAGACACGGTCCGAGACGTCTCGGACCCTGGCACCCGGGAGGCAACAAACCATCCGAGAGTCTCGCCCATGCCCACAGAATCGCCTGTCCATCCCTCTAACTAGAGAGTCTCCTATAACTAGCGCTCTCCTCCTCTCCCCCTTTCCCTTCTGAGTCTCAGAGCCAGACCTCACGCCACAGACCCGGTCACTGCAGCTTACCCCTGCTAGGCTGTCCCCCCCACCAGTATCCAAAGCGGTATACCTATTGTTTAGGGGAATGACTACAGGGGATCCCTGCACTGCCTGCTTCCTCCCCTTCCCACCTCTAACTGTTACTCAGCTACCTCTGTTCTCTGGTGTAACTATGTCCCTGTAGCTTCTATCTATCACCTTCTCAGCCTCTCGAATAATCCTCAGTTCATCCAACTCCAGTTCCAGTTCCCTAACTCGTTCTGTGAGGAGCAGAATCTGACTGCATTTCCTGCAGATGAAGTCGGTTGATCTCTGGTTTGATGATACTGGCAGATTTAGGGGTCTGTCAGGGCATGAGGTTATAGACAGCAATTAAGTACAATGCAGCGCCTCATGGATGTCCAATTTTGAGTTGCTAGGTTTGTTTGACATCTGTCCCATTTAGCATGGTAATATTGTCATGCATCACAATGGACAGTCTCCTCAATGTAAGAACAGAATTCTTTTCTCCACAAGATCTGTGGTGGTTACTCCTACTGATACTGTCATTGACAAATGAATATATGATTGGTGAGGGCAGGATCAAGTAGATTGTTTCCTGTTATTGGTTCACTCAGCATTTTCTGTAGATATAGTCGGCACAATAGCTCAGTGGTTAGCCAGGGATCTGGGTTCAATTCCCGCCTTGAGTGATGTCTGTGTGGAGTTTGCACATTCTCTCCATGTCTGCGTGGATTTCCTCCAGGTGCTCCGGTTTTCTCCCACACCCCAAAGATGTGCAGCTCAGGCGAATTGGCCAGGCTAAATTGCCCATAGTATAGGTTAGGTGCATTAGTCAGGGGTAAATGTAGGGTAGGGGAATGGGTCTGGGTGGGTTACTCTTCAGGGGGTTGGTACGGACTTGGGCCGAAGGGCCTGTTTCCACACTGTAGGGATTCTATGATTATAGTCCAGCAGCTATGTATTTTGTGAATTGGCTAGTAGTGATACTGTCAGTCTTAGTGATGGACATTGAAGTCCTTTTTGCTTCCTCCAAGCGGTGTTTAACATGAGGTGATTCAACTACTATTGAGGAAGTAGGGTAGGTGTAATCAAAGAACAAGAACAAAGAAAGTTTACAGCCCAGGAACAGGCCCTTCGGCCTTCCAAGCCTAAGCCGATCCAAATCCACCATCTAAACCTGTCGCCCAATTCCTAAACATCTGTGTCCCTCTGCTCCCCACCTACTCATGCATCTGTCCAGACGCATCTTAAGTGAATCTACCATGCCGGCCTCTACCACCTCTGCTGGCAACGCATTCCAGATACCCACCACCCTCTGCGTAAAGTACTTGCCGCGTGAATCCCCCTTAAACTTTTCACCTCTCTTCTTGAAAGCGTGATCTCTCGTTATTGGATCCTTCACCCCGGGAAAAAGCTTGTCTCTATCTACCCTGACGATGCCCTTCTTCATTATTTTGAAAACCTCAATCTCCTTTTTTCTAATGAAAACAAACCTAACCTACTCAATCTCTCTTCATAGCTAGTACTTTCCGTACCAGGTAACATCCTCATAAACCTTCTCTGCACCCTCTCCAAAGCATCCACATCCTTTTGGTAATGTGGTGACCTGAACTGTACACAGTATTCTAAATGCAGCCGAACCAATGTCTTGTACAATTTTAACTTGACCTGCCAGTTCTTATACTCAATACCCCGTCTGATGAAGGCAAGCATACCATATGCCTTCTTGACCACTCTATCCACCTGTGCAGCAATCTTCAGGGTACAATGGACCTGCACTCCCAAATCTCGCTGCTCATCAACCTTTCCCAAGGCCCTTCCATTCACTGTATAATTCACTCTAGAATTCAACTTGCCTAAACGCATCACCTCACATTTGTCTAGATTGAACTCCATCTGCCATTTCTCCGCCCAACTCTCCAGTCTATCTATATTCTCCTGTATTCTTTGACAGTCCCTTATACTTTCTGCTACTCCACCAATCTTCGTGTCATCTGCAAACTTGCTGATCATACCAACAGTGCCCTCTTCTAGATCATTAATGTATATCACAAACAACAGTGGCCCAGCACTGACCCCTGTGGAACACCACTGGTCACCTTTTCTCCATTTCGAGAAACTCCCTTCAACTACTACTCTCTGTCTCCTGTTGCTCAACCAGTTCCTTATCCACCTAGCTAGAACACTCTGCACACTATGTGACTTCACTTCTTCTATTAGTTTATCATGGGGAACCTTATCAAACGTCTTACTAAAGTCCATGTGTATGACATCAACAGCCCTTCCTTCACCTATCAACTTGGTCACTTCCTCAAAGAACTCTATAAGTTGGTAATGCACGATCTCCCCCGCACAAAACCATATTGCCTATCACTGATCAGCCCATTATTTTCTAAATTTAAGTAGATCCTATCCCTCAGTACCTTCTCCAGCTACTTTCCCACCACCAACGTTAGGCTCACTGGTCTATAGTTACCCAGAATATCCCTACTACCCTTCTTGTACAGGGGTACAACATGAGCAACCTTCCAGGCCTCTGGCACCTCACTTGTGTTTAAGGATGCCACAAAGATATCTGTCGGGGCTCCAGCTATTTCCTCTCTCGCCTCCCTCGGCAACCTGGGTTAAATCCCATCCGGGCCTGGGGATTTGTCTACCTTAATAGCCTCGAGCATACCCAACACATCTTCCCTACTTATGTCAATGTGATCCAGATTAATCAAACTTCCATCTGTAATCTCAATCAGTGGGAGGTTATTTCTCCCAAATTTGATGTGATGTTATAACGTTTCATGGGTCAGAAGCTAATGTTGAGGGCTCCCAGGGCAACTCTTTCCTGATGGTGTTGTCACTACTGGTAGGTCAGGGCATACCCAGGGTTGGTGACAGTGACATCTAGGAGCTTGACTGTCTGTGAAATGTGACTCCATGAGTACGACTGTGTGTCAATCTGCTGCTTGATTAGAGTGTGTGGTATCAGCCCCTGATGTTGGTGAAAGGGGTCTTTGCAGACAATGGTAGAGGGTCACAGGGCTAGGTTTGGTGTTGCCATTTCCTATACCAGGATGGCCCATCCATTTTTCTATTCCTTTTTTTTTGTAGTGGTTAGATACAGCTGCGTGGCTTGCCATGTCATTTCAGAGAGCTGTTAAGAATATTTGGTGTGTCTGGAGTATCACGGAGACAAGGTCCTTCCCTATTGACATTCGTGAACCAGACAATCAGACAGCCAAGTTAAATGGTCGCCATTAGACTTAGCTTTTAATTCCAGCGTTTATTGAATTCGTATTCCACCATTCGTCATAGAATTTGCCCCCATGTCCCTAGAAACATTAGCTTGCGGCTGTGTTGCTAGTCCAGTGACATTACCACTATTTCGCCGCCTCCTCTTAGTCTATCTATGTGTCACCTTCCACATATTAGACTAGACTTGCACGTAATTTGACTCTAAGTGTTATTCGTGTGAAATATTACGAGAAGAGGAAGTGGGAAAAACTGGAACGACTAAAATTACACTGTACGAGAAAGGGAAGAATGATCAATAAGGCGAGGCAGGCAACTATCCATCCAGAGATGTGGGGAAGGGAGGAAGCTCGGAGTTGTCTTGTTCTGTATCTGTGCAACCCCTTTGCCATGACGGGATTCTTCATTACTCACACCGTGTGGGATTAGCAAATCCACTTTGGCACAGTGGAATATTTCTCACGCGGGCTAAACTGTGTTCCAACACGGTAACATTTTCAACATCAGCGATGTGAGATTATTCGTCAGATGTTTCCGGTAACCTTTTGCAGTCACCCTTTCCTGAGAACATGCCTCGCTGTTTGCCGTTCAGTGGGTCACGTCAGTTGGCGTCGTGTCCATTCGGGCCCACATTCTGGTTCAAACCCACCAGTAATAAATCTGAGGGTGGGACCTGCAAGATGAGAACTGTCGTCAGGGTACGACCGCGCGAGAAAGCAGCGAAAAAAAAATGACTAACCAAATGTGTATTGTGCACTGCTTTGAACGTGAAAGCTTCACATTTTCTGACTCCAGTTTCCAGCTGGACGCTGGGTTGTTTTGAAAGCTGCAGCGCTGCTGCGGGATTTGTAACCTGATTCACGTTCTAGGTGCCCAGGGGAGCAAATGGGCAGGTATTAAAAGAGGCTGTGTTGGCCTTTGAAGGATTTCTTTTCGAACATATGCGGCACATTTTAGCGAGCTCGAGAGCTGTTCACACGTGAAGCAACATCTCTGGAGGGTTCCAGTTTCAGGTTAGTTAGAGACTGCTGGCAGAACTATCAGAAGCTCTGCGGGCAGCAGCAGCCGTCTTCCAAAGTGTTCCCCCTGATGGAGCCTTTGCAAACTAGCCTGAGTAGCGGAGAGAAGCTGATAGCCTGGACCACCACCAGTGTTACATTAATCATAGAGCTTTTAGCGCTGACTAAAATTGGCATGTAAGAAATCAATAACAGACCTATCGTTTCATCAGAACATAACTACACAGAATCTAAATAGATGATACGCGGTTAATAATTGATGAGAGGCCGGGTCAGCAGTTTTCATTTCTTCCACAAAGTACTTTCGCAGTAAAAACATTTAAAATTGGCCGAGAGTTCAATTATACTTTTTTTTTCTTTTCTTCCCCCTGTGCGACTGTTCAATGTAAGCAATCTAGAGCCCGGCGAAGATGCCAGCTCCAGCCAGCTCTGCTGTCAATAGCGTTTGGTTTCGACACTTCATCTTATGTGTTCATGCACTGCTTCCCTTAAATGTGTGTACGCCTCACACATGGGGAGCACTTCTCGGAGTAACTTGAAAAATGTAACTCAGCTTGCCCTTGTCCATCCATGTTTATGTACACCCAACCCTCCCAGGTATTCACACACACCCAATCTTGCCCACAAACATATATCTGACCTAACTCTCTCGCCACACACATTTGTATATGTGAAACACCCCTGTCCACCATCACCATTATAGTTTTCTATCAGGACTGTGACTATCCTGAGAAAAGTCAAGAAATTTGATAAGGTTGTAAGATGCATACACTGTGGGACAGCTCTCACTTCAGGGCCACCTTGCACTCCAGCATTGATCACGGCCATGGGTACGGTGAATAGCCTGAGTGACCACGTTTTCACGCAGAGGATGCAGTGTATATGGAACGAGCTGCCAGAGGAATTGGCGGAGGCTGTTACAATTACAACTTTTAAAAGACATCTGGATGGGGACCTGAGTAGGAGGGATTTGGAGGGATATGGGCCAAATGCTAGCAAATGGAATTAGATAAGTGTTAAGATATCTGGTTGACATAGACGAATTGGACGGAAGGGTCTGTTTCTGTACTGTCCATCTCTATGACTGTGTGATCTGTAGGAAGCATTTCATTGTCTCAACTGCTCAAGGAGTTTTTGTTTTAAAGAATTAGAAAGGAACAAATATTTGTTCCTATTATTCTGTATTAAAGCTGAATCGTTTTTAAGGTAAGGTGGTTTTATGAAAGGATTCCTGGGACACCGAAAATGCAGTATTTTGCATCCCATCCTTTGCTAATGATGTTCCTAAATATACGGAGAAGTACAGGAGCATTGTGCAATCGGATGGAGAGGGTGTCTAGTTTTGATGATGTGGTACATTAAAGCAGAAACATCAAGCTTTCGGGGATGGGTTAGCTTTCTCAATGCTAAACACTTAGTATTGCCCGATCACCTCCATTTGTACACACTCACATGCATCCGTGCCTGTGTCACGTGTCACTGTCTATCTGTCTGTCAAGTTTGTTTTCTGTCTCCAGAACAATCTCTCCTGTCGCTGCACTAGCATTAGACAGGATACTCGGCAAAGGAAACCACCAGGTGTTGCTTAGCAACAAAACAGTGCTAGGCTGCAGCAACAGAAGTTCATTTCCTAAGTTATCTGCTTCCAGTTATTTTAGGCATTCCAGCACACTCTGGTATATTTGTGTTTACTGATTCAGCGAATTATTCATTTGGTATCTCCTCATTTTGACGATTACTGATGGATGTTAGGAAATCGATATTGTTGTTCCTTTGGCTTGTAAGCCAAATAAATGATGGCTATCTGGGAAGCAGTAAGCCTAAAATTCAAATTGTTACAGAGAATCAATGTGGCCTCTTAGAAGTAGTGGGAAAGGAAACCCATAGATGTTAAAGGGCCTGTTGTCTATAAAGGGCATGTTCTGTTCACACAGGTACCTGACAATGGATACTAACCTTATTATCTTATTGTCAGACAAATAAGACAGTGTTCTAGGCTGGTCATTCATTGACTTCCTATCCAAAAATGACTTTATCCTGCTTTTTTTTCTATCGTTTGGAAATCTCAGGAATTTGTTTAGATTAATGTAACAATACAAAAGATAGAAGCAGGAAGGGGGCATGGAAACTGTTCCATCATTCAGTATGATAACAGTTCATTGTCAATGTTGACTGTACTTTCCTGTCTGATGTCCATGTGCTTGAATCTCTTGAAGTCGGAAAATCTATCAGTCTCAACTCTGAATATGCCCTGATTGAGCATCCACAGCTCTCTTTTATAGAGAATTCCAAAGATTCACTACCTCTTGAGCAAAGAAATGTCTCCCCATCTCAGTCCAAATTGGCTGACCCTCCCCCTGCCATACCTGGAGACTGTAATCTCTAGTTTTAACACCTCCATGAGAGAGAACCAACCACTCAGTGGCTACCCAGTCAACCCCTCTCAGAATCTAATGCAGTTCAATGAGATCACTCCTAAGCCCCTAAAAATATAGGCCCATTCTACACAAACTCTTCTTGTAGGACAACCCTTTTATCCAGGAATTGACCTAGTGAATATTCATTGCACCCCTCAAAGACTAGTATATCCTTCCTTCCATAGATTAAAGCTGCGCTCAGTTCAGTGGTGCTGTGATCTCATTAAAGCCTTGTACATTTGCATCAAGAATTCCTCATTCTTTTGCTTCAACTCCTTTGCGATAAAGGCTAACATACCATTTGCTTTCAGAATTGCTTGCTACAACCTGCTCATTACCATTCTGTGTTTCATGTACTAGGAGACCCAAATACCTTTGAGTAGCAATGTTTAATTGTTGCTTGCTATTTAAAAAAAATGTTTTTGTTCTTCCTACCAAAGTAATCAACTTTAAATTTTCCCTAATTATACTCCATCTGCCACCACGTTGCTGATTCACTTAACCTGCTGACTCTTAGAACGTGTGGACTATTCCAACCCAAAGTTGGAAGGGTAATTTGCAACTGGTTAGAAATCGATGGGAGACCTTTTGGTTGTGTTTGAACACTGAGCCCACTTTTTGTACCTTGCAGAATTGAGGATAAAATGTGTTAGTGTTTTAAACTCCTCCACCACCACTGGAGCCATTGCACCAATTATTGACCTATTTGTCTAAACCAATGCTTCTGAAGTTTTCGCTGTGGGACAGTATCTGGCTTCTACTCGCTACATCCCTGGGACAAGGTGGCTGTGGGATCTGAGGAATGATAGGTGTGAAGCTGTGGACTCTGTTCCTATCCAGTGCTCTTCTGAATAATCTGTGCTTTGTAGCTTGTGAACACATCTGAGATTTCTTAAATCAAATTGGGTTGCTTCTTGTTATCCTGCCTTGTTTTCTCTTTGTTATTGGTAATGGTTTTGTCTTTTGCTGATTTGTGAATTATAATTAAAGTCTTGTGCATTTGCTGAGTTGAGCCACTGTGGTCTCACTGTGCAATGCTTTGTGTGCTAACAGGTTTAACATGCTCAAAAAGAAGTGTGGCCACTGAGGGTGTCAGAAGGTCATTTCTCAAGTAGATTGCAGGATTATGTACCACACAGCTTTGTTGTGGTTGGTGACTACACAGTAATTGGCAATTTGCTAACCGAACAACCATTCCCTAATGTGTGCTTAAGGATGTTTCTCAGTTTTCTAAATTGCATTCTGGCCCCAGAAATTTCCCACATGAAAAAGAATGCTGATTTTTAACTTGTGAAAAAGTATCACAGTGTTAAATTCTCCTAGGCTTTGTGCTGTGAGGGAGTTGAGCAAATTATAATTCTGTTCCAGGTTAAAATTAATACTATAAAGCTTGCACCTTATGGGCGGCACAGTGACACATTGGTTAGCACTGCTGCCTCACAGCGCCAGAGACCTGTATTCAATTCCCGCCTCAGGCGACTGACTGTGTGGAGTTTGCACATTCTCCCTGTGTCTGCGTGGGTTTCCTCCGGGTGCTCTGGTTTCCTCCCACAGTCCAAAAATGTGCAGGTTGGGTGAATTGGCCATGCTAAATTGTCTGTAGTGTTAGGTGAAGGGGTAAATGTAGGGGAATGGGTCTGGGTGGGTTGCTCTTCAGTGAGTCGGTGTGGACTTGTTTGGCGGAAGGGCCTGTTTCCACACTGTAAGTAATTTAATTGCCTTACTTAGCATTAGTCTTGACTGGATGTCCCACCTAATTTTAGTATTAATCAGGATATATTTTGACAAGTTGCATCAGGCCCCAAACAGATTAGTTCACTTTGGCAAAGTTTTAAAATGCTGTAAGTTCCTCCTTTTACTAATGCAGGTTCACACTTGATTCAGCAAAGTCAGAAACTTGAGGGAATCTGAACCCCTAGGCAGTCTGTGCTACAAATCTGATGGTCCTCAAACTGTTTCTTAACAAATAGAAAAATACTATCACAGCCATGTACAGTGTGACTGAGGCTGTCATCAAAAAGGACATAGACAAGCAGGAGGCTGGAAGAACACAGCATGCCAGGCAGCATCAGAAGATGGAGAAGTTGACATTTCGGGTGTAACCCTTCCTCAGGACCTGAAAAAGGGTTACACCCAAAACATCGACTTCTCCACCTCCTGATGCTGCCTGGCTAGCTGTGTTCTTCCAGCCTCTTGCCTGTCTATTTTGGATTCCAGGCATCGGCAGGGTTTTTTTTTGTCTCTAGTCAAAAAAGACATAGCAGATATAAATTTTTTATAAAATCAAAATATCGACAGACTATTTTTGGACGATTTATAATGTGAACAAACAGTATTCTAACTTGTTACTGTCTCCTTTGCTCTGCTGTAGATATCTGGAGCCTGGGAGTGATCCTGTATATGCTAGTGTGTGGCTATCCACCTTTCCACGAGGTTAATGACAGCGAGACCCTCACCATGATTATGGATTGTCGTTACACAGTTCCACAGCACATCTCTGCTGACTGCAGGAAGTAAGTAGTATTGCCCCGCAGAGCTGTGCACTCAATGTTTATTGCCCTGATTTTACCCAGACTGTTGTGATTCTGTGATATTGTCTTTAAATGATTATTCTCCAGAGAGCGGTAGCACCCAAATAACCATAATAGTCACTGAGCTGCACTTTGCTGAATATAAATGTTCTACTCAACTGCTGGGAAAATGCAATGTGCTTTCCTAGATCTGATTGTAGCTCCATTTTATAAGACAGAGACTTGTCCCAAAGCTTCCGTTGGTGGGAATTTATGACTGCTTTCTGACCGAATGTGATTCATTCTCTGACTTTTGTCTCACTCCACCACTGATGTCCCACTATCTTCCCCATCCCTGTGGAATATTTTTGCTTTCCATACAATACAATACTGCTGCGAAGACTCTCCATATGGATGATAATGGGTACAGACCCTCTTCTATCTCATTAGTTCCTCAGGATAGTGCCCGAGGTCCAACCAGATTTAACTGTTTCATCAAGGAACCTACTCTCCATCGGAAGTGGGGATATTTGTTGATGGTTGTACAATGTGCGGCACTATTTGCAACTCTTCAGATAGTGAAACAGTCCACATCCAAATGCAGCAGGAACTGCACAGCATTCAAGCTGATGAATGGCAAGTAACATTTGTGCCAGGCGATGACCTACTCTTCAACAGGAGAGAATACAACCATTTTCCCTTTAACATTCAATGGCACTGCCATCACTGAATCCACATCTATGAATTCACTGAGGTGTGCTATTGACCAGAACCTGAACTGCACTGTCCATATAAATACTGTGATGAGGAGGTGCCGGTGTTGGACTGGAGTAGATACACTTAAAAATCACATGACAAGAGATTTATCTGAAAGTACAAGCTTTCGGAACACTGCTCTTTCATCTGATAGCTAGTGGAGTAGGATCATAGGACACAGACTTTATAGCATGTAAATACCGTGGCTGCAAGAGCAGGTCAGAGGCTGGGATTTCTGCAACGTGTAACTCCCTTACTGTCTCTCCAAAGCCTGTTCATCATTGACAAGACTTGAGTCAGGAGTTTGACAGAGTATTCTCCACTTGCCTGGACAAGTGTAGCTCAAAAAGCACTGGAGCAGCTTGACACCCTCTAGGCTAAAATGGTCAGCTTGATCAGCAACCCATTCATCAGCTCAACATTTACTCATTTCACTAACCCACAGTAGCAGCAGTGTGTACCATCTACAAGATGCACTGCATCAACTTTTTTAAGGTTCCTTCCACACAAAAAGAAATCCAAACTTATGACTTCTATCACCTTTGGTAATGAGGGGAATAAATACATTGAAACACTAGCACCTGCAAGGTCCCTTTCAAGCCCCACGTGCATCCTGACTTGGAGCATCCTGACTTGTTCTTTCTTGTCGCTGGGTCAAAATTCTGGAACTGCCTTCCGAACAGAACCATGGATGTACCAACATTGAAAGACTACAGTGGTTCAAGAAAGCAGCTCACCACCATCATCTTGAGCGTAATTCAGGTTGGACAGTAAATGCCAGCTTAGCCAGTCGTGCCTGCATTCCATGAAATAATAAATACTTATCCCGCAGGTTATTGGAGCTTCTTTGTATTTGGAACCGCCCCGAAATGTGAATGGTGATTTTAGTTTTCTTTATTAAATATAGAATTACTTATAAAAGTTACATAGCTACTACATAAATATGATTGTTCACTAAAAATGCTTCCACTCTCACCTATCCATGTGGGCCTCAGTTTTTCCCCTGTGTGTGTTGCTATGTGTATGTTGGTGCAAAAAACATCCATGCTGTTCACTTGAGAGGATATCATTGGGCCGGTGCAATACGGCATCCAATGTTATTATTTATTTATTTATTCATTCAGCTACTGAAGTTGCTGACTAAGCCAAGATTTGTCACCCATTTCTGTTATCCTTCACAAAATTTGGCCAACTTCTTGATGTGCAGAAGGACATGCAGTGGAAATATTCCCCATAGGATTGTTGAGTTTCACTACAATGGTTGCGGTCACAATGAAGGAACGTTGAACACTGATGCCAAGTGGAGTCCCTGTTCCTATGCATTTGCTGCCATTAGTCTTCTAATGACAGAAGTCATGGATTTGGAAGGTACTGTGAAAGGGACACTGTCGAGTTGCTGCAATTCCTCTTGCAGATTGTATGTTTTTTTTCCCACGGTTCACCAGTATCTGAGGAACTGCAACTGGAACTGAACACGGCAATATTCAGAGCGTTACCAGATCTGAACTGAGGGAGAGGCATCAGTGACGCAGTTGAAGATGATTTATGCTGGTCCCACCTTTGCACGTTGATTTCCATTTCGGGGAAAAATGTTCAGTTAGTTCATCATTAGTGAACCAATGTTATAAAAAGGCCCAAGGGGCATTAAAAAAATGATTAATTTCCACTTCTTTTTGTTTATTGTTTATGGAATTATTGGAGGTGGAGAGACGTATTGTTGAAAGGAGAAAGTCTGAAACCTCCCAGAATAGATTCTACTGGAGTTGGTTACCAGAATCTATCTAGTATCATTTACCCTTACCAATTCTTAAAAAAAATTGTCCTTTTAGATTCCATGGGACCTGTTCAGAATTGGCTATGTTCAACCAAGTTGTTTAAGCCAGTTTGTACCACTTAGTGATTTTGTAAATTCAGGTCTCTATCCTGTTATAAATACCAACTCAGGTAGATTAAAGCTTTCATCTTTTTATCTTGTTTTAAAGATTTTCAGGAGATCCAAAATGAAAGATGAACCAAATTTAGTATAAAATCCACTTGATACTTGCCAAGAGTTGTTTTTGGCTTGAGTTTCTGAAAGTGCTATTTCTTTTCTAAAATAATTCTTCCCACGACTAGCTTTACTTAATAGCTGTTTTGTTGCCTTTTATAGTTATAGAGTCATAGAAATGTGTAGCACGGAAACAGACCCCTCAGTTCAACTCGTCCATGCCGACCAGATATCCCAACCCAATCTAGTCCCACCTGCCAGCACTGGGCCCATATTCCTCCAAACCCATCCTATTCATATACCCATCCAGATGCCTTTTAAATGTTGCAATTGTACCAGCCTCCACCACTTCCTCTGGCAGTTCATTCCATACACATACCACCCTCTGCATGAAAACGTTACCCCTTAGGTCTCTTTAACATCTTTCCCCTCTCGCCCTAAACCTATGTCCTCTAGTTCTGGACTCCCCCACCCCAGGGAAAAAACTTTGTCTATTTATCCTATCCATGCCCTTCATGATTTTATAAACCTCTATGAGGTCACCCCTCAGCCTCCAACACTCCAGGGAAAACAGCCCTAGCTTATCCAACCTCTCCCTATAGCTCACATCCTCCAATCCTGGCAACATCCTTGCAAATGTTTTCTGAACCCTTTCAAGTTTCACAACATCTTTCCGACAGGAAGGAGACCAGAATTGCATGCAATATTCCAATAGTGGCCTAACCAATGTCCTGTACAGCCACAACATGACCTCCCAACTCCTGTACTCAATACTCTGATCAATAAAGGAAAGCATACCAAAGACCTCCTTCACTACCTGCGACTCCATTTTCAAGGAGCTATGAACCTGGACTCCAAGGTCTCTTTGTTCAGCAACACTCCCTAGGACCTTACCATTAAGTGTACAGGTCCTGCTAAGATTTGCTTTCCCAAAATGCAGCACCTCGCATTTATCTAAATTAAACTCCATCTGCCACTTCTAAGCCCACTGGCCCATCTGATCAAGATCACATTTTAATCTGAGGTAACCTTCTTCGCTGTCCACTACACCTCCAATTTTAGTGTCATCTGCAAACTTACTAACTGTACCTCTTAAGCTCGCATCTAAATCATTTATATAAATGATGAAAAGTAGAGGACCCAGCACCGATCCTTGTGGCACTCCACTGGTCACAGGCCTCCAGTCTGAAAAACAACCCTCCACCACCACCCTCTGTCTTCGACCTTTGAGCCAGTTTTGTATCCAAATGGCGAGTTCTCCATGTATTCTATGAGATCTAATCTTGCTAACCAGTCTCACATTGGGAACCTAGTCGAACGCCTCACTGAAGTCCATATAGACCACATCTACTGCTTCACTGTGATATCTGATGTTTGTACCTTCAGGGCTCATCATAAGGGCAAGGCAGTTGTAATGATGCAACATAAACAACTGAGGCTGTTGTGATTGGGGCTCTCGTGGTTACATGCTGTATTATGTAACAAGGGTTCAAGGTGCTCCTTGCCCTATTGAAATCGGGTGAAAGTGTTTTTTTTAAAAAGTACTATTCTGCATGTGTTTGTGAGAGAGAGAGAGAGAGATATTAAGTCAGTCTTGAAATAGCATAATCAAAACTGGCTGTCATATTGAACTGTCAGATATAGTTACATTAAGGTGAGAGTTGAGGGGGTGGGGGGCTGAAGGAAACCCTGACTATACTGCACACTCTGCCATTAATATGGCGGATTCATACACTGAAGCAGGTATTAATGTTGTCAATGGTGTCCAGCTGGAGACTTTTGAAAGAGGGCTGACGAAGGATGCTGTAAAGCTCATCTAATTCAGCAGCCTCACTACCAGCATGATGTGGCGAAACAGTCGTCAATTCTGTCCAGAAACAATTCTTACCTTGTTCCCATGGCAACTGTGACTCACTGTTTCACTGAGTGCATTCGTCCTTGCTAATTTTAACAGGCTAGTTCAAATAACTTAACACAGCAGTTGATCAGAATAATTCATGGTCTGACTGAACCCCGTGGCCCTGACTGTCAGGAAGGGGCAGGTCTGAAGTGTGGTTGCACGCTTACATTTTCATCACACTCACTTCCTTGGCTGCATTCATAACTGTTCATGAGCTCAATGTATCTGGTGATTGTTTGGCCACTTGTTTGTGATCTGTCCTTTACCTGTGCTGAGGTCTGCTTTGAAACCAGGAGATAATGGTTGAAGCTTACTTTGTGATGTGCCAATAAGAGTGGCCCACAGATCAGCAATAGTTGGTAGCTCCAGCTCCCCCTCACCCCTCAACCCCTATCAGATCTGTTCTCCCAGGTGTAAAATATTCCACATAACACAGGAGGAATCAGAAAATTCTGCAGTGGCTTGATGCCACTGTGTAAACTTAGTTCCACTGGACTGTAGTTACTACCATCACAAATGTCAAGTTCAAACGTGCAACTGTGTCACCTGGCATCACTTGCGTCCCTCCTGTGTCCAGCAGTGTGATCCACAGGCCAATTACAGACCCCCTCCTTCCTCATCATACGGCTCGGTTTCAACTGATGTGCTTGTGTCGTCAAAAACAAAGTTAACCTTCACCTGGTCTTTGGATATTTTTGGGTTATGGTGGATTTCTTTTGAATTACTATTAAGCTCTCTTGTACTTGACTTGACCAATCAGTAATGTCGAGCCTCTGAGTCCGCACAACCATAGTCTATCTGTTTGTCTCTTTCTCACTTGTTAAACTGCTTCTTTCAGCCACAGAAACTGAATGTGGATGATGCTTATTAACAAAGGTTGCAGATTTTTCACGTTTCATTGAACACCTCATCAGATCTCAGAGCGCAATGTATTTGTGTTGCTTGGTTACCTGTGCTATAGATCATGGTGGTTAGTGTGTTCTGAGAGTGAGGGAGCTGATGATAGTTATGGCTGGTTAACACTTGCCTTCTGACCTGTGGGATTGCATGGAAATCCATGCAATTTGCTGTAATTGGGAGGAGTGGAGTATAGCCCTTCAGTTTACTGCCTGAAAGGGCAAAGTGGTGGCCTGGGGTAACTGTTTAACCATCTCAATGCATCTTTCTTTCCAGATGTGCTTGAGTTAGGTAATGTGGCTGAGCCCTATCTAGTTTGACAGTACTAAGGTTAAGACTTAAGTTGCAGTGGAACAGAAACTCATCATGGAATTGGAGTATGGACTAAGCTTCTCAATTGTTGCATTGGACCATTGAGCTCCATGGATCATTCTCTTAGCCTCACCTGAGGACTTTCCTTGCCTTGGTTACTGCAGTGCTAACCTGACCAGCCTCTCATTGTTGCAGGGAGACCTGGAGGCAAGGGCATACCAGATAAACTAAAGATACAGAACTGCAGATGCTGGAAATCTGAAACAAAAACCAAGACACTGGTCCTGTAGGGAGGAAGGGTCACTGGACTCAAACCAATCACACTCTCTCTCTCTACAGATGCTGCTAGACCTGCTAAGTTTCTCCATGACTGTCTGTCTGTTTTTGTACCAAGTAGATTATTCCTTTCAACCCTTTACTCAGACACTCATTAGGAGACAGCTGGGGACAGGAGATGTCATTGCAGAAGGTTTTTCAAAAGGATTTCATGTTATTTTCATAAACCCAGGCTGATAATGGAGTGCAGTACTAAGGGAAAGCTACACTTCAGGTCTTTTGATTAAATGTTAACCTAAGTTCCTGTCACTCTGGATGGTCATAAAGAACTTTGTGATACTATTTCAGAAAGCAGCGAATGTACTGCCTGATATTTCTGTTAGCATCACGAGCAAATTATCTGGTCATTATCATATTATTACTTGTGGAACACAAAGGAGCACCAGTTGATGGCTGTTTTTCCCACATTAGACCAGTGACTGTATTGCAAAAGAACGTACTTGACTGTAAAGCACATTGAGAGGTCAGATGATTGTGAATGGCACTATGTAAATGTTCGTGTATCCTCTTTCCTTTAGAAAATGGGGGAAGTTCTTGCGAGAGCACATTGCAAGAAAACCACTGTCATCCTGGGGGAAACAGAAACAAATTGTGTATCTTTTTACTGATCAATTCTGTTCTTCCCCTCTCAAGAATGCAAAGTGAAGCTTGAGTAAGATTGCAGGAGAGGCTAATTTTACTACTGATTTTCTAGCTTACCTACTTATCCCTGCTCCTCTTCAGTCTAAAGATGTGCAGGTTAGGTGGATTGACCATGCTAGGTTGCCCCCCAGGGCACAGGGATGTGCAGACTAGGTGAATTAGCCATGGGAATTGCAGGGTTACAGGGATAGAATAGGGGATGAGTCTGGGTGGCGTGCTCTTTGGAGGGTCAGTGTGGACCCAATGGGTCAAATAGCCTGCTTCCACACTGAAAGAATTCTATGCTTTTGTCACCGTTCCTTGGAAGGGATTGTCTTACTGTGCTGCATCATGCTGATTGTGGCTGTAGTGGAGAGAAAGCTGCTTAATTCCCCGTTTGTGTTCCCACACCGGTAGGAATCAGCTATGTGATGGCTGCTGTGACAGTGCAGTCCCACTGACTGACAATCTACCAAGCTGTGGGCTGGGAACAAGCATTTGATTGCCTTGTTAATAGACAGTATGTAAAACTTAGAGTAAGGTAGCCAGTGTACACCTTCAACATGTTTACCCATTTCATCTGGATGACCGTCATATTACAATATTAGTAACAGGCCTAGCTGTTGATTTTGAACTTTGTAAAAGTAATGGATGTTTAGTTGTGTTCTTTGAAGCTTTAATAACTAATAACTCTTATGAAGTAACACGCACTTTGTTTTATTTCACGACTTGTTTTCTTGTTCTAAAATTACCTCCTCGCCCAGTTTCTCTGAACACAGAGTCAATTTGCCTATAAACTATCTGATAAGAATGAGAGGGCTTGAGGTAGAGGTGGGAGTGGTTGGGTGTGAAGGGAGTGGTACCAATTTTAAATGATTTGTTTTTAATTAATCCTGAGCCAGTATAATGTTTTCCTAATCATTTAATCCCTACAGTGTGAAATCAGATCACTCAGCCTATCGAGTGCACACCAACCATCCAAAAAGCGTCCCACCCATTCCTATCCCCTACCCTATCCCTGTAATCCTGCATTTCCCATGGTGAATCCACCTAATCTGCACGTCTTTGGATTGTGGGAGGAAATTGGAGCATCCGGAGGACACCCTTACAGACACAGGATGAATGTGCAAACTCCACACAGACAGTCTGGAACTGAACCTGGGTCTCTGATGTTGTGAGGCAACAGTGCTAACCACTGAGCCGCCATGCTGCCCTAATCAAAGCTGGGCTGTTGCTGAATAGAAATACCTCGTACAGAAGAAAAACGGGTTGTCGTCTGAGATGAGTGTTCGGTCTTGTGAAGGAGGTGGAAGTATAGTTTAACCTCCTCTATCATATCAGCTTCCTCTCCTGTTTATCCAGGAATGAGACAGAGGCATGTGGAGAAAATGTGAAATTTTCTTGTGGAGTAAAAAAAAAATGAGGGAGTACAATTTGTCTCAAAATCGAAAGCACTCTGCTAGCACTAAGCAGTTCCTGCAGAAATCCCAAACCGCTATTTAGTTTTAGAGTCACCTGATGAAAGTTGCCAGATGACAATATATGCCTGATTGTGCTGTCAGTGGTTTGTCTGTCCGAAATTGATAGAAGTTGGGAATTGAAACTCTCTATTATTTACTGCAAAAGACTGATCTCTGCTCACAGATCAGTGTGTTCCGGAAGAGTCTCTGAGGATTGGATCTGACATTGACTGTGAGAAATTCCAATTTCCGAGAAAATGAGACCAGCTCTTGCTGTGATTCTAACCACCGTCTGGACAATGGAGAATAAACTTCAGAAAGAAAGGAAACAGTTGAAGGTGATACAGGAAGGAAAAAGAATAGAAAAATCTTTGCATGATGTGATTGTGGGCAGCCCTTGTGTATCCAGCGATTGTTAAATGTGCACAGTAGCTGACATTGGTCTGTGGGTATACTAATCAACAAAATGTTTAAACTTCAACTTTCCTGTTGCGGAAATTTCCTCTGTGGTATTTCGGGGACTTTTGGTGCGTAACTGCCTTCCTTCAAATGCTGATCCTTCCTGGAGAATGGTTCCGTGAGTATCAGCTACTCTCCACCAGTCACTCACTGTGGATTTACCTCAATGCCAAGTGATTTTATGATTCTATGAAGTCCTTTTGCATTGAGTGTGGATGAAACCTGGTTCTCCACTGCCCTTGTTCAATGGAAACCAAAGAATGCTTTCCTTTGAGACTTCCAGTGACTGGGAGCCCATTCCACTTTTCTCTTTCCCCATTATCCACCCCTTCTCCCTAACCAAGGGAGGCACAGGGACTGTGGTAGTTCCATTGCTGCTGTCGTAACTGTGGCCAGCTAAGACTGGCGCTTGCACCGAGGGGGTGGCACAGTGGCTCAGTGGTCAGCACTGCTGCCCCACAGCACCAGGGTCCTAGGTTCGATTCTAGCCTCGGGCAAGTGTCTGTCTGGAATTTGCACATTCTCCCGTGTCTGCGTGGGTTTCCTCCGGGTGCTCCAGCGTCCTCCTGCAGTCCAAAGATGTGCAGGTCAGGTGAATTGACCATGCTAAATTGCCCAATAGTGTCCAAGGATGTGTAGGTTAGGTGGATTAGTCAGGAGTAAATGCAGAGTAGTAGGGAATGGGTCTGGGTGGGATATACTTCGGAGGGTCGGTGTGGACTTGTAGGGGCTAGATGGCCTGTTTTCACACTGTAGGGATTCTATGAAATCTATGTTTCTGGTCTTTCTAGTCCTATACAGCCCTAGGCAGTTACCTGTCCCCTGGGAGCCCTCTGCCAGTGGATTTCTCACTGATTTTTCCGAAGCAGGCTTTCGGCAGTAGCCAAATGGGAATTGCAAGGATGGATGGAGAAGAACAACCAGTGGCTGCAGATCAATCCTGCTCAATGGGTTCCTGTGTGACTAGCCACTCGATGGAGATGTACTGTTGGTCTGAGAGAAACGGTCGCTGGAACAGTAAACATGATGAGATGCGTGCTGAGAGTTTGCTTCAGGGACATTGACTCGAATCCTGCAGAGAAGGAATTTTATGTAGTGCCTTTCATAACCTGATGAGGATGTTCCAAAGCATTTTACAACCAACGAAGTACTTTTGTCGCTGCAAATGTAGGGAAATGCGGCAGCCACAAGTTTCCACAAAGAGCCATGTGTGAATGAGCAGGTAATTTGTTCCTTGTTGATCTTGGGACATATTTATCAATAACACCAGGTTAGCCCCCACCTCCACTTCTCTTTGAAATATTGCCACGCAGTTTTCTGCATCTACCTGAGACACCAGACAGGATTTTATGTCTCATCCAACAGATAACATCTGATTCACAATGACAAATAACCAAAATAATTTCAGCACGGGGGCAAAGTCTTTTACCTCTGATGTGAATAGACAGTGAGGAGGCGGACTTGAACATCGGGATTGTGAGATTGACACAGCAATTGGTTTGCACTATTCTGACAGGCAGCTGTCTGAGGGGCTTTGAACCACTTTGAAAGGGACCTGGAGCTCACTATAACCTGCTCTTGTACATTCTGAAAGCTGCAGCATGCGATGTTACAGTAAGTCACATGACAGGCTAATCAAAAGCCGGGTTTGATTTTCTCCCTCACTGGTCCATTGCAGCCCCTTGATATTTCTGATTGTGAATCCATCATGCGTGAAGACCTGAATCATTACTGTGACTGCGCCAGGGCATTTGTTGTGTCACCATAGTCTTACCAGACCATAGGGACTGTTCTCTTATTAGAGTGAAGCGAGTGGTGGTGATTTAACCTGAGGTCCGCCAGACCCCAGGCGAGGGAAGAAATTGAGAAGGAGAGTCCTTCATGTAACCTCAAGCCGGTGATGGGAATTGAACCCATGCTGTTGGTATCACACTGCTCTGCAAACTGACAATCCAGCCAACCGAGCTGGACAGTGATCAGGTTTGAAACAATGTTGAGGAGCACGGCAGAGAGAGAGAGAGAGAGAGGGAGTTTTTATTTATCAGTAACAGCAGCATCAAGGCATTGGTGAAGAGATATTGCGAATGAGGAAGTAGCCCAAGGCATCAAGATAAACTTCTGATTTTCGTCACTGTAACAAAAGATGGGGAGCATTTGGATCAAATCTAGTTCACTTAAACCAGTCCATCTGTCTGTGAAGCAACAAAAGCTGGCACTTATTATGCTGCTGTCAATGCTCATACTCCTCCTCAAGTCTTGATATAAAATAGCTGAAAGCATAGGAGCAGTTGGAATGTGTGAAAAGACTGACAGGGCTGTTTTCCCTGAAGCATCGGAGGCTGAGGGGGGTGACCTTATAGAGGTTTATAAAATCGTGAGGGGCATGGATAGGATAAATAGACAAGGTCTCCTCTCTGGGGTCGGGGAGTCCAGGGCACAGGGCATAGGTTTAGGGTGAGAGGGGAAAGATATAAAAGAGACCTGAGGGGCAGCTTTTTCACGCAGAGGGTGGTACGTGTATGGAATGAGCTCCCAGAGGAAGTGGTGGAGGCAAGAATGATTGCAACATTTAAAAGGCATCTGGACGGGTACATGAATATGGAGGGGTTGGAGGGATATGGGCTGGCTGCTGGCAGGTGGGACTAGATTGGGTTGGGATATCTGGTCCGCATGGATGAGTTGGACTGAAGGGTCTGTTTCCGTGCTGCACATCTCTATGACTCTATGAAGACAAACCAAGTTTGTCCAATCGCTCTGCATATGTAATACCCTCAAGTTAGGCAATATGTACCCTTTCTAAAGCCTCCACATCCTTCTGGTAGTGTGTCCACCAGAACTGTACACAACATTCCAAGTGTGGTCTAATTAAATTTTTATACAGCTGCCACATACCTTATCAATTTTTATAATCTATGCCATCTTGACCACCTTATCCATTTGTGTTGCCACTTTCAAGGAATTGTGGACCTGTACACTTAGATCCTTCTGTATGTTGATGTGACTGAGGTTTCTGCCTTCTACTGTCTACTTCCCTTGTGCTGCTGTCACTAATAAGTCTGCACTTTTCCAAAAGTGAGTAAATCCTGTCCCTAAGAATCTCCAACAGTAATTTCTCTACCACTGATGTAAGGCTCAACTGGCTGTGATTTCCCATATAATTCTTGCTGCCCTCCTTAAACAAAGGAACAACATTGTCTGTTCTCCACTCCTCTGGGACTTGTCCTGTGACGAAAGAGGATAGAAAGCTTTCATACAGGGCCCCAGCAATTTCCTCACCTGTCTCCCTCAGCATTGTGGGATAGGTCCCATCAGGTCCTGGGGACTTGTCTACCTTTAATGCTTTTTAAAACACCCAACACCTTTTTAAAACACCCAACACCTTTTTAACATTGACATGTCCCAGAATATCAACATACCCTTCATGAGACTGAACATCTACCATGTCCATCTCCTTTGTGAATACTAATACATAGTACTCATTAAGGACCTTACCCACTTCATCTGGCTCCACATATAAATTCCCTCCTTTGTTATTCAGTGGACCTACTCTTTCCCTAGCTACGTGCTTGCTCCTTATATATGTATTAAACACCTTGGGATTTTTCTTAATCCCATTTGCCAAAACCAATGCATGGCCCTATTTGACCCTCCTAATTCCTTGTTTGAGTTCTTTCATGCTATCTCTGTAGTCTTCAGGTGCTCTGTCTGTCTTCACTTTCCTAAAATTTATGTATGCCTCCTTTTCCTTTTTGACTTAAGCTCACAATTTCCTCTGTCACCCAAGGTTCCTGAAACTTGCCATCCTTATCCTTCATTTTCACAGGAACATTTGAATTAAATTGAATTGAATTTATTATCATGCTTCGGAGATGCCGGTGTTGGACTGGGGTGTACAAAGTTAAAAATCACACAACACCAGGTTATAGTCCAATAGGTTTAATTGGAAGCACACTAGCTTTCGCTGATGAAGGAGCGTCGCTCCGAAAGCTAGTGTGCTTCCAATTAAACCTATTGGACTATAACCTGGTGTTGTGTGATTTTTAACTCTGAATTTACTGTCACGTGTGACAAGGCACAGTGAAAAGCTTTGACTTGTGAGCAATACAGTCAGATCATGTAGTTAGGTAGCATAGTTAAGTAAATTGTAGGTAAACAGCGACCAAAACAAAAAACACAGGTGCAGGCGAATGTTAAGAGTTTGTGAGTTCATTCAGTATTCTATCAAGTAGGGTTGAAACTGTATCAAAACCGGCTGGTGGCATGTTTTCAGGCTTCTGTCCTTCTCAATGATAGAGGTTGAAGAAAAGCATTGCCAGGATGGGATGGATCTTTGAGAATGCTGGCTGCCTTTCCTTGACAGTGGGCCTAGTAGATGGATTCTATAGATGGTGAGTCCTGAACTCAAATCAATTGGCCTTTGTGGGTGCCAAGTACCTTCAAACAGTCACTCCCATTCGACATTCTTTAGTTTCTGCCTTTGTGGTAGTACTTTCACCTGTGGACTAGCCTTATCCTTAATCAGTTTACGGAGTTTACAGAATTATGGTCACTATTCCCAAAATGCTCCCCCACTGAAACTTTGATCACCTGCCAGGCTCAGTCTGCAATAAGAGGTCCAGTATGGCACCTTGCCTAGTTGGACTATTTACACACTGTTTCAAAAACTATCCTGGACACACCATACAAATATACCCCAGCCCCAATCCAAGCCTCTGGAACTAAGCGAGCCCCAGTTAATGTGGGGAAATTAAAATCACCCACCTTAATAATCATGTTATTTTCACATTTTTCCACAATCTGTCCATATGTCTGTTCCTGTATCATTCAATGGCTGTTGGGACGCCTGTATTGCAATCCCATCAAAGTAGCTGCATCCTTCGTATTCCTGAGTTCTACCCATAAGGCCTTGCTGGAAGAGCCCTCCAAGATGTCCTCCCTCAGTACAGCTGTAATAGACCCCCTTATCAGTAACGTAACCCCCCCCCCCCCCCCAACCTCTTTTACATCCCTCGCTATCTCACCTAAATCTCAGAATGTTAAGCTACCAGTCTTGTCCCTCTCTCAACCAAGTCTCTGATAGTATCATAGAATAGAATAGAATCCTAGAATCCCTACAGTATGGAAGCAGCCCATTCAGTCGACACCGACCCTCCAATGAGCCATCAATATCTCCCTCCATCTCTCATCCCTGTAACCCTGTATTTCCCGTGGCTAACCCACCTAACTTACACATCCCTGGTCACTATGGGAAATTTAGCATGGCCAATCCACCTAACCGGCACATATTTGGACTGTGGGAGAAAATTGGAGCACCTGGAGAAAACCCAAGGAGACACTGGGACAATTTCACATACTGACCTACTGCACTAGATCCTACCTCCCCAGGCCACACTAGTTTAAACCCTCCCAAGTAAACCTTCCTCCAGGATATTGGTGTCCCCCCAGTTTAGGTGCAACCCCTCCTTCTTGTATAGGTCACACCTGTGCTAGAAGATCTCTGAAGCCCTCCTCTTATACCAACCCTTTAGCCATGTATTTAATGGTACTATCTCCCTATTGTTTGTCTCACTGACATGACACATGAAGTGATTAACAGGTTACAACCCAAGAAATCCTGCTTTTTAAGTTCCCACCGCATTCCCAGAACTCCCTTTGCAGGACCTCTTCTCTCTCCCTGCCTCTGTCGTTAGCACCAATGTGGACCCACAACCTCTGGCTGCTCACCCTACCCCTTCAGAATGTCCTGTGCCTGCTCAGAGACATCCTTTACCCTGACAACAGGGAGGAATGCCCCATCCTGGAGTCTCACGGAAAGTCTACCTGCTCCCTTGACCATATAGTCCCCTATCACTACTGCTCACCTACAATTCAACCCTCCCTGCTGCACGACAGTGGTGCCACTGATCTGGCTGCTGTTGCTGCTGCTTTCCCCTGAGAAGCCATTCACCTGACAGGCTGCAAGACATGGAATAATCACAGGTGACTGCACTGCCTGCCCAACTTGCTGGTCCCCTCGATGGTCAGCTAACACTTCTCTGTCTGTGTAGCCCTTACTGGTGGTTTGTCCAGCTCACTATCTATGACATCCATGGGCCGGAATGTTCTGGTCTAGTCTGCTAATCTTTCCACTATATGTTGCTGACCTATTGCCCTAATCAAATCCCCACGCTCTCCATGCTAAAGGCCCGCCTGGGACCCTCTATTAGCAATCCTGTATCCTGGCATTTTCCTTCCTTTTGCCAGTAGCAGGCAGAAGGGCAGACCGAGCTGGTAGAGTATCGACCTACCTTGCCACTCTGTCCTATCGTGTGTAAATAGATGAGGCGTGGATTCACTGCCTATTCCAAGCTAATGTAAATTCTAGAAATGATCAGGAGCTGCAGGGCGTTTGCGGCAGAGTTATATTCATAAAGGTTTTGACAGGAGGCATCATAGAAGTTCTGAAGAAAGCTGGATATGGCATAAAATGGACTGCGATTTCTAAAAATGGTCAAAACCTGCGTGTGTCTTTATGCCGCCCCAGGATATTGTTGGTTCATTTCCGCTGATCAGAAATGAGCGTGTTGAGTTCCTCCTCAATTGACATTGCCCCATAATTATGCTGCAAGTTTCACTGCAATTTTGGACCAGGCTTCACTAATCCTACTCTCTGTTATGTTGTTCAAGTGATTCAAAATGGAATAGAGGTCTGAGTCTTTAAATTCTAGTAACACATAGATGTGAAACTATTTAATACAAATTCATGCATTGAGCTGAAGCTATCATGCTGCATTGATCTCCTTGAAGAGATTATTTAAAGATGGCTCACTTCTTTTAAGGTGCTTTGGTGGCCAGCAACATCACTGATGTGTATAATCTGCAAAGGCAGCTTGCTGAGATGTGAATAAAATAAATCGCATGGGAATAGCAATGATGGAAAAGCCTATTTTTGTCTGAGTGTTATGGAGATAGGGTAAAAACATCAAACGGTTCACTGATTCATTCTTTCGTACTTAGTGAGCAAGACATCCTGCGTATTTGATGCTGCAGGATTCAAGGGATTTGATATAATATTAACAGTAAAGGTCCAGAGTGTCGGTTTTATGATATAGGAGTAACTGTGAGATATATCACTTCAAAAAACGAATCAGATTAGGATCTGAGAGGTAAAATTAAATTCCAAAGCTATAGAAGGTTTTGACAAAACCCTGCATTATCTTAAATTGTAACAGAAACTGTAACTGAGTAGCAATACTGAATAGGGAATTGAAAAGGATATTGCAGAGCATCTCAGTGCTGTTGTCCTTCAGACTGACCTGCTAATCACTGGCACTGTATTTTGTTCAATCAATCACAGCAGAATTTATGGACAATCTTCTTTGCAGTGATATGTTGCCCATCGGTAGCTTAGCACTTACAGAGAAGAGATGCCAGTCTTGGGCATAATGCCAGCCTTGCTGCAAATCATTGCAGTGATGAAGCTATTCAGGGGCCACTGCTCTCACATTGGAAGTACAACAGTGCTCACTGTTACTGTACTCCTCATGACCTCTTTGGCAGAGAAACCATTGAAGTCAGAAAGGTATTTGGCAAAAATAAGATTCATTGCTGTGAACATGAATATAGTGAGTGTAATATCTTTAGTGCCCTGCACTAAGGAGGGTTAACCCAGATTTCAGTACTTCAGTCCAAAAGTGAAGCTAGTTTACAAATTTATCTCCAAGTTTTTAGTTAACAATTGGGAAACTTACTCTCAACAAACTATGACTAACTTGCATCACATGGACACTGTAGGATCGAGGATATGAAACACTGTTGCTTTTCATTCATCTTGTGTGAAGGAATTTGAAAATTACATGTTCATGAGATTTTGAATTCCTGTATTCCAGCCATTTGATTTAGTACTGCATTGTTTCTATTACTGAATAAAATATACAATAGTTTTTAAAGTGATCACTGTTTTCCTTTTGAGTAGTGAGGTTGATCAGGGTGCACTGAGATATACTGTCATCATGTATTGCAGAGATACCTATCTCTATTTAACTTCCTTTTACCAAACTGTGCCACCTTACATTTGCTGACATTGAATTCCAGCAGCCAGTTTTCCACCATTTTATCAAAATCTGCTTGAAGCCTCCCTTAGTTTAATATGCCTCCTTGTTTAATATCACCTGTGGTACAGAATGGACAGAAATGGTAATATAACACAACCTTATGATACACCTTTAATCCCTTTGAACTATGTGAGGAAGCTGACATTTACTCCTAATCTCTTTTCTACCCTCTAGCCAGTTTATAATTGGTATTGGTATGGTCCACTTAGTTCTGTAGCCTTTCCTCCTCCTCTGGTAGTTTCCGATGTTGCGTTGTCAAACAATTTCTTTAAAAGCAGGACCATTGCATTCCCCATTTTCCATATTGTTACGGACTCAACAAAGTTGTTTTCTCTGGAATCCACTTTGATTGCCCTAACCTCCTCATTAATCTGATGTTTGGTAACTTTATTTTTACTGACCTTCATGGGTACAATAATTAAAGTTAAATTCCAGTGTAGTATAGTGGGGTGTTCTATGGTGAGAACAGTCAAGTCTCCTTTATGCTGAGCTTTGATCTAGGTCTTCCAGTCATACAAATTATGGTGTGGGATTATTCCGAAGATGCACGGGGAAGTGTCCTGGCTAACAGTTATCCCTCTACCATTGTTGCTAAAGCAGATAATTAATTTTGTTTCTGGGAAATTACTGTGCACACATTGACATTTTTCTTAAATTGAAAGCTGTTCTGTAAAACATACAGAGACACCCTGAAGGTAGGGTGTAAAATGTAAAAACAGGACATGCATTTTTTTTAACCATTTTATCTTTCCTGCTGGAAAGCTGGATGAAGATGCTGTATCACTCACTATCTGGGTGTGCTGGGGGGCTACCTGAAGCCCATGTCATGCCAAACCAGCCTGGGGGGCTAATCCAAACCTTAAAAGTTACAGTGGCAATGCCAGAGATGGCTGATTCCACTAATCTGCATAGGAATGATCTTTGTGGAGCATATCATCTCCTGACAGAACAGGCTGGCAATTGCTGTTCAATATCGGGCTATAACAAATAATTAAAATGATGTCATACAGTTAAAAAAAATCTTGTAGAATCGGATACCGCTTATTGCACTCCACGCATAAGGACAACAATCATTGATTGCTCACAACATGCCTTGGGAGAGTGCCATAGATAATTAACCTAAATTTCCCTGACACGAAGTCAGAGTTTGAAATGTGTTTTAGAATAGTTGGTGCATTAGCTCTTAAAAACAATCTCGCAAAGTCGCTGCAGGAGTGCCAGCTTTTCTTAGGTGTTATGGTTGGCTGCTGTGGACTGACCTGGCCTTAGTGTGACCGGGCAGGGCTTTCCTACCTTGTAGCTTTTTTTGCGTCCCATTCTATCAGCACCTTCTTATCAATGTATCTGGGTAGGGGAACAATTTGAACCTGTCAGCCGTGCCTGACTTGTGTCAAGTGTTCTTTTTGACTGAAGTGCAGCAGTGAGTGGTACGGAGACTGGCAGTTTATTCGCTGCAGGATTTGAGACAGCAACATGGTCGTCTGCTGCTTCCCTGGTGTACAGCACAACACACCTTTTCCCGCTTGGGTCTTCAGTAATCGAGAAAAGCTGTTCTTCTACCCAAGTGGGTTGTGATAGAAGGTCTTGATCCCCATCTTAATGATTTTGATTATTTTACATTAACCAAGCACTGAACATTTAGATTTTACTTTTCTTTTCCCCTCATGATATTTGGTTCATTTTTTAAAAAAAAAATTCTATAATTGAGTCTGTGGAGATATTTGTTGCACAGAGACTAGCTGAGTTGTCGCACCTCAGTAAAATGGTTCATCTTCAGGTGTGACCTGAGTTTGTTTTTGTTCATAGGATGTGGGCATCACTAGCTGGACCAGTATTTATTGCCCATTCCTAATTACCCATGAGAAGGTGGTGGTCAGCTGTCCTTCTTGAACTGCTGCATTCCATGTGCTGTAGGTAGACCTCCAATGACCTTTGGGAGAGAGTTCTCGGCTTTTTGACCCAGCCACAGTAAAGGTATAGCGATATATTTCCAAGTCAGGATGGTGAATTGCTTGGAAAGGAGCTTTCAGTTGGTGGTGTTCCCATGAATCTGCTGCCCTTGTCCTTCTAGATGGAGGTAGCCAAGTGTTGGATGGGTACTGTTTGAGGGGGACGGAACTCTGAGTCCCAGTCTTGAAAGACTGTTGATTCTTGAAAGACTATTATGAGAGCATCTTTGTCAAGCCTGACTGGAATCTCGGCCACCCAGCACTGGTGACTAATGACAGTTCTGTTCCAGGGAGTGCAAGAATAACTGCTTGACCCTTCTCCAGTGCTACTGTTGAGACCAGTGAAGTAATTATAGTCTAAACCTGGGACCCTTCCTTGTCTGTATGAATCATGTCATGAGCCAAAACCTGGATATGGTGGATTTCAGTGAACTGGTTTTAACAGTAAAGGGATCAATGAATTCATTAATGACATTGAACAATTGATTTGGAACTGGTGTAAGTAACGGGCTACGGCAGAAACATTAAAAATGGTCCAACACATTTATCCATTTCATATTCAACAATGCAAGTTGACAGAGAATACCATACAGAATGACCTATGGGACACACTCATGGCTAGTAGTTGGATACTCAGCTGATTGTTTACTGTTGATGTAAACATATTTGTGTATGCATTAGCTTTTGCAAGATGTACCTGCTATAGCTGTAGTATTGCACTTCTCCAGGTTTTGGCTGGAGGTTGTGCTGCATGTAAATGAGTTAGAAGGCTGGCCAATCAGTGATTCAGGATGAAAAAGGGGTCGTACATGAGGACTACGAGCAGGAGCAGGCCATTTGGTCCTTTGAGCCTGCTCCACCATTCAGTAAGATCATGGTTGATCTTTTCATGGCCTCACTCCACTTACCCACCCTCTCACCATAACCCTTAATTCCTTTATTGTTCAATAAAAAAATCTATCTTAGCTTTCAAAACGTTTACTGAAGCAGCATCTACCACTTCACTGGGCAGGGAATTCTATGGATTCACAACCCTCTGGGTGAAGTTCCTTCTCAATTCGCCCTAAATTTGCTCCCCTTAATTTTGAGGCTTTGCTCTCTGGTCCTAGTTTCACCCGCCAGTGGAAACGTCCTCTCTCCTTCTTTCTTATCTATTCCTTTCATAATTTAATATGTTTCTAATAAGATCCTCTCTTTCCCCCCCCCCCCCCCCAATTCTTCTTTCTTCCAATGAATATAATCCCAATCTACTCAGTCTCTCCTCATAAACCAACTCCCTCAACTCCAGAATCTAGTGAACCTCCTCTGCACCCCTCCAGTACATCCTTTCTCAAGTAAGGAGACCAAATCTGCATGCAGTACTCCAGATGTGGTCTCACCAGCACCCTGTATAGCTGCAACATAGCCTCTCTACTTTTAAACTCAGCTCTGACACCCCCAAGTCTGTCCACCATCTACAAGGCACAAGTCAGGCGTGTGATGGAATGCTCCCCTCTTGCCCACCGGGTGTAGCTCCAACAACACTCAAGAAGTTTGACACCATTCAGACAAAGCGACCTACTTGGTTGGCACCACATCAACAAACATTAAAACCCTCCACCACCAGCGCTCAGTACCAGCAGTGTGTACTATCTGCAAGATCCTTAGAACAGCACCTTCCAAACCCACAACCACTTCCATCTAGAAGGACAAGGGCAGGAGGTACTTGGAAACACCACCACCTGCAAGTTCCCCTCCAATCCACTCACCACCTTTCCTTGGAGAAATATACCACTGTTTCTTCAGTCATTGGGTCAAAATCCTGGAATTCCCTCCCTACTGGCACTGTGGGTCAACCCACAGCAAGCGGACTGTAGCGATTCAAGAAGGCAGCTCCCCACCACCTTCTCCAGGTCAAATAGGGATGGACTATCAATGCTGGCCAGGCAGCGACATCCAAGTCCCACAAATGAATTTAAAAAAAACTCAATCCCTTTAGCAGTGTAGGACAAAATTCCATTTCCCTTCCTTTACTGAAGTAGCATCTGCAACAGACACCTGTTGTGTCTGATCAGGGTCAGGTGCGGTGTACAAAGCCCTGGGCTTTCCCCATTGGGCTCAGGGTTTCTCCCCCTTCGCTTAGATACACGACACAAACAATTTTGTTAGGTACTGTATGTAATAAGCATGAGCACTCTATTCAGTTCCACGTTATCAGGGGGAACCACCAACTGCTTTCTCAGGAGTTGAGTGTAGAACTCTTACGACTAGGATTGGGGTGCTTTTGACAGGTGAGGACTGGAAGTCATTCAGATGTTTCATAGTTTCTGTGGCATTCAGTGAGAATTTATTGGCTGTTAACAATTGGGGTAAAGGTGGCAGGGGTACAGTGTAAATCTCACAGCAGGCCATACCTGTACCTGCAGCAAGTACAAAGCACCTAGTATAGCAGCTATTAACCCTCTATGCTGCATCGAAGGCTAAGATCTAGAGAAGACAAGGAAAAGTTAAGTGCATTATCGTGTAAATAAAAATGTATGACGTTCAATCTACTGGAGCTGTCAGTAGCATGTGTTGCCTGAGGGGCTGCAGCACATCCAGTGTATCAGAGCTGACGGGCTGATGCGTAAGGCTTGCTTCAGTCAGTATTTGAGAGAGCTGTGTGCATTTTTGAATGATTAGATTAGATTACCCACAGTGTGGGACCAACCCATTTGGCCCACCAACCCTCCGAAGAGTAACCCTACCAGACCCATTCTCCTACGTTTACCCCTGACTAATGCACCTAACGGCCAATTCACCTGACCTGCACATCTTTGGATTGAGGGAGGAAACCCTCGTAGACACTGGGAGATCAGTGCAAACTCCACACAGGCAGGGGCCCAAGGCTGGATTCAAACCCGGGTCCCTGGCGCTGTGAGGCAGCAGTGCTAACCAGTGAGCCACCGTACTGCCCCAGTGTTCCTAATTTTGTTTTTTGTTCCTAATTTTGTCATTGCTAATTGACAAGTGTCTCAGACAGCTGCAGTGAAGTGTAGTGGGAAAGCAGTGAAGGTATTCTGCTGTATGATTGACTGTAGTTATCAATGTGCATCTTCTTCACTTCCTGTCTGTGCGCAATATAAGGTATTGAGAGGGATAGAGATACAGAAGGCACGTTGAGAGAATAATCCAGTGAAGATGTGATAGAGTGTGGTGCTTTGCTTAGAATAGTCTCTGGGGCTGGTGTTTTGTGTTCAACAGCCTGTAGGCTGCAGATTCGAACCAGCTGTGTTCCCATACCAAAATACTGTACATAAACACTGCCTGTTTTTAATCACCACTTCAACACAATATGAAAGAAAAAAGGCTGTGGTGCAATTTGGGGAGCGCCAGGTTGGATCTACCATTCATCATGTTTACCAGACTCGGTCCAGTTCACAAGTTCGAGGGAGATGCAGAAAGGAATGCACTATTTCTTTTCGTCAGACAAGTATGTTTAAGGTTACGGAAGCAAATAAGATAGATCAGCTTACAGATCACCCATTATTTATGACAGAATGAACTTGAGGCATTGAACAACCTCCTCTCATTCTTAAATTCCTCACTGGATATTATACCCTGGCAAAGGCAAGGTTTGGATGCTTTTCCCATGTCTCACTCTGAGACCGGGACATTGTGGTCCTCCACTGGGGCTGCATAACCTCCAAGTATCTGGGAAATTATAGTGAGAGGAAAACAATGACCTCAAAATAGGAGGGGAATTACTTATAAACACGTACAAGCTAACAACAATCTAAATCGTAGCAATTTTTAAAACTCGAAAGTGCCCCTGTAATGCCATCATACTCCCAGAGGGGAATAGGGTTGATCTTTCGTTAGAGAGAGACAACTGGAGAGTTTAACCAGAAGGACTCCATGCCTCAGGCAAGGGCTGAGGTTGAGAAGGCAGGATTTAGTGAACCTGCGCTGTTGACATCACCACCCAGCTAGTGGAGCTAACCAGGGCCCATTAAAGTATTAATAGTCTCTCGTTTGGGCTCATGAGGAAATAAAGGATTCAAGCCCCTTCTGTCAAATGTCCTCAAAATAATTGTTAGAAAAATCCTCTGCAAAACCTCCTTTCTTAAAAGAAACATGGGAGCAATGTCTGTTGGGAGTTTTTGGCCAGAGACCATTGTTTCAAATGGGCTGGAATGTTTGAGAAAAGTACTTTCATTGTCTTCATTGGGCAGGATGTAGCTGCTGGTTGGAACTTCTGGGCAAAAAGCTGGTGCGCTGCATTTCTATTGGATTCCAGCCAGCTCTCCATCCCGTGGTGGCATCTTCCACTTGGACAGAGAGCTCAAACCAACCACATGATAGGGAATCAGCTGTTCTTTCAGAACTGCCAACAAACACACCAAAATCAGATGGTGTGCACGCAACCATTTGACCTGGGTTTTATCGATCAGACAATGTTATCTGTTGGTTTGCAGTCACCAACATTGAGAGCTTCACAATGGTGAGAATTGCATCATGCTGAAGTGTCAGGTTTCAGAATGTGAGACGGTGGAATTCCTGAATCACTTTGGCGAAAATGTTCTCATTACTGCTTACCTTGCGTGCAGCAAAATAATTCCTGATGCAGCGTACCACCTAATCAGGTTAAATCAGTATGTTTACAGATTCTTTGATGAATGTTGAAGGTGTTGGAATTTGGGAAAAACTGGTTTCCTCACAACATCTCAGCGAGTCTGATCTTGTGTGTGCACTTGGCAGGTTGAGAACAGTTTGGAGCGTGCTGTTGACATCCTGACTGAAATCTGAATGGCAGAGTTATGAGTCAGTTCTGACTCAGTGGTGTAAACTTGCTCGTGAGTCAGAAATTTCTATGTCCGATCATCAATCCTAAGATTTGAGGATCTAGGCTTATAGTATTGGGAACGCTGACTTTTTGACATTAATTTCAAGCTCTGTCAGGAAGACAGAAAGGATCCCATGGTATTATTTGAGGAAGAATGGAGGAGTTCTCCTGGTCAACACTTATCCTTCAATAAACATCATTTAAGAAACCAATAATAATTTAACTCATTGTTTGTGAATCCTTACTGTGTATACAGTGGCTTCCATCTTGACCTAGATTAAGCCCTGATTAGGTTTTATTAGGACCTTCTGAAGGTGTGAAAGGCGCTACATAAATATACATTCCATTTGTTTCTTCTTTCTCTCAAAGTCCAGGGATTGCACCTGGACTTTTGCTTTTCAAATCCTTTTTTGAAATTTGTTCCTTAATGCTGTGAGGCTTTTTCCAGCATCTGTTCCCAGTGGATTCTTAGTGCTGGCGGGAAAATACCATGATTTCAGGCCAGGGCCTGTGGGCTTTCTGTGACTGAACTTGCAAATATTTGGCTTCAAGAAACTGCAGTAATCCAAAGTGTGCTTCTGAATTCCCATCTGAACTTTGAACTCCCAAATTGAAGACATTTGACAGCTTAGGGGCTATTTATTTAAAATCTAGAGTGATAAAAGTTTATGGAAATTTAAGAAGTTCAATCCATGGTGTATGGGCAATTCATTCCTATTCACAATTCTATTTCTTCATGTTAGCTGGTTTTGTTTGGAATGGGACTAGAACTCCCTACCTGTGACTGAGACCAGAGTGCAACCATGAGCCAAGTCCAGCAGTATAAAGCTGGATGCCAAATGTCTTAATTTTCACAGGTTTCCCAAGCACCCAACAAATTCAGGTACAAGTGGAAAAAATAGCCCACTGCACTCTTTAACTTTTTGTGATATTACTTGAACTGTCCTTCAGTATTCCCAAAACCAACTTAACGTAGCTATGTAGTTGGGTCTGTATGTGTCAGTGAGGACCTGGTATTCACATGGGAGATGAATTTGAAATGTGTTGTTTGTGGGTCCACTTAAGCAAGTCCAGCTGCTGACACTGCGCATCAGAAAATGGAAACTGCAGTCAAAAGGTCAATATTTAATGATTAGCAACTGTAAACCTTACAACTTCACTAATTCAACGGCTGATTTATTAACCCTGAGAGACATGCTTTGAGCAATTTCCAGTCCTGGGTCTAAACGCACACTGCATTGATGAAATTAGCACCAGGACATTTGCAAAAGCTCTTAGAAGCCCATTGTTTGCATCTCTGCAAATGGGTGCTGGTGAATGGTTCCTCGTTTGCTGAGCTCCACGGGGAATAGCAGGAGCAATAACATTCTTTGAATGCAATGTGCATGTCTCTGTTCCTCTGTGTGACTGTGAGATGCTTCTGTTGTTGTTTTTTAATTCATTATTGTATGTCATGCGTTTATGTATATTACTGTGCAACAGAATGTGCCTCACATCACTGTCACTGCCTATAGCTGATTCTTGTATTAAACAGCACATTCCTGTTCCTACATTGTACACAGGGAAGTCAGTGGTGTCTTGTGTCAAAGAGATAATAATTAGGTCACAGCGTCAGTGCAGAATTCCGGTCGGATGGGTCGTGAAACTGCTGGACTTGTTCCTGACGTTGAATGTATTTTGGGGAACGGGGGGGATGTTTTTGGCAGGTAGGGAGTTCTCACAGATTCAAATTCTATCTTACCTATTGCCTGAAGTGGTGTATTGTTTTACTGGACAGGTCTTTATTTAGGTGGCTTCCAAGTTTGCCATGAGAGTTGTGTGTGTCTGGGGAACTTCCCTCAAATGAAGGAGTAGGCTGCATAATGTTTTTCTCCGTTGTGGGGTGGGTTTATTTAGATTAGATTAGATTCCCTACAGTGTGGAAACAGGCCATTCGGCCCCACCAATCCACATTGACCCTCTGAAGAGTAACCCACCCAGACCCATTTCCCTCTGACTAATGCCCCTGGCACTATGGGCAATTTAGCATCTGACCTGCACGTCTTTGTGATTGTGGGAGAAAACCAGAGGAAACTCACGCAGACACGGGGAGAATGTGCAAACTTCACGCAGACAGTCGCCTGAGGCTGGAATCGAACACGAATCGCTGGCAGTGTGAGGCAGCAGTGCTACCACTGAGTCACCGTGCTGCCCTTATTGGGCTGAGTAACCCTGGAAGCTAGCCATGACCCTCCTGCAGGTACCCCACTAAAGTATAAGCAATCCAGAATCCCATCCCTCAAGAAACCAGAGAGATACATAGTACTGGGATGGCTGGAGCATCTGTGGTAGGGTGTCCCGAGGATTTACTGTGATCACAACAGCTTCTGGTATTTATAGTCCAGGCAATTGATGTTTGTTCTAGACTGCACTGCTCTGATGCTGCTGCAAAGAATGTACTTGTAATGTGACAGAAAGCTAGCATCTCACATCATTAGCACTTATAGTCCATCTCCAAGAGTTAAGCAGCCCTTTTCATTACCACTCTGGTACTTTGCAAATATTTGGTCATTCACGGTAACACTCCTGAAATCCTCACCTGCTGTCCTGGCATAAATTTCGAACCCAGTTCGTTTTTAGCAGCGATGACCAGATCAGCTGAAGAGAGGTTAGGGTCAGCTGCTAACCGGCTGTGACACTCTGTTCTTGGGTATTCCTTGAAAGGTCTGAGGCCTGTTCGCAACTCCCTCAGAACAGGTTTCCATCCTTTGCTGACCGAAAGTGGCAGGAGGATAGGTCTTCTCCTGAGAGAGAAGTTTAAACCTGTGGTGAACTGCGTGCAAATGAAGTCCTTTTGGGTTTGCGAGTCCTTCCACCCACTAATGTGTTTTTTTGCTCTCTGCCTCTTTGCAGTTTGATCTCCAGGATGCTGCAGAGGGATCCGAAGAAGAGGGCGTCTCTGGAAGAGATTGAGGGTCATCCATGGCTCCAGGGTGTTGACCCTTCTCCGGCCAAGAAGCTGAGCCTGCCTCTCACGTCCTATAAGAGCCTCTCCGAGGAAGAGCATGAAATAATTATTCAGGCAATGGAATGTGGCAACATCGCGCAGAGGGAGCTGATCCAAGAGTAAGTAGATATTTATAATACCTTGCAGTCATCTTTTGGAGAGGTCAGTGTTAAAGACTGAGGGGAAGCTGTTTAAAATGTATCTTATCCAATCGCGCTCCCCAGCCACGTCAGGATATTTTCAGTTAAACAAATCTTGGAGCTGGGTTTGCAGATAACTGTTTCCTCAGTCCATTGTTTACGTACTTGAGCTTTGACAATCCAAATTTGCAACGGACTTCCCCATCTTGTTTAAGTTGATGCCTTACTCGCTTTTGTAACCTCTTCCTTTACCTTGGTGGAGCCAGATAAGCAGCTGACTGGCCATCGCAGGGAAATCTGCCAGAGGTTTGGCTCTGCATGTTCTGTCAGGTTAGCCATTGTGCTGAATTCAACAGCCAGATTAAATTCCCTGCAAACATACCTGTTGGAGGCAGACTACTGTACATGGGAGGAGAGGAAGGGAGCAGGCAATGAAAACCTGAGATCATATTGGAGCTCAGAGGCACTGGGTCACTGCTTATCCTGCTCCTAAAGCAAATGTTTTCTGTCTATTTGTGACTGGGTGATTGGCTTGTGTCTGAATGCAGTGTGTGGAGTACACCATGAAAAAGCTGCGAGCTAGGCACCAGGGCAGATAAACTGAAAGCTTTGTAATGAGGCTTTCATATTGCTATTGGTAAGAGATAATATATTCCTCAAATAACTGCTCAGTGAATTGTTAGGTTAACGAAGCCTTGAACAAAACGTTCAGTAGGTTTTTTTTTGTTTGACAAGTGAAGAATAGACATGGTGCAACTTCTTGGATGGAACTGATCCTTATTGATGCCAAGATTTTATGCAAAAAGGAGGGGAGGGGGTTGGTCGTGGAAAGAGCACAGAAATAAGTCAAGGGGGATCTGAGTAAACCTAACTATTTAACTAAGCTGCATGTAATTAATTATAAAGTTAATGGGAGTAAATGGGGCGTGTGGAATGAAACACCCATGAAGATTGAGTCGATGTCCAGCCTCAGGTGGCCCTGAGAGTTGTATTTGAATGGATTTCTACACCAGTTCTCCCTTGTTGTGTGATTGGCATTGCCATCTGTCTCTCTCCAGTCTACAGCAGGAGAGGTGAGAGTTTGAGTGCTGGCTGCTGCCTGAATAGTGATCTAGCAGATGGCTGCAAACTGCATCAACCATTAGGCCTCAATATTAGAAACAATAAGGGATTGATAATGTTGGATCATCTCTTGGGCCTTATTAGTGTCGGTAACATTAGTCGCACTCCACAGCTCTGTAACCGAGGCCTCCTGACAGCTTCTCAGGATGACATCATGCCTTTTGGGAAGGCGACAGTGAAGATTTATTTCAGTTTTATATAATTCATTAATCCGCTTAGCCAGAAATCGCGACCTTGTCATTTAATCTTTACCAGATATTGCACCATCAATAAGGATGATATCATAGCTAATTTTAGTTCATGATGCCACCTGGTGCTTTCAGCAAGTACTGCAAGGTTACATCTAAGCAATTGCAATTCTTGCTCAAATAATGGCATTTTACTTCAGAACCCTGTGCAAACTAAAGGCTGAATTCCACTGCACTGGAAAAGATCATATCTAGCCTAAGTAATCAGGCTAAAAACATCGAAACATGTACCATACTTCCCACCTATGGTAATGCAGTGATTTTATTTTACTGAAGCTTTGTGTGGCTTAAGTTCATATTTGTCAGATTAAGGGAATGTGTAGCATTTGTTGGTAGATTAGTGAGTGGTGCTGATGGACCCATGATTTAATGTTGTTTGCCTTCACCAGAATCTTTATTCCAGCTTTTGCAAACTCCAGCCTCAAGCACTCCAGTTTCTCCTCGCCAACATTTAATACTAAACTTCCAATGTTCTCAGCCTATTCCATACTAAATCCCTATGATATGTTGCCAGCTAGTTCCAAAGAAAAGCAGGTTCCCAACTTTAGAGAATGTTGTTGGTGGTTTAATTAGCTGTGCACTTATTTGCAAAGTAAGGGTTATTTCCTATTGTTTTCCTCAATGTAGCTGCAGGTTATTTCACAGCAACAATAAAGATGATTGTGCACTGCATCAGGTAGCAATGCTTGCAGACAGCGTGTGTTGTCAATTTGTGGTTCCTGATTTCCTGCTTTATAGTTCCTGCTGCCTCCGAACTCTCCTGTGGTCCCTTAATTTCTCCTCCCTGTGCTCTCTCTCTCTCATTCTCTCTCTTGCACGCTCTCATTCTCTCTCTGTCTCTCTGCCTCTCTGCCTCTCTGCCTCTCTGCCTCTCTGCCTCTCTGCCTCTCTGTCTATCTGTCTCTCTGTCTCTCTCTGTCTCTCTCTGTCTCTCTCTGTCTCTCTCTGTCTCTCTCTGTCTCTCTCTGTCTCTCTCTGTCTCTCTCTGTCTCTCTCTGTCTCTCTCTGTCTCTCTCTGTCTCTCTCTGTCTCTCTGTGTCTCTCTGTGTCTCTCTGTGTCTCTCTGTGTCTCTCTCTCTCTCTCTGCTCTCTCTCTCTCTCTCTCTCTCTCTCTCTCTCTCTCTCTCTCTCTCTCTCTCTCTCTCTCTCTCTCTCTCTCTCTCTCTCTCTGCCTCTCTCTCTCTCTCTCTCTCTGCCTCTCTCTCTCTCTGTGTTTAACTTATACCTGGAAGCCTCAGATCCACGACTGCAACTGAGGAATCAGCACTTTGCATGTGGTGTATGATCTGCATGAATTGAACTCAAATCACCAATTTCTAAAGTGAAAAACAAATTAAAAGGTAAAGGCGCTAGTTTACGACATCACAGGTTGAGTAGCATTGATAAGAAAAATACAACAGGATGTGGACCAGATGGGCCAATGGGCTGAGAAGTGGCAGATGGAGTTTAATTCAGATAAATGCGAGGTGCTGCATTTTGGGAAGGGAAAGCAAATCTTAGCAGGATTTATACACTTAATGGTAAGGTCCCAGGGAGTGTTGCTGAACAAAGAGACCTTGGAGTGCAGGTTCATAGCTCCTTGAAAGTGGAGTCGCAGGTAGATAGGATGGTGAAGAAGGCGTTTGGTATGCTTTCCTTTATTGGTCAGAGTATTGAGTACAGGAGTTGGGAGGTCAAGTTGTGGCTGTACAAGACATTGGTTAGGCCACTGTTGGAATATTGCGTGCAATTCTGGTCTCCTTCCTATCGGAAAGATTTTGTGAAACTTGAAATGGTTCAGAAAAGATTTACAAGGATGTTGCCTGGGTTGGAGGATCTGAGCTATGGGGAGAGGCTGAACAGGCTGGGGCTGTTTTCCCTGGAGCGTCGAAGGTTGAGGGGTGACCTTACAGAGGTTTACAAAATTATGAGGGGTATGGACAGGATAAATAGGCAGAGTCTTTTCCCTGGGGTTGGGGAGTCCAGAACTAGAAGGCATAGGTTTAGGGTGAGAGGGGAATGATATAAAAGAGACCTAAGGGGCAACTTTTTCATGCAGAGGATGGTACATGTATGGAATGAGCTGCCAGAGGATGTGGTGGAGGCTGGTACAATTGCAACATTTAAAAGGCATTTGGATGAGTATATGAATAGGAAGGGTTTGGAGGGATATGGGCCGCGTGCTGGCAGGTGGGACTAGATTGGGTTGGGATATCTGGTCGGCATGGACGGGTTGGACCAAAGGGTCTGTTTCCATGCTGTACATCTCTATGACTCTATGACTCTAAGTATTGGGGAAATTCAATAATTGGGTAATATTGAACTTTGATTGTAAACTTAGATGACTATAAGCTGGAGAAGAGAGAGCTAAACTTGAGGATTTTCACAGTTCAGGAGAAGATGATACACTTTTAGCACAGTTAGGAAGACAAACATCTGTGAAGCCTTGGAAAGAGAGCAAAGGAAGCTTTATAAAATAATCGTATTTGAATCAGAAAAAAGGGAAGTTACAGTGGAGATGCCGAGAGGTTGGAGGTCATTTGTGTACAGTCATTCTATTTGTGGTGGGAGATTAAGTCAGAGTTAAAATTGTCTTTATGACCCAGTTCTCCCACGCGTATCGTTGAAGGTTTGTTCTCTGGGTGTTGGTGACATTAGTAAGCCCATTGCTGATCATCGTTGGCTTGATTAGGTATTGGGATCATTTCAAAATCCACCGGAACTGAATCTCCTTCTGGCCTGGTTACATGGGTTTCACAGGTTCCTGAAATAACACCACGAAGGTCAGTATCCTGTCACCAAGTGACCCTTTATTTGCACATGCACAGTACATGGCACTGACCCAGCTAGCTCAGAGCCAGCTCAGCGAGTGAGCAGAACCCTCTTGATTATATCTGTCAGCGAGGGCTCTTTGATTAGACCAGGCTAACAGCCCCAATCAGAGAACTCATATTCTACGAGGTCCACCTGTCTGACATCATTACAATCCCTGACGTGAGACTAATGAGCCAATTGATTGGTTGTGACAATTCAGTAGTTTTCATTGCCCATTTTTATCTGGTGCTGGTTTTCAAATTTATTGAACTTGATTCCACTCTGCACTAGATTCCACTCTGTGATGGATTTGATACACCAGCTCCCTCCAGCACAGTAGCTGGAATGGCACCCATTCCCTTCTATTAAGCTAATCACTGACCTTACATTTTTGAGAGAAGAAACTGATTGGCGTGAGTAATTGTTTTGGCTGGCGATTTCACTCAGCAGCCATGTGACTTTATTTTTGTTGCAGGGCTCTGGAAGCAGATAAGTACAATCACATCACGGCCAGCTACTTCCTGCTGGCGGAGAGGATACTGAGGGAGAAGCAGGAGAAACATACCCAGAGTCGGAGCCTTAATCTGGACTATAACTGGAGCACCCACGTCCAATGCAGGTAATTGTTTGGAAAACCCTTTAACTTGATCCTGAGGACCCCTGCAGCTGGATTATAAAGTCCACTGTGTTAATATTGGTTGTCAGGGCCAAATGGCTGAGGAGGCAAATGAGGAACTGAAGCGATCAGTTCGAAAAGGGTAGCAATGTTCACATGTTCTGTTTATGCAGCTGCACTGCTCCATATCCCAGCACCTATGGCCGTTAATAATGTCAAACCCTTGGCTTACATAGAGTTAATAGGCCTTCTGGTGGAGTTAGGATTTATTCACCCAGTACATGCAGTGCTAAGAGCAGCTCTTTCCAAACCTCCAATTCAAGGATCCCACCCAAGTGAGTGAGAGAGAGCTGAGCAGGACATAACGGGCAGCCAGCAAACCATTAGAAATACGACAGGAGTAGGCCATTTGACCCCTCTGGCCTCCTGTGCCATTCAATAGGATCGTGGCTGAACCAGGACTGGACTAGAGCATGATGGGTGGGAGTGCTCACCAAGACTCCATCTCTTTAGAGTTTGACCATGTACCCAGCTGCCCTTTGGTAAATCTACTTTGCAAACTATATATTTTTTTAACCCTGTAAGGGTTTGTACCGAGGTGCTTGTACCTAAGATGGCACCATTAAGAGGCAGCCATTGTTAAAACATTTCACTGTACTTCTGTACTAGAGTACAAGTGACCATAAAAAGGATATTCATTCATAATGCCATGATGTATGTCCATGTTGGTGGCTGCACCCAGGTTTACAGATTGAGTATTGACGTGACCACCTAATCTTTGGAAGATGGTTTTAATCTCCCTTTAGCAAGGGGAATGTGAGTGCATTGAGACAAGACCATCCTCATTTCAGCCACCCACTATAAATAGTCATATGGATGGATCATACAGGCAGCAAGACACTTTGTATTGGTATCATGAGAGGCATTTATCTGATTTTAGGGTTTATTAAAGGATAGGATGGTGCACTGTGCGCCCAGCAAGGTTGGAAAAAAGCCTCAGTGCATCTCTCACTGATTGTATCTAAAATGCAAAAGTTTTCATTTTCTAACTCAAACGTCCTCAGAGTTTTATTGTAGTGTATTGTGAATTGCAACTCAAACAGAGAGAATTCAGGTCATGCACATGTTAGTGGATGTATGACTTGGTGGTTTATTGCGGGTCTTTGTAAAGCACCTCAAACGTGTGCACTTTCTCTTTCAGACCGTCGCTGTCGACACCAGCAAACAGCTTTGTGGATGCTACTGACAGAAGCCCCTTGCCCGAAATGCACAATGGTTTTTCAATAAAGCACTCTACTCCGACCAAAGTCCCCAGCAAACAACTGGAAGCCGAGCAGAAGAACACTGAGAAGGAGGAGATGGGAAACACTAAAGACTTTGTGAAGGTTGTGACTAATGCCCAGGATGTTTCTGTGACCCCATCACCGATGAGAATTCTACTTCGCTCGTCCCTGGAAACCTCTGTCATGCCAAAGAACTTGCCTGTCCTCCAACAGATTTGTGAGGAAGATGAAGAGGAGGAAGAAGAGGTGGAAGCCAATGCAGCAATGGAGATCAAAGCCACACCTTTGCCTAACGTCACGCCAGCTCTGTGCTCTGGTACTAATCACCAAACCTTGTTGGGCTGCCCCAGCAAAGACACCGAGGTGGATGGTAACAAACTGCTCCATGAGATGTGGAGCTGCCAGCGGGAGAGCGGGGTGATGAGCTCCTCTGTCGAAGTGCCAGGGTCAGTGGGGCCACTCTGCTGCAGCAGGTGGGCTGGGAAAAGTGAGCCGCTTTCCAGTTACTTTGGGAACCGGCCGATCAACCTCATGAACGAGAGCAACAACAATAGCACCAGCAAAGGAGTCGTCAGAGCTCCGGTAGACATTAGCGACATCAGTGTTCAGAAGGCTCACCCTTGCCCGCACTCCCAGCAATGCCCAGCCAGCTTAGACTCCAGAGTCACTGAGCCCGTGGTGTCTGGCACTGACTTAGTGAAGGAAAAACTGCAGGCGCTACCGAAATGCGAGGGTCCAAGTGTGGAAAGTCCAAAGCATCTGATTGACCGGATGGCTGAGAACAGTGGGTTGGCAAATGACAGTGCCAGCGTTGACAGCAGTGCAGACACTGTGAATAAATTTGATCCTACTCGGTCAAAAAACATAAACATTAGAGATCGGATTCTGCAAATCCCACTCTGTGAGAAAGCCCTTTCCTTTAAGATCAAACCGAACTCTAAGGAAAACCTCCTCTCCTTTGGACAATTCAATTGTTGTCATGTAATTTAGTATTTTTTTAAAGAAGAAAAATTATATAGTTTGTGTGTGTCTCCACACACACGTTGTAAATATGTATCATCTTTTACAGACTAGGGGTACGACATTAGAAAGGAAGGATATTTAAGGTTGGTTTCTGACTGCACTCCCAAAGTGGGGGAGCTCTGTCTGTCATGAATGTATATTGGAAGCCACTGATTTCCTTACTGACTGTCTGTCTGTTTAAGTGGGTGGGGCTCTCACTGTTACTGATGCATAGACCCAGCTCCCCACCTGAAGTGCAAAATTGGGAAAAATAGCCCTTTAATTCTCATAACTGAATAACGGGTATACAGCGAAATACAATTTGGTGCTGCTTTCTGGGTTGGAAGAAGGTTCAAGAGTGATTCTCCATTCTTTATAACATCTAACTTGTGAAATCCTTCACTGCTCTACCATAAATGGGTAGTCATGTGGTGATTGTACCCTTTTAGGCACAGACCCAGTATCCCATCTTCAAAGTTCCAGATTAATTCACTGATATTTTGAGAACTCATTAGTTGATGAAGACTGTGTTCGGGGAATTTCCTTGTGTACATTCTATGACAGCATACTGTAGACATCTGCCCTGGTTAACTGAAGTGTGTACATAATTGTGTACTTCCTTCATTGTCACCTTTATATTAAAAGAAATCTAGTGTTCGCAGATTAATTTTCACAGGTCTGTTTTATTACTTGTACAAGAAGCGTGACTCTTACTTTAAATGTATAGTGTATGTTCCTCTTCTTTCTATTGTAAATGCTAATCCTTCATTGTACATATCGCACTGTTAGCTCTGGAAGCTGCCCTGCACTAACATGTGAATATGAAATAGCAAGTTTCCCTAAATAGCACATATTTTTAAATACTGTAAATTACTACATTGTCATTTGTTTGTCCTCCTCTTAAGCCTAAGATAAACACATGAAAGGTTGTTGGAAAATTATGCCTCTTTATTAGGTGCATACCATCCCAAAAAAGGCCTGTGTATCATTAGTGTTTGCTAACTGCACATCGAGACACTAAAGGTATGACAAAGTACACACGTGAACTGAGTGAAATGTGCAATTGGAGCACCACTCCCCCATCTCCCAGCAAGCTCTGCCAGCTATTGGATGCAGTCTCTAGTCATTTTTATAAATGACTAATAAAGAATAATGTCCCCTTATTTCCTACGGTTCTTTCTGAAATGTCGAAGACACTGTCTTGATGAATTTGATTCTCGCATCTTAGTTGCTGTGTCACTGTTTGTAAGGGGTTTCAGCAGTAGCAGCCCATGAGCTGAAAGCTCTTCTAAGTGACCATTCCAAACTGTCAGCCAGCACAGTGTTAGAAAGAGCACACAGTGTTAAAATGGCACTATTCCATCCACCACCATCTTCCATCTGGTCTACTTATCCTTTGATTTTTCCTTTAACTTATCTCATTTCCTCCACAAATAAAAGGTGTAACAGTGGGTGTATACATGTGTCCTAGTTATGCCTTCCCTTTATTGGGATTTATGGAGTACTCCTTGTTCCAGTCTTGAGCCCCTGCCCTCTTTTAGGAATCCATCCCATTCTCCAAGTTTCTCTCCCGCCATCTCTCATATCAGCACTTCTGAAATCTTCCCTTTTCATCAAGCAAAACCTCTGCATGTCGACAGGAAGGTAATTCAACAGTGTTGGGATTGAAATTCACCGGAGTTAATCCACATTCCACGTTTCCACCTGAGCTTGTGGGTATTGCTCGGATTGTTCCTGGGTTAGGGAGGAAATGATTCACTCTGGCTCATACTGCTGAGGGCCTTTCTGATCGAAGGTGTATGTGTACGTGTAAGGGCAAGATTGAATTTTCTTGCGATCCTGATCTTTCCCTCTCCTCGGCGGCTCAGTTGTTTTACACACGCAGATTCTGGTAGACCCCACTGCCAACAAGAGTCGGTCACTTTGAGTGGTTGAAGACAATAGGTGTGATCAGGGCTGGAATTGTACAGTTGAAGTCTGGCAGCGGGTGTAGAAGTAAATGGCTTTTTGTGCACGATTACCAGTGCAGGAACAATTGATCAAATGGCTTTTTTCCACGCTGTGGCCATTCTGCAATTTCATAGTTCTCAGCTCGTTGCATGTGAACCTTATGGTGAGCAGGAAGTCAATACCATTGCCGTTGTCTTCAGGTCCTGGCACTAAAATGGCACCCAAATATTTCTGCCAGCCCAGAGCATCGTTGTCGCTCTGAGTGGGCATCTTCAGCTAAATATTCTGGCTCTTCCTTAGTCAGGCTGCCTCCCTTGGCCAGACAGATTAAACCCTTGGTCAGCCTCCTTGACTACTTTCCATGCCCTGGGTAACTGAGACGATGACCACCTGGTCTCAATCATGGCACGCCATCAATGAAGGCTGCCTAATGAGGACAAAGCGGCAGCAATTCCAATATTTTGATGCTTTGACTCATTCGCTCACAGAAAATCATAACTGGGAAGAGTATCTTAATTTTGATGATTTTTCAATGAGTTAGCAAGCCGTGTTGCCTGAAGCTCTCAATGAGGAAGCTGGTAGGTTCCGAGAATTTCATTGTGAGCTTTCTTCCTGTCTTTGGGCCCTTGAGCAGTTGTTCCCTGAGCCATCATCTCCTTGCTCCAGGGAACAACTCAAGATTCCACCCTGGGATTGGAAACCAATGACCCCAGGAAGAAAAATCTCCAAACCCAGAACATGTATTTAAAAGTACTAATAATATTAAACTTTGGAAGCAAGAGAACATCGGTTTGACCTAAGATTTCAAATAACTATTTGCAACACCAAGCAGGAGATTATCTTTTTCTTGACGACCTTTTAGTAAAGGTGTCCTGGGGGTAAAGGCAGACAAGACATGTATGGATCAGTTCAGTGATGACAAATTTTGAAATCAGCTTTTGAACTACATTCAATGATGTGTAATAATAAGTAGTTACCATGCAATACTAGCAGCATGTGGTGCGACTTTCTGTAATTAGACAAAATGCAACCCATGTTCCAACTGTTAGTCTCTGGCTGGAGTCAACCCTGAACTTAATTAAGAAGTGTTACCAAAGTATTGAAGATCCTTCTAATACTTCTTAACATGATAGGATGTTTATTCAGCTTGCATTTATGTGGTGTTCCTCATTTGTAGGTTGATTTGTCAAATATGTTAGAGAATCCCTACAATGTGGAAGCAGGCCACTCAGCCCATCAAGTGCACCCTAACCCTCCGAAGAGCATCCCACCCAGAGCCACTCTCCTACCCTATCCCTGTAATGCTGCATTTCCCATGGCCTATCCACCTAACCTACATATCCCCAGACACTATGGGCAACTCAATCCACCTAACTAGCACATCTTGTCAAAAATTTGTCAGACGTCAAAAGGAAAGGTTTAGAGGGATATGGGCCAAATGCAGGTAAGTGGGATGAGTTTAATTTGAGAAATTTCTTTGGAATTGACGAGTTGCACTGAAGAGTCTGTTCCATGCTGTATGACTAAATAAGGAAGTAAGTGAGAGAAATGGAGAGGCTAGTTTAAAAGAGCACAGTAAGAATGGTTGGTTGTGGGAGGGATGTGTGCGACAGCAGGGAGGAAGGTGAGATTGGGGGGGGGGGGGGGGAAGTATTCCAGAGACCATGGTCACTGACCAGTCACCGTGGTGTGGAGAGATTGAGCTGACAGCATAAACACTGGGAATGAAGGCAGGGTAAGGTATGAGGAGACTATGAAGATAAACATGGCAGAGGAGACAAAGAGATTTAAAAATGTTGATTGAGGTCTGGGAGAAGTTCCTGGAGGTTGGACAACCTAATGTAATGGAACTTTTTATCTCAAAGGGAATGGAGTATAAAAGTCGGGAGAAGAGATTAGAGTGGTACTGGAAAAGCACAGCAGGTCAGGCAGCATCTGAGGACCAGGAAAATCGACATTCCGGGCAAAAGCCCTTCATCAGGAAATGATGAGCTTTTGCCCAAAATGTAAATTTTCCTGGTCCGCAGATGCTGCCTGACCTGCTGTGCTTTTTCAGCATCACTCTAATCTTGACTCTAATCTCCAGCATCTGCAGTACTCACCTCTGCCTATAAAAGTAGGGATGTCTTGTTAAAACTATATTCAGCCCACAGCTGGAATACTCTAGTCCCCTTATCTAAAAAAGATATACAGTACTGGCATTGGTGGCAATCTAGAAAAGGTTAACTAGGTTGATTCTGGGTCTTATGAAGAAGTTGAGTAGGTTGGCCTGTACTCATTGAATTTGAGAGGAATGTGAGGACAGCTTGTTGAAGCAATCCAAATTTTTAGAGGGCTTGGGAGGGTAGATGTGGAGAAACTGTTTCCTCTGTGTGGAGTTTGCACATTCTCCCTGTGTCTGCGTGGGCTTCCTCCGGGTGCTCCGGTTTCCTTCCACAGTCTAAAGATGTGCAGGTTAGGTGAATTGGCCATGCTAAAATGCCCATAGTGTTAGGTGCATTAGTCAGAAGGAAATGGGTCTGGGTGGGTTACTCTTCTGAGGGTCGGTGTGGACTTGTTGGGCCGAAGGGTCTGTAGGGAATCTAATCTAATCTAATCTAACCTTGTGAGAGAGCCCAGGACCGGACATAATCTCGAATAAGGAGTCACCCATTTAACTCAGAAATGAGGAGAAATTTCTTTTGAGAGCAGTGAATCTGTGGAATTCTTTACTTCAGAGGGCTGTTGGGTGACTAAGAATTTTCAAGGCTCAGATACACAGATTTTTCATCAGTAAGGGAATCAAGGGTTATGTGGAAAAGGTAGGGCATTCCAGGTTATCTGATCAGTCATGATATAATTGAATGGTGGAGAAATCTTTAAATGGCCAAATGGTTTCTTTCTGCTTCTATATTTGATGGTCTTATGGAGCAAAGCAAACATGTGGCTATAGGATGTTTGACCTGTTGCTTAAAGGTTTAGGGGTCTGAAAACATTCATATTAATGAGTGCCTTGAACACTGTCCAAAATGATAATTTATGGTTTTGAGGAAAGAGCAATTTAAAATCTCGAGCGATAAAGATCTACCATCTGAGTCTGCTGCATAGCCACTGTGACAATGGTTATCACTTCAGTGTAACTCGTAGATAGCTACTAATGTGCAATAGACTGCATCCTGCTTAGGTTCGGGCTGTTCAGCCATCAAGTAAATTTCCTCTACTACATCAGATTAATCAGCTCCCATAGATCCTGGCCCTGAAAGAGGATAGTGGCAGCAGTGCACAGTGGAGACCAGAGCTCAGATACCGTGATGAGCAGCAGTACAAATTCCTCATGCATCCCTAAAGTCTTTCAATAACATAGCCATTGATACCAGGTGTTGTTCTCGAGAAAGCTGACATTAGGTTTTCTGAATGGTAGCCAGAAGGTACAAGGGTAATGCAATTAAAGTGAATGCATCATTCTCACTTTCTTCTGTCTCTTCCTCTCTATTTCACCCTTCCACATCTTTCACACACCCATTTTTCTCACTGTCTTGCTGTCACAACTCTATTTATTTCTTTCAATATTGATGGCATTCCATACAACCACATCCAAGTTGCAGTCCTTGTTACATACCAGAGAATGAAAGCGCAATTTGGGCACTTCAAATTAAGAGGCTGTCAAGCCTTTTAGGTTAGTTATTGGTGTACGTTTGGTGAGTGGCCAGAAATAGAAAGATGTGACTGAGGTAAATAATGGAAGCTGGGAATTCATTGATGGTGGAACTTCAACCTTTGACGTTGTCCAACAACTTTGAGATACTTGCTCGCAGTGTGGATGAGAACTGATGATGAAGTTGGTCAGTTTGGCAGCATAGTGTACAAGGTTACTCAAGCTGGACAAAAATAGAAGCTGGCATCATAAGGGGAGTAAGAATATTCAATACCACTTTGATTAGGAGTTTCCACATGTTGTCTGCCTGGTGCTGGGATACAATGATCCCTTCCTGTCCAGAAAAGAGTTTGCATTGTGACTCATTGGATGCAGTTGTATCATGTTTCACGTAGGACTGAGTGACATAGGTAGAATAAGGAATAGTATTGTGATGAGTGAATCTGAAGATCCCAGGTCAAAATTAAATGTGCTTTGAATGCATAAATAACAAGGTAGCCAAATGGATTGGCATAAATAAAGAAATGTTTGATATAATTGTAACAACAGAGACCTGGTTGTCTGGTAGTCCAAGCAGAAGTGGGTACTGCTGGAGATTAGAGTCAAGATTAGAGTGGTGCTAGAAAAGCACAGCAGGTCAGGCAGCATCGGGGAGAAGAAGAAAAATAGATGTTTCAGACCAGAGCCCTTCATCAGGAATGAAGCTGGAAGCCTTGGGGGTGGAGAGATAAATGGGAGGGGGGTGGGGCTGGGGAGAAGGTAGCTAAGAATACAATAGGTAGATGGAGGTAGGGGTGAAGGTGATAGGTCGGAGAGCAGAGTGGAGATGATAGGTGGGAAGGAAGATTGACAGGTGGGACAGTTCAGGAGGGTGATGCTGAGCTGGAATGTTGGAACTGGGATAAGGTAGGGGGAGGGGAAATGAGGAAACTGGTGAAGACGACATTGATGCCATGGGCTTGAAGGGTCCCAAGGTGAAAGATGAGGTGTTCTTCCTCCAGGCCTCTGGTGGCAAGAAAGTTGCTGTGGAGGAGACCCAGTACTTGCATGTCCTTGGCAGAGTGGGAGGGGGAGTTGAAATATTGGGCCACTGGATGGTGGGGTTGATTGGTGCGGGTGTCCCAGAGATGTTCCCTAAAACCTCTGCGAGAAGGCATCCAGTCTCCCCAATGTAAAGCAGACCGCATTGGGAGCAATGGATACAATAAATGAAATTGGTGGGAGTGCAGGTGAAACTTTGGATGTGGAAGGCTTCTTTGGAGCCTTGGATGGTGGTGAGGGAGGAGGTGTGGGCGCAGGTTGTGCAATTCCTGCGGTGGCAGGGGAAGGTGCTGGGAGGGGAGGGTGGGGTTGTTGGGGGGGGGGGGGGGGCGTGGACCTGACCAGGTATTCAGAGGGAACGGTCTTTGTGTAAAGTGGATGAGGTGGGGAGGGAAATATATCCCTGGTGGTGGGGTCCATTTGGTGGTGGTGGAAAGGTCAGCGGATCATGTGTTTAATGTGGAGGTTGGTGAGGTGGAAGGTGAGGACCGGGGGTTTCTGTCCTTGTTGTGGTTGGAGGGGTAGGTTTTGAGGGCAAAGGTGTGGGACGTGGATGAGATGTGTTGGAGGGCATCTTCGACCACGTGGGAGGTGAAATTACAGTCTTTAAAGAAGGAGGCCATCTTATGTGTTCTATGATGGAACTGGTCCTCCTGGGAGCAGATATGGCGGAGATGGAGGAATAGCATTTTTGCAGGAGGTCGGGTGAGAGGAAGTGTAATCCAGGTAGCTGTGGGTTTGTAAAATAAAAAAAATTAAGTGTTGAGTCGGTCATCATTGGAGATGGAGAGGTCCAGGAAGGGGACAGAAGTGTCAGAGATCATCCAGGCGAATTTAAGGTCAGGGTGGAATGTGTTGGTGAAGTTGATGAACTGTTCAACCTCCTCGTGGGAGCACAAGGTGGCGCCGATGCAGTCATCAGTGTAGCGGGGGAAAAGTTGGGGAGTGGAGCCGGTGTAAGTCCAGAAGATGGACTGTTCTACGTAACTGATGAAGAGACAGGTATAGCTGGAGCCCATGCGGGTGCCCTTTCATTTGGAGGAAGAGGGAAGTCTTGTGGTCTAATTGAGACGTTGAGATTCCAGGGTATTTTGTCAATCTGACAAAATGAGAAAGAAGAGAGAACGGCGTTAACCCAGATGAGGAAGAGCGACATGAGAACAAAAGTGAGGAAGGAGATCTTTATTTTGATATCAGCAATCAGAATATATGGGTGAAAATGGAAAATACTGATGGGAATGGTTCGTAGGCCTCTATCAGTTGTGATATCATTGGATGATCATTAACCAAGAAATGAGAGGAACTCGTAACAAAGGCAATGCAATAATATTGAGACACATAAATCTTCAGCTATACTGGAAACATCAAATTAGCAACAATAGTTTGGAGGATGTGTTCATGGGAAGAATTGAAGAACAATACATTGCTGAGAATAAGGCATGTGCAGGCAGCTATCTTGTCTCATACAATTGGAAAGGAGAGGAGTGATCATAATTTGATAGAATTGTATGTTAAGTTGAAGAGAAGCATACATAATTAAATCTAAAGGTCTCTTGCCTAATTGTTACATTGGTATGAGGGGTAAGTTAAATAAGGTATGCTTTATTCCAGCTATAGGCTAACACTGCTGTTATGATAGTTAGCAAGATGTGCCTATCTCTGAGCTGTGGCTATCTACACATACATTCTCAGAATACCACTCTGATTCACTGTATCTTTCATGTCTTCACTACAGTAACACACTTTATTTTCAGCCATGCTTTATAAGCTGCTGAATGCCATTCTCTAGCATAATGCCTAGGACCTTTCGCTTCACATGATTAGTCTTATCTCTCGACTGTGATTTTTTTCTTCTGATCTATTTATCTGATAGAGTAATACCATCATTATTTGTGTATTCCATTATACTGCAAGTTAGTATTTAATCAGATTTCTGAATCTATGATAGCAGAAAAGCAATGACAAACATTATATTTCATTGAGGAATAAGAAATTCATGGAAAAGGTGATCCTCCTAAGGCTCACTAAAGATAATGATTGTATTAAATTAAAATAAGAGGTTTATAAAGTTGCCAAGAAGAATAAGAAGCCTGAAGTATAGGTGTTTGGTCAAATTTTGCTGATTTCTAAAACAAAAGATGGATGCTGGACAAGATCAGATTAAGAAAGTAAGTTAACAAGAACATACGAACCAGAAGAAACTGAGCATTCAGGATTCTTGAACCTACTATGCCATTCAATGAGATCATGTCTAACATATTTGTGTTTCGACTCTCACCTTCCCTTAGCCTTTGATCCCATTTCCTAACAAGACTCTATCTAATGTGAAAAATAAAACTAAAATACTGCAGATGCTGAAAATTTGAATTGAAAACAGAAATTACCCAGAGAACTTCAGCAGATCTGGCAGCATTTGAAGAGAGCACAAGTGATAACATTTCAAGTCCAGCAGGACTCTTCAGAACTGACACAGGCTGGAACATTATTTTATGCTGTAAACAGAGGGGAGGGTGACCAAAGAAAAATACAAAGGGGCTAATAATGATGGTAAAGGAGCAACGGGTATAAAGTTAGTGTAAATGTTAGGAGTAAGAAAATGAAAATTTGGCTGTACTACAGAGAGCAAAGCCAACAAGTCATAAAAACATGCATCCAGGGCTAGGCAGGCACAGGGCTGTTACATTCTGATTGGAGGACAGAGATTATGATCGTGTTGTTGAATTCAATATTGCTTTGTTGTAGTGGGAGGGAAACAGGGAAGAAAAGCTTCTGAGGGCACATAGATGGCATAGGCGATACTTAATTGTAATAGAATCTCCCAATCATAAACATGGTCCTATTTTAAATTACCTCTCTGCCTGTGATAATAACACAACTACAAGAATGGAGCTACCCATTCTTAACACTGTGTTGTGTTAGAATCCTGTCTAATCCTGGAGTGTTATCCTTTCCCTAACACCTATCTGGTCATTATTCGGGGCTGACTGTGCCCTTTCCCCACTGTATGACTCAGAAGCTCAATCTCAACTGTAAAGTGACCAGACCCCTGGATGATTTCCTGATTGAGTGACCTCTAATGCCTGGACTGGTTACACCAGATCTTCATGACTAACGAATGCCCAATTCCCAGATCCCAAGTGGCTGACTAACTATGTTCAAGCCCCTGGATGATGCATTTGACTTACTGTGACAGTGCCCTCTGACTGATTACAGTCACCCTTCATTTGACTGAGGACTACTCCCCTTAGACTTGGAGGAATAGCCATTTGGATTTACATGTTACACATGTTGCTGACAATTGGTTCAGATGTGCCATTGATATAGCATGGTGTTATAACATGACGTGCCTAACCTGATCACTGCTGGCACGTGTCTACATTAAAAGGCAAGACCAAAGTACGAAGAGCCTGCTAGATCAAAAAGATGCAGCAAAATCCAAAAAAGGTGAGACAAGTTGGAGATGCAGTGAGCACCCAAGTGGGCGCAGACTGAGTAAGCGCTAAATGAGCAAACCCAAAGTGCTGAGGTGCTCCCTGCTCCAATCCATGGGAGGGGACCCTGACCCTGGACACACAGCGGTCAGGCAGGAGAGTGACAAGGCAAGGGGTGGGGGAGCTCCGTTAGGTAGCACTGTATTGGATTCTCAGTGAGACAGACACAGGCCATGAGAATGTGGTGCTGCTGATGATTCTGTCTCTGTGGAAGGGGATGTTCAGGCAGCGATTACTATCCATGGACTGTGCCCAAAGATACTGGGGACTGCTGGATGGCACAGAGCCCTAGAGAAGCTATCAGAGAGCTAGAACTGCCAGGTACTCACTCTGACTTTCACATTGGGATTTGTCCACATATAGTCATGTGGGAGAATGGGAATCTCCATATGAATGAAGTGAGATTAGGTATTTGTGAGATGGAAATGGGTCACTCCTTGCACAACAACATGATTCTCTTCTTGCTGTTCAAACCTTGGATGGAAACTACCTTTATTTCTTGACGTAGGCAACCTCCTTTTTCCAATTTCTACATATTTTCTTAACTGACTTCATTGGGCACTTGTTGATGGGCTGGGAAGATTCCACTCCTGCTGTTTATCAACCTGTGCTTGAATGTTGTCCAGCTCTAGCTGCCTTATTGTTGGGTTCTTTTGTCAGTTCAATTTCTTCTCTTTCCTTCATAAAGAACCAAACTATACTTCAATAAGAAATTGTACTTGATGGGTATTATATAACAGGAAGCATATTGCTGTATGCAGCATGCACAGAGGGTTAGGAAAAAGATTAGGGCCTATGGTCCTTTGAGCCTGTTCTGCCGTTAAATATAATTATTTACAATTAAGGAAGAGAAACCTCCATGAAACTCCCCAAAATTATTGACCAACCAATTTTTAACAAAATGCAGCCTGACGTTACATTTGTGGCCTGCACTTCCAAGACAATGACCATCTCCAGTAGGAGAGATCCGACCATCCGGCATTAACATTCAATAGCATTACCATTGCTGAATTCCCCCAAGGCTACTATTGAACAGAACAGACAAGGCCCAAGTCAAGAATGTGATGGAATGCTTCCACTTGCCTGGATGAGAGCAGCACTAACAATACCCAAGGAGCTTGACACAATCCAGTTTAAAGGAGCCAGCGTGATTGGCGCTAACACTCTTCATTGCCAACACACTATGGTTGCAGCTTTTATCCTGACAAGAAGCAGCAACACTCCAGTTTCCTCCAGCAACACCTGCTAAACCCACAACCTCTAATATCCAGCGGTCTGGTGAAGCACATACAGAAAGAGTACCATGGACAAGTTCCCCTCCAAGCCACACCACCACTTAACTTGGAACTGCATCTCCGTTCCTTCACTATCGCTGGGTCACAATACTGGAATTTCCTTTCTCTGTGGCAATACCTACACTGGATGGACCTAAAACATTGGCTCACATCACCCTCTCCAGGGCATTTAGAGATGAGCAAGAATTGCTAGCCCAACCATCAAAACTAACATCCCATGAAAGAATAAATGGGAACAGAAGGGTTAACAAGGAAATCTTGACCCATTATCAATGAGTATTCCAGATTAAAATTGCTGTGAATTAAATCTATATGTGTTATTTGGTAAAGTCTACTTTTACATCCAGTGGGTCTTTGAACCCTCTTCTTTGTAGTTCAGGGTTTTTTTTATTGTGGGAACAAAATTAAAATCACAGCTTCGCAGTAAATAAATCATTGCTGGCATCTCCTGTGTTGAAGGACCTACAATGTGCAGCACTAGCTGGCGAAAGCTTGTGTGCTGACAGAGGCAAAAGACCTGACTGACTGGTAGCTTTGTTGAACCCATTCAAATTACAGTTTGCCCTTGTCACAGGCTCTGAGTGACGTGTGCATACAAACGATATAAGATGCAGTCTCCTGCTAATTAGATACCCGAAGAAGTGAGGTGATTGCAGCACGATTGCTTCAGACTTTGCTCCTAGTCATCAGCGATATTGACGTGCTGATCACCACCAACCTTTCCCTCATGTTCCCTTTTCTCTGCCAATGTCACACATCATTTGACAGCCAGAGGAAATAGGACAAGGCTTGTCAATTTCCTGTCTATGATGAAGCCTCAGGCTCTCAATGGCTGTGTTATCTGTGCTAACACTCTTTTTAATGGAAAGAGCTTGAATTTAAACAAGGGAATGTTTAATACACATTACACTGTCACACCAAACTGATTACTAAGTACTGAATTTTATGTGGAAGTCTAGAATAAATACTTTGCAATCTTAGCATATTCACCTTTAAACATCAATGAGAGTGTTTTAACTTTTGATTAATGTAGTAAAGTATGTGATGCTGAGTGAGTTACTTATATATTACACACCAGTCCCTATATTACACACAGAGGATTTCAGGAACTCTCTTTGAAGTGTCAATGTAAGTTATTTTGTTCTGTGTATCTCCTGCTGTTGCAATTTGGACTGTCTTAGTACATTTTATCCCAAGTCACAGAACCACAGTGCTGAATAGAATTCCGACAGTGTGGAAACAGGCTATTTTGGCCTAACAAGCCCAGACCGAACCTTCTGAAGAGTACCCCAACCAAGACCCATCCCACAACCCTATTACTGATTCTAGCCCCATTTTATCATGTGCCATCCCAGAACAACTCGCCACTCGCAGATGTCCACCAGAGACCGAAAGCCCTTGCATCTGTGCCTCCCAGACAAGCGTTGACAATCCAGTGCTGCCCCTCACTGGCAACATTATGGCACAGCAGCCACAAAGTAATGTTTCTCAAGGCACATTCAAAATCCATTCCCTCCCCCTCGTCCCTGTTTAACCACAGGACACACAGTTTGCCTTGACCTTAGCTACATCCTGTCTAAACAGCCTCCACTCTGTCCCTAGTGTCTGCTGTAGACCCACAGCTTGTTACTATCCAGTTGGGGAACAGGCAAGCAATTAGACATTCCCAAAGAATGGGCTTTTATTTGCAGTCAGCAGAAGTGAATGTGATATAATGAATAGAGACTGTAGTTCACCCCGACATTGCAAACCAAACACTGGAATGAAGATCAATGTCTGTTTAACTGCATCGCACCCAACTCTCATCGACTGGAACAGGTCATCCATCAGGTCCTGTCTGCTCTGTAGCACCTGATGTAATACAGCTCTATTATAGACAAGGAGAGCTCCCCCTCCCTACTACCCTTTGTCTCCCTCCTTGGGAAGACTGCTCCCACTCCCCCAGTTCTTCACTACCTGCTCCAATTGTGTACAGCATAGCACACCAGGAAGGTGCAACATCTGTGGGTCAGGGGCCCCAGAAACATCAGTCATGGGCACTGCCCATGCACAGTCCAGAGGCTTGGTCCCAAGCATTTGCCCTCTCACTCAGGTCGGGTGATGTTAATGGATTTGTGCGACTACATTCTGGGGCGAGCTTTCAGCAGTCAGTTCTAAGGGCCACCAGGATGGTGCAGCATGCTGTGTCTGGACTATACTGGACAGGGCCTCAGACCAGTCAGAACCACATCTTCCAGATCCCCATCGTCTACTTCACCAATGGCCCTGGTCACAACTTGTGTACCAACTTGGTGAAGGTGCTGCATTGGCACTGCCCAAGTGAGCAATGCATTAAACCAGAAAGGGAATGTCTGCTGTACTCTTTCCATGCCAGATCTGAATTAATCATTCAACTGTTCATTGAATTCAGTCAAGTCCGTTGTCGCACTTAGGTGTCATATGATGAAGCAATGTTCCCCTCCTCCCAAGTAGCCTTGGAAGTTTCACCTTTGGTCAGCATTTGCCTCTTTTTAAGCCATTGCTGCCAACTTTCTCATTGCTGAGACAACAATGTTAGATTTGCAAGCACCACTGGCACAGTGCAATTCACCTTGGATCACCAAAGCACCTTCACTCTGCCTGCATTGCAAATGGGCAAGTAGATTATTGCGAACACAGTGGAGCTGGAGTTTGCGTATGATGCTTTATGTATTTGCCCTTTCAACCGCCTAAAGCCCAGCAGATGGGAATCCTGTACATTCACCCTGAAAGTGACACTGACTCCATCCACCAGTTCTCCAGTTGCGTTTTGCACCTAGGGCATGGTAAGTGATGGCAGGGAAGACAGCTCATGGTGAACACCACCAGCACCAGTTCCCATCTGCTCACCAAGTTACCCCCCCCCCTCACCCCGCCATCCTGGGGGGGGGTCCATGACCCCTGTCACCTTACACCATCCCGACATCCCATTTCCACCCAGACCACCCCCCCGCCAGGGGGACCACAAACTGATTAAGCATTGCCTCTGTTTTCAATGCCCTCTCTACCGAACACAACAGTTCACTTTAATGATGCCCATCCTACACCATTATACTATTGATGGTCCCTGCCATGTTCCACCATGCCCTCTGATCTGTTCTGCATACCCTGTATACACATTGAGTTCCTCTGCCCAAATCCATGTCCCTACCTCAAGACATTCCTCAGCATTCTTCCAGCCTTGTCCCTCCCACCCAGCTTTGTCAGCGATTATCCTGCTGTCCCTTCTGGACTCCTGTTGCACCTTCCTCCATGACCAACGCACAGACCCCAGCCCGTGTATTTACTCAACCCTGTGGATGAGCAGCCCCTGGATATGACAGACTGCAGCCTTCACCACTGTCCTTGCAGCTCCCTGACTGATGGTATGTGATTCCCCCCCCTCGACCGATACTGATGGCCCTCGGGAGTGACTGCTGGATGCCCGCTCCAGAATGCACAGATCCATCAACATTACCTGACCTGAGTGAGAGACCAAGCCCCTGGACTGTGCATGGACAGTGCCTATGACTGATGTTTCTGGGACTCCTCACCCACAGCGTGCCCTGGTTGAGTGGACTGAAGACTGGACCCCATTCTTTGTCCGACGTGGCTATTAGCTTGAATAAACGTGGCGCATGCTGTTGGTTTTGGATTGACATTTTTGGTGTGCCGTACTGCAAGATGTCCATTCCTCTCTACTCCCCAAGCAGAGGGGGGGGGAATCACATACCATCAGTCTGTGTGCCAATACATCAGTGCTGATAGCCTTTACACTTAGTTTGATGGCCTGATGTTGGAACAAGATGGCACAGCGAGGCAAAGAGAGAAGTAGCAAGCACGCAGGTGGGTGCTAAGTGAGCAAGCACTGAGACAGCAGTCCTGTGTGTAGCGTGGTCTAGTCAGTGACCTGTACCCCTGTGTTCATTGTACCTTGACAGCAGCCCTTCAAAGCTGACTGCCTCTGTCCTTTGCAGTGCAGGTCTGTTAGCGAAGGCTGGTACCTATGGATCATGCCCCCCACCCCTTGACATTATTTGGTGCTGAAAATGTGTTGCTGGAAAAGCGCAGTAGGTCAGGCAGCATCCAAGGAGCAGGAGAATCGACGTTTTGGGCATGAGCCCTTCTTCAGGACATTCTTCGGGCTCATGCCCGAAACGTCATTTCTCCTGCTCCTTGAATGCTGCCTGACCTGCTGCGCTTTTCCAGCAACACATTTTCAGCTCTGATCTCCAGCATCTGCAGTCCTCACTTTCTCCTAGAAAATTATTTGGTGTTGAGCAACATGCAGGGCCCTCCAAGTCTGCAGTGAGCTGAAGTCACCAGGTAGTCTCTTTGACTTCTGTGTGGAGAATTCCCAGCATCTGGTTTGGTAAGGCAGGAAGTTGCATATTATAATGGTGAGTCGCAACATTAGCAAGAGATTAAACAAACACTAATCTTCCTTAACTGGCAATTCACTGCGGTCTAGAGAGAAATTTGCCTCACCACTAGGGAGGTGCATCAAAGATGCTGTGAGTTGCTCCTGACATCTAAATGGGCCTCACTGGCTTTCTCACGTGATTGTGCCTCAAAGCCCAACATAGGCACGTCATTCAGGCCCCTATTAGATTCCACAGTGAATGAATCCATTTGACTTCTCAATCCTGACTGACACTTGCAACAAACTATCAAATTAGCAATCCAATTAGACCCACAACATTGCTCTTGCCACAGAGTGTGCCTTTTGCATTCAACTATACATCTAATTCCATTTAGGATTGGTGGATCGGTCATTCCAAATGCCCATTGCGTCCAGGGGTACGCAGGTGGATTGGCCATGGGAAGTGCAGAGTTATAGGAAGAGTGTAGGGGGCCAACTCTGGGTAGGATGTTCTTTGGAGGGTTGGTGTGGACTTGATAGGCCGACTGGCCTGTTTACACACTGTAGGGATTCTGTAAAAATTACTGCCAAACCTGCCTCCACTACTCTTTCAGGTAGTGCATTCTACATCAAAGTTAAACCCATAATTTACACTTTCCAGAATGGGAAGTCCAATTAGCATAAATAAGGAATTAAATTGTTGGTACACTCTGTGTCTTTCACTGTGTCCCACACCTGCACACACACAAAATGGGTGCTGGGGAAAATATAAGCACTACTGCAGTTAAAAAAAAAATTGTTGGTTTTAAAACTGCTGCATTTAGCTAAATGTATTTGTTTTTGATGAACCATTAGGAAATGCTATCGTTCCTAGTTGCGCAGCGTGGCCTCAGTAAAAGAAACCAAAGGCAGAGAGTGTTGGGAGATTACACAGCATTTGAAGAGAGAAGAGATATATTCACCATAGAGTCTTTGACCAAAATGGAGAAATAATATTGGAAAGTGAACAAACACTTGGAATGAAGAAGAGGGCAAAAACAATGAGAGAAAACTGTGTAGTTGCTGGCGCTGAACACCACTTTTGGAATTGACACAGGCCAGCACTACCAACAATTAAATAATTACCTGCTACTGTTTCATTGCTGGACTTACCATAGCCAAGTACTTGTCATGCATCAACCAAAGCAAACACAGGATGGAAATGATAGTTGGTTTTGCGCAGGCAGTCTATTGTGTAACTTACTCTGGTCTGGATGCCTTGATACTGTTTGAATGTCACAGGGTCAGTATGACAACTAGTCTTCAGTAAGGGCAGAAAAAAGATTGGAAGAAGATCTGAGAGCTAATATTGGCAATGTGTTAACTCAATAGAGTGAAGTCTAGGCCCAAAGCTGAGAATTATTCATGGACGGCAGGTACCTACCAGAGCTGGTGTACTGGAAGGTTATAAACAGAATTTTGGGGCAATGGTAATATGCAATGTAGATTCAGTGGGACAAAATAGAGGCGTTACAGCTGTGAAACCTAGAACTCTACTCAGTGAACAGATTCCAACAGAAAAATTGAACATTTTGATTTGAGTGAGACAATTTTAAATGTTATTTCCACTTGCCAACATATTGCTAGCAAAGAAGTGGAGTTCAGAACTGGGAACATAAAAAAATTTTTGCAGGTAAAGGGTTATTGTGGTAAGTTGAAACTGAGTCAACATCACAAATTAAGAGGGAGACAAGATAAATATTTGAAGAATAGAAATATTGCAAGGCCTGGGGAGTAGCAGAAGAATGGAATTACAACAAATTGCTCCATGGCAGAATTAGAACACAGACTGAACAGATACCTTCTGTGTCTATATTCTATAATTTGATAGACTGTCATGCATCAGTTATGTTGTATATTTAGGACTGATTAAGGTTATGACCAGTCTGAGTCATTCCAGACCTCTTGCACACAGGAAGGAAGATTATAATTTGTGTAATACAATGTCATTAACATTATTCTCAGAAATCATCATGGATGATATTGTCCCTTGCTTGCAAACTTGCTGGTTAGTATAGTGTAATGTTCGCTTCATGCTGTTTCCATTCATTAGTTTGCTTTGATTGACAGCTGACTGATTGAACAGTTTCTCACAGCGCCTGCACTGATGAATTTGGTCAGGTGCAAGGTGCAGATGCTCCTGTTATCTGAAATTATCTATTATTAAATCTGACTGCATAATGTCTTTCTAGATTTCCATTTATGAGCATGTTTCCCATAATTAAGCAGCTTCAAAAATAGCTTCCTGTGCCACAGTTATTCTTATTCAGTAGAATTATAACCTGGTATCAAATGGTTGAGAATTATTTCGTGACACTATTCAGCAGAGAAGCAAGCTATTCAGTCCATTGTGATTGTGCCACCTCATTGAAAGAGGTGTCCAATTCATCCAACTCCTTTGCTCTTTCTTCATAGAATTGCTTCAACGTTGAAGTATGTGTCCAAATCTCTTCTGAAAGTTAATCTTGGATCATCACTTTTTCAGACCATATCAACTTGCTGCCTAGAAAACATTTCTCTTAATTTCTCCCTGGAAGTTCTTCTTAAAAATATTAAAATGGGATGTGATTGTAGGCAAGGCCAGAATTTGTTACCCATCCCTCATTACCCTTGGGCAGGTGGTGATCACTGGGGCAGCACGGTGGCTTAGTGGTTAGCACTGCTGCCTCACAGCATCAGGGACCCAGGTTTGATTCCAGCCATTGTATGTGTGGAGTTTGCATGTTCTCCCCGTGCCTGCATGGGTTTCGTCTGGGTGCTCCACTTTCCTTCCACTGTTCAAAGGTTTGCATATTAATTGGATTGGTTGTGGGAAATACAGGGTTTGGGTAGGGGGGGGTTGAGTCTGGGTGCGATGCTCTTCAGAGGGTCGATATGAACTCAATGAGCTGAATGGCCTGCTTCCACACCGTAGGGATTCAATGATAAAATCTTGCTTGCAACTTCACCAAGGCCTTGGCATCTCTTGTATCAAGGTACAGCTGGAGACAGCACCAGTAAGGATTCCATAATTAGGTCATCATTATTTCCAGTGTGCAGAAAGAAGTAAAAGAATTTATATTCACTGATAAGTCAAGGAGTATCAATAACTTAAAGTTACTGCCATAAGTCTGACTCAGCATCTGGTGATCGATTTCTTGCTGTATTAAGGACCAAGTACAAGGAGATAGCACTGTAATCCTTAGACAGTTAACTCAAGGTTGCTAATAGCAATTTCACTGAACAAATACGTATTTCGAATAGGAAACTTTGAATAGACGCTGCTAAATAATCTACCCCTGCAATTCCATTTGGATTTTCCAGTCTTCCACCAGTAAAGCTCTGAATGAAATGTAATAAATGGTTTAAAATGGTAGTTTACTTGGGAGTCCTATCGAAGTTATGAAGTCTTAGAGCCCTCAGGTTATTTGTTGCTAGTTCTATGCATGGCCAGAGAAGCTCAGAATTGCTTAGTACTGGGCGAAGAATCAGGGATTTACACCTCTGATATTTTTTAAATGATTGAAGAGAACTCAACTGGGATTTCTAACAAAGGCTTGGGCCTATCCTTTCCTCTAGATACAAATATAGAAATTAGGACATAGGTCATTCAATTCCTCACACCCACTTCACTTATTGATAAAATCGTGGCTGATCTGACTGGGCCGTCAATTACATATTGCTGCCTAGGCCTGATCCTGTTTCATTCCCTGGTTTGTTCAGAATGTACCGATTTACCTCCACTTTAAAAATATCCAATGAAAAATATTCAAAAAAAGTCATAATTTACTTGCACAGTGTTTAGTCAGATTGAAATAAAAGTAAATATTAAGTTAAATCAATCAGGTTTATGACTAAGTTTTATGATGGAAGGAGAAACTTCAAACATTTCAATAGCACTACTGATTGAAGTGAGTAATGGAGAAAACTAATATTAAATCTTGATAGGAGCATATCAAAAGGCTACTTAGAGTCAGCATAGGAGCCATACTATTTATAAACAACCCCAGGCAGCATATGTACTGTAATCATAGAATGCCTACAGTGCAGGAAGTGGCCACTTGGCCCATCAGGTCTGCACCAACCCTCTGAAGAGCATCCCACCCAGATCCCAAACCCTCACCCTATCCACATAATCAATGGTTAACCCACCTAAACTGCACATTATCGGCAATTTAGCCACCCTAATGGAGTCAGCTTATCTAGGCTTTATGGGGCACTAGGTTTACAAATGTTCTTTTTGACTAGTGTGCTACCTGGCATCAATTTGACTGAATCAGCATTTCCATTATTTCATGAATAACATTAAAAAGTCATAGCTAAAACCAATTCCACAAATGGCCTTCATCCTCTATTAAGACAGAGTGATATTCTTGTCATGCTCTTCTTGAACAAATACTTGAGTACATTCTCTCAAATCTTTCGAGGAACTAACCTCTATAGTCTATGTCCTATGGTTTAAAAACAACCCCCTTCCTTGGGTAATGAATTCTGAAAGAGAATTGCCTTGTGATAACATTAATGCGCTCTCAGGAGAGAAAATGTATGAACTTGTTGAACTCAGTCCGCATTGAATGCCCCAGTTCAAATGGTGGAGGGAAAGGGAAAGGATAAATGCAGAGAGAGAACGAGAGAAAATGGAACATGGGTTGTAGGCAACATGTGGAGGCAGGAATGCTTTTTCTACTAATTTGTTTTTCTACCTATCTCGCCTCCCATGGGACTCAAGCTGAAGACCTGAACACTGTGGACTTGTTCCCATACAGCTCTCCATAATTGGTCTGTTAAGTACACACCAAGTGACTTTGATTTACTTCCTTCTTTCACTGTGGTTAATGTCTGGTTTTCCTTAGCTTCCCACAGTGGCAAGACTGAATCTACAGACTCAGTGTATGGTGTTTCAAATGGTATTCTTCAAGGCTGCCACAAACTAAGGTGAAAGTGAGATAGATTGGAGGCCAAAGTCTATGCCTATACAGCAAACCAGTAAATTCATTTCTCCAAACATCCCCCTTTCATAAACAAAGTTTGCATTCACTATCAAATGCAATTGCAAGTTGTCTTAAAGACATGTCAATAAATAAAAAGTGTCATTAGCGAATAAACTCTCAAGAATTCTAGTCTGTCCCAATTTCATAAGTCTCGAAACATACATTTCATCCGTTGTCTCCATAAAGTTGCAGTCTTCTGGTGACATGCACGTGAGCTGCTGTTGTCAGTTTGTCTGCTATTTGCCGGCTCCTTCCCCAAGTGAATGTTGTTCCCATGATCACTACGTGAACAGAGATGGACACTTCTTTTACAACTGGCATGATTTTCCCAATCCTGGAGGTGACAAGAAGATGAAAGAAGTTGAGGGGATGTCCAAAACCATAATCTGGGGAAAATTGGAGGCAGAAGCTGATGACTGACAACCTCAGAGCTTCTGCATATGTTCAGTTAAATATATTAGTGCTATCACATACTGATCAATAGTTTCCCTTTCTCCTTGAGACTTGATGTTGAATACATATAATTCCTACATAATATTAATAAAGGGCTCAAAGTATAGCCTCAAAGCCTTTGAATGGCTGCTGTCTGAATTCCCTGCTCCCCAATGAGATCTAGGCTGTAATACAGTGTGTAGCACTCTTTCTCCAGCACTGATCACAGGGCTGCTATTCCAATTTGCTCAGTCTTTTCATTCAATTCCATAGCAATTTTGAAATTTTGTCATGAGCAGAATTAATTCCAATTCTGTCTCGCATCTCTTTTCATTTCCATAGCAGCAGCAAGTGGAAAAGTCACAACCATTCTGACTCACCCAACATTTCAAAGTTACAGGCTGTGGTTTTCATTTTTTTTGCAGTAACAGGGTCCTTTACAGATCTGAAAGTCCACTCACTATCAGCTTCACACATCTGACATCACATTACAAGTTATTTATCTGAAGATTAAAATGACCCTGGATAAAATGAAAGCAATTTATAGCAGGGGTTGAGGCCAAATTATTATAGCAAGCCAGCTACTATACTATGAACAAATGCATTTATGCAAACATGTGGTAAGTGAATGTTTTGATTTCTATCCAGGTATTGTGTGACAAAGAATGTTGACAAGGGTAAGACTACAACCACGACTGAAGAAATCCTCTTGTATGTATGATGGTCCAGTTAACGTTTTTGACATGAGATGAAATGTAGGGAGAGTTGCACCTGGCTCTGATCATGGTGTATTGGCTTTTTACCAGTTACAGCCACACATGGGTGAAGGGTACAAGAGCTTCATCTTCACAGATCCATAAATATGAATTATTTTCAACACATTAATCATTTCAGAGTTTAAATAATTAATTGTGCCTCATTTGGAAGTGGCTTGCAGCTCATTAATTGAGTAAATGCCACTTAGACTGTTGTAATTAAGCAACACACATTAGCTGTTTCATATTGTGATTCCCCCAGTATGTGGACTATGATCTTTGTCACTTTACTGACTCAACAAAACAGTGCTATTATTATTTTTAATGTTTATAGACTGAGTTCCTCTTTTGGAAATATTCAGCTTAATAAAGTATTAGTGATAGGTATGATTATTTTAAAAACTCAAAATAAAAGAGTATTTCCCTCCCCAAAGCTATTAGTCTTCACATTTGCTTCCATCCCTTTTCCACATTGTCATTCCTCAGATGATTTACCAACAGGTGAATGTTTCCAGATCTTCTCCCTCTCTACTCCTGCCCTCTCTACTCCTACGGCTGGTAATATAGAGGGTAGAATCGCGCAACAACGAATGGCAATTCGCTTTATTTTGAAAAAAGGTCCGTAATTCACAAATCGCGTTACAGCTGAATCACGTTTATGAAAAATGCGTTGCAGGAGAACTACCTGTAATCAACAAGTCATTCAGTTCTCCATAAAGTTTTCTGATCAAAAGTGTGCTCTGCTGATGAGGCTAGTCCAGATTTTCCAGCCAAAGTCGCAGTGAGAGTGATGGAGCTTGGCATTGCTGGTGTATAAATGGTCCACCAAAATTATTTGAGTGGGTGATGCATGGTTTAATTAACATATCCGAAAACTGCTTTCTGAAATAGGTCACTGGAACCTGAATGTCACAAAAAACAGCAGCTTGCTAACTACCTCACCATCAAACTGCACTGAATGGCATGAAGTTGCTATGTTTCTGCAATCATTAGGAACACAGCTCTTCATAGAGGGTTAAGTCAGATCATTTCAATTCCAAATCTCCTTAAAGTGATGTGATAGGTGCTAATTGTAGCCAGTTAACCTCCCTGGCACTGAAAATAATCCATTATTAAAGCATATAGTGTTATTCCTTCAGGTTCAATTGCTGGAGATTTAAAAATAGAACATGTTCACTTTTAAACTTTCTCCTATTTGTTCTGAATCCAATCTCATTCGCCCCCATTTTATCTCCGTAAATGTCTGATTTTGAGTGCATGAAAATCTTGCCTTTATTTTCCTTTCCGTACTTCCGGACCATCGGAATTTATGAAGTTAGAGATTGGAGGGAATCAGGTTGTGGCAAATATGACAATATACATGAATAGATACATATGTGTGGGAAAAAGCTTGGAAGGAAGTATAGTTATAAAGTAATCATTCTGAAAGGTTTAATGTCAGAAACTGCATTGAGGTCCACACTGTCTGATGCTGTCATGGGATTTAGGTGTGGAAAAGGCTTATGATCTTGAAGAATGGGAGCCTATATCCTAGGTCTCCTCATAGTCTTAAACATTCTTACCTTCTAATGTAAATTATTGAGTCATAGAGTCATACAGCATGGAAACAGACCCTTCGAGCCAATTTGTCTGCACTGACCAAACATCCCAATCAAAGACAATTCCATTTGCCAGCATTTGGCCTATAACCCTCCCTATTCATGTACCCATTCAGATTGTACTTGATTGCTATCATCCAACAAACTATATTCTGTTTCAGACAAAAACTTCTTCTCATTAGGACTCAACCAGGCTTTTCCTCTACCACAGTAAACCTTAGAGCCTCAGATTCCATCAAGGAAAGAGGCTGGTAGCAATAAACTACCCCAATTATAATTTGCTGATGGTTGGTATTGCAATAAATACAACTGCAGACATGTCTAATCATAGGGGATTCCATTAGATGCCTTTTGCCCGTGATGAGTTTCCATTGAAATACAATAACACTGAAAATGGAGACATGAAACTTCAGTCTTCCATTTGGATCTCCAAGACAAAACTATCATTGCCACTTGAACACCCTAGAAGTTCACCCTAATGATTATCTTAACAATAGTAGCATGGTAGTTCAGTGGTTAGCACTGCTGCCTCATAACATCAGGGACCTGGATTCGATTCCACCCTCAGGCAACTGTCTATGTTGCACATTCTCCCCGTGTCTGTGTGGGTTTCTTCCAGGTGCTCTGGTTTCCTCCCACAGACCAAAGATGGGCAGGTAAGGTGGACTGGCCAGGCTAAGTTGCCCCATAGTGTCCAGGGATGTGCAGGCCAGGTGGGTTAGCAACGAGAAATCCAGGGCTATGGGGAAAGCTAAGGATTGGGTCTAGGTGGGATGCTCTTCAGAGGGTCAGTGTGAACCTGATGGGCTGAATGGTCTGCTTCCATACGTAGGAATTCTATAAAACTTCAAAAAGGAAATTGCTGTTGTTTGCTTTGACAAATGCAATTGTTTGAAGTTATTTTATCTGCTGTAGTGAATTTTAGGACCAGCCCAATAACAATTAACTTCATCCTTTGTGTAAATGTGGGGTCTGTTAATCTACAGACTGACAACTGAGATTGAGGAACTGATCTACGCTTTCAGTGACAGTGGTCAATCTTCTAGATTGATGTCTTCATCTTCTCTTCGCTTCCTAAAATAAGCAGTGTTTTATTTATTCTTACGGGCTCAGTAACAACCTTTTCCACAGCCTGTGTTTTTGTGGGAGGTGATTCTCTCGTTGTAATGTTGTATTTTTGTGTGGGCTTTCCTCTGGTTGTAATGTTGACATTATGGCACAGTGCCATTATTTTTTACAGTTTCCGACCAGATTTAACAGCTCAGCCTGTCTGGGATCATTCCAAATTAAAGAAGTTCCTGAATGACAAATACCAAAGAAATGGCAACAGGATTCTCATTCAGCTACTTTCCGAGAATTGTTGAATGGATAGACACTAGTTAGTCTTACCATTAGTCTCTAATTATTTAGTAGACTCCAAGCTTGTAAAGATTTGGATTTCACAGGCTGTAAGAACAGTATTTTCACTTTTGGCTACACGTTCATTGTCACTTGATCTTTTTTCTTGTCATCAGTACAAAATATTAAACCTGGAATCAGGATAAGGTAGTTACATAATTTGCTTAGCAACAGACAATGACAAATTATCATTGCAGCCACAATTGCTTAGCAACACAGACAGATCAACGGCATCATTGATTTTGTAAGGATAAGTGCACAGCTTAGTAAATGCCAGAAATGAAACTTAATGTGGGCTGTTATAATGTGAACTTGAAATGAAAAATTGTCAGCTGCATTCTGAAATTTAGGGATGTGGGACTATGCATACATACTGCCTGGAGATAGCTAGTAGTGGAACAAAAATTGTTGTCATGCGTACAGTGCTATAATTGCTGCCCATTTCACTTTGCCTAGGAAAGTGGTTTCCATAACCATTGATGTAATACTGAAGAGCTTATTGCAAGTGCAGCTGTCCCTATGGCTGAGGCAGTCAGTGCAGCTGTTCCTTTGGTTAAGGCACTCAGTGCAGGTGTCTCTGGGGAAGTGCTGCATACAGCTGTACAAGCCCTGAGACACTGAATGCAGTTGCTCCAGGCGCTGAGACAGTGAATGCAGTTGTTCCAGGGCCTGATACAGTGAATGCAATTGTTCCAGGAGATGAAACAGTGAATGCAGTAGTTCCAGGAACTGAGACAGTGAATACAGTTGTTCCAGGAACTGAGACAGTGAATACAGTTGTTCCAGGAACTGAGACAGTGAATGCAGTAGATTCAGGGCCTGAGACAGTGAATACAGTTGTTGCAGGGACTCAGACATGAATGTAATTGTTCCAGGGCCTGAAACAGTGAATGCAATTGTTCCAGGGCTGAGACAGTGAATGCAGTAGTTTCAGAGCCTGAGACAGTGAATGCAGTTGTCCCAGAGGCTGAGACAGTGAATGCAATTGTTCCAGGGATTGAGACAGTGAATACAGTTGTTCCAGGTGCTGAGACAGTTAATGCAGTAGTTCCATGGCCTGGGACAGTGAATGCAGTAATTCTAGGAACTAAGACAGTTATTACAGTTGTTCCAGGGCCTGAGACAGTTAATACAGGGATTGAGACAGTGAAAGCAGTTGCTCCAGGAACTGAGACAGTGAATGCAATTGTTCCAGGGACTGAGACAATGAATGCAGGTGATTCAGACCACTGAAGCAGCAAACACAATTGTCCAGGATCTGCGGCAGTGGAGGAAAGTGTGCCTAAGGTTGAGGCAGTATGTGCAGATGGTACTATGTCTGAGGGAGTGTCTGAGATATTCCAATGGTTGAGAAGGTAGCGCACATGTTATTGGGGCAGAGCTACAGAGTGCAGTTGGCCCATGGCTGAGCCAGTGAGTGCAACTGGCCCAGGGCTGAGCCAGTGAGTGCAGCTGGCCCAGGGCTGAGCCAGTGAGTGCTGCTGGCCGAGGGCTGAGCCAATGAGTGCAACTGGCCCAGGGCTGAGCCAGTGAGTGCTGCTGGCCTTGGGCTGAGCCAATAAGTGCTGCTGGCCCAGTGCTGAGCCAGTGAGTGCAGCTGGCCCAGGGCTGAGCCAGTGAGTGCAGCTGGCCCAGGGCTCGGCCAGTGAGTGCAGCTGGCCCAGGGCTCAGCCAGTGAGTGCAGCTGGCCCAGTGCTGAGCCAGTGAGTGCTGCTGGCTCAGAGCTGAGCCAGTGAGTGCAGCTGGCCCAATGCTGAGCCAGTGAGTGCAGCTGGCCCAGTGCTTGGTCAGTGACTGCAGCTGGCCCAGTGCTGAGACAGTGACTGCAGTAGTTCCATGGTCTGGGACAGTGAATGCAGTTGTTCCAGGGCGTAATATGCTCGTGCCTATACCAGTGAACACCAGATGGAACTACTGGGTTATGTAGCAGCCAAATTTAATGAAGAAGGTGGTATTTTTAAACTCTTGGTATAAACAATGTTTAACTTAAATTATAACTCATTAGCTTATAGGATCTGAACTGGTAATTGCCCTAAACTGCATTATGTTTTACAAGAATGTTCATATTCTTGTTGTATATTTGAGAAATGCTATTGGAGAGGGATCTTTGAATAAGATGATAGGTCCATCCTTTGCTTGTTAATAGTGTTGAACCTCCTATTGAGTTGCTTTCTGGGAAGTATGTCTATTATCTTGCTATTTTGTGAAATGAGTCCATTATCTGGTTGTCTGTTGGGGAGAGGCCTATTAATTCATCTCCAATCGGTTCTATACAAACTTCTGTTTTGTATAGGACTCCAAGGCTCAGCATCTGTGATCAGATAGACATGGCTGGACCTACCCTTTGATATGGAATGTCCACTGCTGCCTCTGCATCCACCTCCTGCTGACAATGTGCTGTGAGTTGTCTCAGGCTTGTGCATTTGAGCTGATGAAGGGTGTGTTTGCCACCTGTGACAGTGCTTCCTCAGAATGCAAATCATTTGACCTACACAATCTGATTTGTGGGCGGCACGGTGGCATAGTGGTTAGCACTGCTGCCTCACAGCACCAGAGACCCGGGTTCAATTCCCGCCTCAGGTGACTGACTGTGTGGAGTTTGCACGCTCTCCCCGTGTCTGCAAGGGTTTCCTCTGGGTGCTCCAGTTTCCTCCCACAGTCCAAAGATGTGCAGGTCAGGTGAATTGGCCATGCTAAATTGCCCGTAGTGTTAGGTAAGAGGTAAATGTAGGGGTATGGGTGGGTTACGCTTTGGCGGGTCGATGTGGACTTGTTGGGCCAAAGGGCCTGTTTCCACACTGTAATGTAATCTATAATCTAATCTAATTTATACTAGTTAACCTCTGAAATCCGTGCTGTGTTAGAAAGAAAATTTCAATTACTTGCATCACACCAATTGCTTTGTCAGTCATTTGTTGATATTTGCAAAGGTATTTAGGGAGTTAGGTGGAAAGTTGAAAAGTAGGTCCTCTAGGGCTGTAAATATGGGAAGAATACATAGCGTCAATAGCCAGAGACTTTTCCCAGGGCAGGATTGACTGGTACGAGGGGTCATAGTTTTAAGACATTAGGAGAAAGGTATAGAGGAGATGTCAGAGGTAGGTTTTTTACGCAGAGTTGTGATTGCATGGAATGTGTTGCCAGTGGTGGTGGTAGAAGCAGAGTCATTATGGACATTTAAGCAACTGCTGGACATGCACATGGATAGCAGTGAGTTGAAGGATGCGTAGGTTAAGCTATTATATTTTACATTAGGATTAAACCTCGGCACAACGTTGTGGGCCAAAGGGCCTGTTCTGTGCTGTACTTTTCTATGTTCTATGTTCTATGTAATACAGTGAATGCAGAAGTTCCAGAGTCTGAGACAGTGAATACAGTTGTTCCAGGGCCTGAGACAGTGAATGTAATTGTTCCAGGGGCTCAGACAGTGAATGTAATTGTTCCAGGGCCTGAGACAGTGAATGCATTAGTTCTGGGTCAGTGAGTGCAGTTGGCTCAGTGCTGGGGCAGTGAGTGCAGCTGGCCCGTTGCTGACCCAGTCAGAACATCTGGCCTGGTGATTGGACAGTGAGCCTACTGAACAGTTCTGTTCAATGCCATCCAGGAATGGCAGACAGCCCTCTTTTGAAGTCTGGCCTAGCCTGGACAGAAATGTCAGAAGTGTTGAGCAGCCATGGTATCCACAGGCAAATCTCAGTCCAGTGCTGCATGAGACATTATGGCCTCCTAATGTTGACAAGGGTAAGTGGTACATCACTACAAAGTGGCACTCCTAATGGCGTCCATCAGTGTAAATGTGTGAGTAGAGAGAGATACTGCTTCTGGGCCTCAGTATCAAATGGAATATGTGGACTCAACGTGTGAGCCATTTTAAGCTATATGAGTTGTATGAGTCGCAGGAGAGTGTGTGACATTAGCCATCATAGGCCTGCATGCACCTAATGGGGTTTGCACATCAATATTTATAATCCATCAATCATTCACCACCTGCTTTCCAGAGAATTAGATGGAACCCAACAGGGAGCAGGGTCATAGAGTCATACAGCATGGAAAGGGACCCTTCAGCCGACAATGTTCCCAAACTAACCTAATACCACTTGCCTGCATTTGGCCTATATCCCTCCAAACCTTTCCTATTCAAGAACTTATCCAAATGTCTTTTAAATGTTATAAATGTACCTGCATTCACTTTCTCTGGTAATTAAATCCACAGGTGAGCCACTCTCTGTGTGAAAAGGTTACCCCTGATGTCCTTTCTAAGTCTTTCTCCTCTCACCTTGAAAATATGTCCTCTAGTTTTAAACTCCCCAGAACCTAGGGAAAAGACCTTTGTCATTCACCTTAACTGTGCTCTTCATGATTTCATAAACCTCAGTAAAGTCACCCCTCAAACTCCTACATTCCAGTGAAAAAGTCCCAATCTTTCCAAACTGTTTTTATATCCATTCCTGGTAACATCCTGGTAAATTTTTTGAATCCTCTTCAAAGCTCCTTGTTCACTTACTAAATCCAAAGTGTCCCTTTATCCTGGGAAGTATATAGCTGCAGTATAACTGGTGCCACATTGTATATTATAGACGACACTTATAAGTTCACAGCACTTGCAGAGGCTTTTCATGAGATGAGGTAAAAACGAGGACTGCAGACGCTGGAAACCCAAGTCTGGATTAGAATGGTGCTGGAAAAGTACAGCAGGTCAGGCAGCATCCAAGTAGCAGGAAAATTGATGTTTCGGGCAACAGCCCTTCATCAGGAATAGAGGTATGGAGCCTGCAGGGCGGAGAGATAAATGAGAGGGAGGTGGGGGCGGGGAGAAAGTAGCATAGAATACAATAGGTGAATGGGGGTGGGGATGGAGGTGATAGGTCAGAGAGGAGGGTGGGGGAAGGTAGCAAAGAGTACAATAGGTGAATGGGGGTGGGGATGAAGGTGATAGGTCAGAGAGGAGGGTGGAGTGGAGAGGTGGAAAGGAAGAAAGGCAAGTAGGACAGGTCATGGAGACGGTGCTGATCTGGAAGGGTGGAACAGGGATAAGGGGAAATGACGAAACTGGTGAAGTCCACATTGATGACCTGAGGTTGAAGTGTTCCGAGACGGAAGATGAGGCGTTCTTCCTCCAGGCGTCGGGTGGTGAGGGAGCGGCGGTGGAGGAGGCCCAGGACCTCCATGTCCTCGGCAGAGTGGGAGGGGGAGTTGGTCCACAACCTGCACCTCCACCCTCAGACCCCAATCCTCCAACCGTAACAAGGACAGAACCCCCCCGGTGCTCACCTTCCACCCTACCTACCTTCACATGAACTGCAGCATATGCCGACATTTCCGCCATCTCCAAACAGACCCCACCACAAGAGGTGTATTTCCCTCCCCACCCCTTTCCGCTTTCCGCAAAGACCGTTCCTTCCGTGAATACCTGGTCAGGTCCACGCCCTCCAACAACCCATCCTCCCATCCTGGCACCTTCCCCTCCCACCGCAGGAATTGCAAAACCTGTGCCCACACCTCCTCCCTCACTTCCATGCAAGGCCCCAAAGGAGCCTTCCACATCCATCAAAGTTTCACCTGCACTTCCACTAATGTCATTTATTGTATCCGTTCCTCCCGATGCGGTCTTCTCTATATTGGGGAGACTGGACACCTCCTAGCAGAGCGCTTTAGGGAACATCTCCGGGACACCCGCACCAATCAACCCCACTGCCCTGTGGCCCAACATTTCAACTCCCCCTCCCACTCTGCTGAGGACATGCAGGTCCGGGCCTCCTCCACCGCCGCTCCCTCACCACCCGACACCTGGAGGAAGAACACCTCATCTTCCGCCTCGGAACACTTCAACCCCAGGGCATCAATGTGAACTTCACCAGTTTCCTCATTTGCCCTCCCTCCACGTTATCCCTGTTCCACCCTTCCAGCTCAGCACCATCCCCATGACCTGTCCTATCTGCCTATCTTCTTTTCCACCTATCCACTCCACCCTCCTGTCTGACCTATCACCTTCATCCCCACCCCCATTCACTCATTGTACTCTTTGCTACCTTCCCCCATCATCCTCTCTGACCTATCACCTCCATCCCCACCCATTCACCTATTGTACTTTCTCCCCACCCCCACCCCCTCTCATTTATCTCTCCACCCTGCACACTCCCTGCCTCTATTTCTGATGAAGGGCTTTTGGCCGAAACGTCAATTTTCCTGCTCCTTGGATGCTGCCTGACCTGCTGTGCTTTTCCAGTACTACTCTAATCCAGACTCTTTTCATGAGATGAACCTGGGGACTGTGAGCATGTTCTACTCATAATGCTCTGACCAATGAAATTACAAATAAATACTCCTCACATGTGGTGATCAGTGACCTGCAATTGTAGGATAACAATGGTCAAAGACTCAGACCCTTTTGTTATAACTGAGGCTGGATGTGTATACAAAATATAGGTAAAAACAATGACTGCAGATGCTGGAAACCAGATTTTGGATTAGTGGTGCTGGAAGAGCACATCCGAGGATGCTGCCTGAACTGCTGTATACAAAGTATCTCTAGTCCCACTAGTCCATGAGTCACAACATATATTTAAATGTTACCCTTCTTTCTGATATTTTATACTTTATTTCTATTAGATTTAGAATTAAAACATCTACCAACCAGATTTCTTTAATAAACAGCAGAATTGTTGTTTATTAATTTGTTGTAAAAACAGGTTCAATTTGGTAAATATATCAATTGAATTAACATTAAGTTTGAAATATTAAAGTATCAGTATTTATCCTTCTAAATACTTGTAAACCCTACAAATGTATGGACTTATACACTAAGTAAGGGAAAAAGGAAACTTCACTGCAGAGATAAATTTTGAAATAAAAACACTTCGGCCAATAATTGTTAGTTCCTGAAGGAAAAATATGATAAGTTATGAAATGTTCAATATAGCTTTCAAGTGGCATCATGGCATATACCGATGAATATTCCTTAAATGTGGTTGTGACTTCAAACACAGTTCATTCAAAGAGCTCACAAGGTGCTGTTGAGACTAACCCCTTCATGAGAAAAGGCAGGTCAGGGTTTCAGTTATTTAACTGGACCCTCCAAAAGAGGTTTCTGAGAAAGAATGAGGATGGACTGGAATGGCTTCTCTCTGTCTCTCTATTTCTCAGTTGGATGTACTCCAGCAGAACTCTAATCAATACCCAATATAAAGCCATAATCCAGGCATGTGATTTCCAGTAAATAAATCCAAGCAAATTGCTTAATGCATGACTTCTGGGAGATAGTTTTAAAATAAATGTCCCAATATCCTTAAGGGACCCTACTCTAAAAACAAAAGTCTAGGTATTTCTTGGGCCTTTTCAAATGAGCCAAATATCAAAAACATTAACGTTAGAATAAAATCCCATGAAATCCACTGAGAAAACAATGGACTTTACTTTGTGCTTTGGTTTTAATGAAATACTGTATATGAAAATATTCATTCCCACTCCATATGTACGCAATAATAGTAATACAAAACTAATAAATAAACGACCCAGCATTATATGCATCAAACATTTCAAAGGGACAAATCCTTCTTTTTTTCCTTTTAGTCTTTTAATGTTGAATCCTCTGCAATGTCATATTTATCAAGTATCAATGTTGTAAAGTTCCTATACACTTTCTATGGTTTGCAGAGGAGGTATTAGAAAGTACAGATCAGAATCCACAAATCACTGAGACCGAATGATGTACATTTCCTCAAGGTAATATCCGATGGATGTGTGTGTGAATGACAGTTTTAACATCAAGACATAGAATTGTGGCCAATAGCACTAACTATTGCTGTCATGAAGTTGTCTATTTCTGTGTTTATCAGTTTGAAGCGATGGTAATATACCACAGAGTAATAAATGGTCAGAGGGCCTTACCACAAGGATTAGTCAGATTGTCACATGGGAAAGTGTACAGCCAGCTTGCTGCAGTATGAGGCCTGCAACTATCACTCAGTGTCACAGGGTAAGTAACCCAACCATCAATCAGTGAGTCTCTGGATAAAGATATTACGATCAGTCAGGGCCATAAGGAAAGGTCTCCAACTGTCAGACAGCACCAACCGCAGATAAGAGGGCTGGATTGTATGCTAATCTATCATTGATTAGGCCATTCAACTTCTGGAATGCTATACTTTCATGAGAAACTTGCTGTTTTAACGTTTCATCACATAGCAATGCAGAGAAGCATTAAAAATAGAAAGGCAATGGGAACAAAATCTCATTTGTGCCAATTATGCAGAAATAATGAGGACTTTGTGCTAATCATTTAAATAAACAGGATCTTATTTGTAAAAGAGAAACCAATTTTGCTGCCACTATTTCTGAACAGACCATTGGTGTGTGTTGCCCCTGGCTGTGATGATTTATATTTGTGAAAGGTTATTGCTTTAATCAAGAGACAAAGCTGGAAATACAAGTGGAAGTCATGGTTTCTGCTGTAGTGAGTGTATTTTATCAGTGACTGGTTTACATATAGATTTGTGCATGTAGAGGCAATCCACAAAATAACAAAGGAGCCGAGTGATTATTCACAAAGCAAATATAAGTTCCATAAAAATAAATGACGGAGGGACAGAGATAGTTTCTCAGCAGGGATTATTCAATGCTTACAGGAATGTATTTCTGTTGTTCGTGGTAACAGAGTGGTTACAGTAAGTTTAGCTGTTTGTTGCTTGTATACAGTGTGCTCTCTGCAGAATTGAACCCTGTGGTTCCATCAGAGAGTGTTTCTTTCGCCGCCATTTCTCTGCTGTCATCTTTATCTGCTTCAGCCAGCTGAAACAGAGAGAAAATAGCAGTTACGTCCCAGGGCTGATGGAAAATGAGCCCTTTTTGTCTGCCAAGTTCATCCTTTATTCAACCACTGGTGGCTTTAGCTGCTGGGACCCCATGCCATCAGGCTGGAGTTGATTGCTTCCCACAAGGTGTGTTTCCTGTGGACAGGGGATGGATTTGGTGGATGGATTTGGTGGATGGTTAGTCCACCATGACTAGTGCCTAGGTCCAGACTTGAACTGCCCTCCATAAAAAAGGTTGGCACTGGTGGTAGGTAAGGTGCCCACTAGTTCACATAGTATGAGGCCTAATGAGGCTCTTAACTGGCCAATTTCTACCCTCTTACAGCCCTCAGTTTGCCTCGACTACCATCACATAGAGTCACAGAGTCACACAGGATGGAATCCGACCTAACCAGTCCATGCCGAACATAATCCCAAATTAACCTAGTCCCACCTGCCAGCTCTTGGCCCATATGCCTCCAAACACTTCCTATTCATGCACTTTTCTCAATGTCTTTTAAACGTACCCTACATCCACCACTTCCTCTGGAAATTGATTCCACCCAAACCACTCTTTGTGTAAAAAAGTTGCCCCTCGTGTCTTTTTGGAAAATCTTTCTCATCTCACCTTAAAAACATGCCCCCTTGCCTTGAAATCCCCCAGCCTTGGGAAAAGACACCTGCCATTCACCTTATCTCTGCCCCTTGTGATTTCATGAACCTCGACAAAGTCACCCCCCAACCTTCTACGTTCCAGTGAAAAAAGTCCCAGGCTAACCAGGGGAGTTTGCTTTGGGGACAGCCCCTTTGATCAGAATCAAAAACAGAAAGTGCCAGAGAAACTCAACAGGGCTGGCAGCATCTGTGGAGAGAAAGCAGAGTTAATATTTCGGGTCTGCTGACCCTTTTTCAAAATAAGATCTATCAAGCGTATCCTTATTGCCTGATCTTGGAAGCCTGCTCCCTCCCGATCCCCACCTTCCTGGACTGTCTGATCCCTTCCGCATGAAAAAGCTCAGCACCTAGCCATCCCTGGCCTCCATAGCACTTCTTTACAAGATAGCCCACAGTCCCAGCAACACCCTCTACTGGCTCTGGTGTTACGGGGACTACAAGAGCCCTCCAGGTTGGGCATCCTTCTACTGAGCAGGTTGAAGTCCAATTCTCAGCTTGTTAAGGCTGTCCCTAGCATATTATCATCCTGGGGGATGGCTTTTTTTTAAAGTGCGAGTTTCTGATCAACATTTCCCCTCAGGAGGGATGCTTGAGCAGGTCAGTTCCATGTGCCCCTGTTAAAAACAGTCCCCAATTCACTCTTCCTTCCATAAGAAGCTCCTCTAAACATTCTTCTTTGACCAAACCTGTCAATATGACCCACCTCACCCCCACCCCCACCCCACACTTTTTGACTTGGCATCAATGTTTGACTGCTGACACTCCTGGGATCACCTCATGAGCTTTAGCACATTAGAAGTGCTTCAGAGGTCAACCATTATGACTGAGAATAGTTTCTTCACCCAAAGGGGTTATCAATCTTTGGAATTCTCTACTCAAAAATCTGAGAATGCCCATGATTAAACATATTCATAACATCACAAAGAAAAGGAGTGGGAGTAGGCCATTCAGCCCATTGAGCATACTCTGCATTCAATAAGATCATGACCAATCTTTTAGATTTGGAAAAGGGAGCATCATGCATTCAAAGCAGGGTGAGAGATTTCTGAGTACCAAGGGAATTAGCTAGAAAGTCGACCTTGATCCTTTTGGATGGTGGAGCAGGCTCAAAGGGTGCAGTGGCCTCCTCCAGTTTCTGTTTCACATGTTCTGAGGTAAACACAAGCTGTTGTTGTATGATGAGAAATCTGTTTGTAAATCGCACATGGATCACAGGGAGGCCTGAGCTGGAAATCACTCCACAACAGCCAGCAGGACTTGCACTTGTTTTGTGGAGATATGTGTATCTACCTTCAAGATCAGTGTATGATTTGATCTGAAGCATCAGTGTAGTGATTCTAGTAACTGATGACAGGATCATCTGCTAACACAGGGTTGTGAGTCTGCAGCTCTCCTGACTTCTGTGTTTCTGATTTGCTTCTAGATTTCTCACAGATCATACAGCACAGAAACAGGCCATTCAACCCAATCATCCATGCTAGCATGATCATTCTACACATTAGCATGCTCTGACTCTATTTATCGATGATCCTCAGTGCTGTGGAGTACCAGAAGACATTTTTCTCAACTAAGTGTACCCTATCAATGTAAGTTGTTGAAAGAGATTCTTTAGTTCTTGATATTTTAGTTAGGTCATGATTTACCTTGTGCTTGAGGGCTTGAAGGGACTGGTATTCAACTCTCTCAATCCTCAGCTTCACCCACTGAGGAACATCAGGAATAGCGAAAGCTAAAATGATCTTTATGGCCAATAAGGCATGCTGAAACACAGAAATAACAGAAGAGTCGGCCTGAGAACTGTGGAAGAACTCATGAGTCACTTAAATAGGTAGCAAGAACAAACTGGTCTATGTTTCAAGAGTACAACACAGCAGTGTGTTCGACATGAGGATTTTTATTGAAGTGAAGTTTAAAATGTCACTCTAGAAGGTATATGCATCGTGGGAGAAGTCAAATGACTATGGCAGACTCAGGCAGATATTTGTCTGTGACTGCACATCAATCTAAATATCCCCATCCTGATACAAATAAACAAACAGCATAGCATGCACTACCGTGTACGTTCTGAGTTACCTACATTAGCAACTATATGCACTACAGTTCTCATGCCTTGCTTCCACTGGTCTCTGCATATGCATAACCCACATTGTGCTTAAATTATGCTGGACTCTTAAAGGTACATGTTTGTATTGTTGTTGGTGGCTGTTCACCTGGGTGATACTGTGTCCTCAGGGAGTGCAATTCCTGTGGTATTTGTTGTTTTTATGGTGGTCGTTGTTCCTCTATTTCTGTTGTTGGGTTGCTGTGAACCTCTGGGTGTGCTGTGCTCCCACTGGGCAGCGTGTTCACCTCCTCCTGATCGACTCTCTGTAGGTTCTTCTGCAGCTCTCATTCCCATAGTCACAAACCACGTCTGACCTATCAAGCTGACTGAACCAAAGCTGCTACACGGTGTGTAGTGATTCATCAGACTCTTCAGCCGTTATCTCTCCGGTGGCCATCTGTATCTGTTTGTCGTGTTTCTTTGTAGCCATGCTGGACATGCCTCATGATGTCTTTTACAAGATTTGCATCCCGCCCTTGGTCTGTGATTGTTCCATCCTGCCTGCCTGGAAGTTCTGTCAGAATAATGCAAGAATTGATCTGTTCAACAATGAACATGTTCCATCTATTGATTCACAACCTCAGTGCTTCTGCTTAGCTCAATCACTAACCTGAGTGTAGGTTTGTCTTCTGTCAGTAGGCATACATTCACTTGTGGATCCCTTATTCCTAACATAATCCTGTCTCTAATTAGCTCAGACTTCAATGGTGGAAACTCACAGGTTTCTGCAAGCTTAGTTTATGAGGTGGCATATTGATCAATTGATCTTTTTCATTTTGTTCCCTCGTATTGAATATGCACTGTTTATACATAACGTTAACTTGGGCCTCAATGCGTAACTTCAAAGCTTCTAAAATTTTTGCCGTGTCCTTTATGTTCTTTCAAAAGAATTAGGGTAGAATACCTTTTGAAACAGCCTCTTCCCAGCAATGACTGAAGTGTAGAAACTTGTATTTGTTCTGGTTTGCTCAACAAATGAGGCAGACTAGAAGGAACTGACTGCATTTCAGTCTGAATAGTCTAAGTGGTTAGATATTGAGAACAAAGCTACTGTGGGTAGACAAACAGATCCATAGGACAGATTAGAAACATTAACTCATCTGCTCTCTTTTCAGATGTCGATGGTTCTGCTATTTCCAGCTATTTCTGATTCCATGTCTAGCTTATTGAGTGCAGAACAGACAACCTTTATGTTCATCAAAGGATGCAAAAATAGCTAGAGGGTTATGGGCTTTTTATTCAAATCATGTGTGCCTGATCATAAGATACCAACCTCCTGGTCCCTCCTGAGGGTGTGCGCTTCTCTTCAGATATTGGAGATTCAATGCTCTTTTCATCAGTTAAAGGGACTTTGAAGCTTACATAAAGGCATAGTCATGTTCAGAATATAGACATAGATGATAATTAACTACAGTCATTTACAAGTGTGTGTATGTGTGTGTGCTTGTGTCAGTGTGACTGTGAGTATATGTAGAAAATAGGACAACCAAGGACCCTGAGGCACAGATAGTGATGAAAAGGCAAAACTGTTATTTCTCTTCACAGATCTAAGTTTCAATCCATCCCAGATGTTGGGTTAAAAGTTTCTTTGTCCAACTGTAAGGATGTTGTGCAAGAGAAACCAGGGTTGGTTTAACCTTTTCTTTGTAAGAACAAGCAGATCATCCAGAATTGCTCACAATTTGGCATGTGCTGCCATCTTTTTGGCAGCCTACAGCTCAGATGCTTTAACTGTGTCTGAAATGACATATGGAGGTGGTCACCTTGTTGGGACAAGAGCTTGGAGATGTGTCTTGCTGTGATATGATCACATGGAAGATGCCTGGCCTTAATTTGAGTGTCCAACGTGGAAGAGCATTCCCAATTTTTCAACACTAATCGCTCAACTGAATGTGGATAATAGGGAAAAAAACAATACAGATTAACATGGTGTGTACGGATTTGGGTGTAAGCATTAACAGTCAGCTTCTTAACATCAGACAGACAAATAATTCCAAGCTCTGAAGTCAATCTTAGACCCAGTCATACTGCAAGGAGAGACCATCCTCAGGCTTCCTTATCCTCCAGCACTCTGACAGTCAAACCAGTTGGAGTGGAAGAGAGGAGAAGACCCTATTATGTTTCTTAATCATATCTAGGTTCTTGCTAGCTCTTGTTCTTTCTGTTGATATAGAATTAAGTGTCTGACTCCATTACTTTGTACCACACTGAGGATGGGAAATTGGTCTTTGGGAGCTTATCCTCAGCTCTTACGGTCAGCAGAGGCTGGGCCCTTAGCTTACACTTTGCCTATGTACAACTGTACAGTTGCTTTTGGTATGAAATACCCCAATAAAATTCCAAAAGGCTTGACTCGAGAAGTTTGTGAGTATGTTCTTTTCACATTTTATTAAGGATACGGGCATCAAAGGCATACGTTCCACGTGCAGGGTCTGGTTCTTTAAGGAGTTTGACAATCTTGTTTGTTTTCCATCACCAAGGTTGTTACACAAAGATATAGAAGGTAATCAAACTGAGTTGACGAGCCACTCCTTCTAAAATCCATTAATTACAGACACTCATTCTGTTCGTTTCAATGAAATAACAACTGGTGGGTTCTAAAAGAGCTGGTGATCTGCACTATCAGATCACTCCCCTGGTGGTGAAGACAAAAATCTCTTCAGTGTTGTTGGTACAGTGCTAGATGAAAGACCGATATAAAGAATCAATAAATGTCGTTTCCATCATTTGGGCCAGCTGCATGTGCCCTGGACAGATTTCTGGATTGGGCAAATGGTGCTGAACATTTTCAATTCCCATGGGCCTTGGTGAATGAGACACTTGTTCATAATGTGGGCCAAAACTGTTGGAATCCTGTTGAAGTGACTTGGTTCAAGAAGCCCTGGTCATCTGCTCCCTCTCAGACCTCGTGCCATTGCCATGGCTGGCAGATCCTTGCAGCTGCCTTGTCATTGTGAATAGTGACCTGAGAGACTTTTTTTTGTCTCTGCCCCACCTTACCTGCCAGCCTCAGGATTTTAGCCTTCAGGTACCTGAGGATGTGTACCCGACGGTAACTTTTCAATTTAATTTGGAGGACAGTCCGTCAAGTGTAGGTATTTTCCTTTAGAAAATGTATCTGAATTTTTTTTGCTCCAAAGTAATATATTTTGGTTACTATACTGTGGGCAAATCATGTTTACACCAATGCACCCACCATAGGCATTGGTAACTATATGTCCTCTTTGAAATCCCTTTGAATGAGAAGTGGCAGATGGAGTTTAATTCAGATAAATGCAAGGTGCTGCATTTTGGAAAAGCAAATCTTAGCAGGACTTGTACACTTAATGGTAAGGTCTTAGGAAGTGTTGCTGAACAAAGAGACAGGTTCATAGAGTGTGCAGGTTCATAGCTCCTTGAAAGTGGAGTCGCAAGTAGATAGGATAGTGAAGAAGGCGTTTATTGGTCAGAGTATTGAGTACAGGAGTTGGGGGGTCATGTTGCAGCTGTATAGGACATTGGTTAGACCACTGTTGGAATATTGCATGCAATTCTGGTCTCCTTCCTATCAGAAAGATGTTGTAAAACTTGAAAGGGTTCTGAAAAGATTTACAAGGATGTTGCCAGGGTTGGAGGAATTGAGCTATAGGGAGAGGCTGAACAAGCTGGGGCTGTTTTCCCTGGAGCATCGGAGGCTGAGGGGTGACCTTATAGAGGTTTACAAAATTATGAGGGGCATGGATAGCGTAAATAAGCAAAGTCTTTTCCCTTGGGTCAGGGAGTCCAGAACTAGAGGGCATAGGTTTAGGGTGAGAGGAGAAAGATATAAAAGAGACCTAAGGGGCAAGGTTTTCACGCAAAGGGTGGTACGTGTATGGAATGAGCTGCCACAAGATGTGGTGGAGGCTGGTACAATTGCAACATTTAAGAGGCATTTGGATGGATATATGAATAGGAAGGGTTTGGAGGGACATGGGCCAGGTGCTGGCAGGTGGGACTAGATTGGGTTGGGATATCTGGTCGGCATGGACGGGTTGGACTGAAGGGTCTGTTTCCATGCTGTACATCTCTATGACTCTATGACACTTTGAATGCCATTTGTCAGACTGATGAGAAAATACATTCCAATTTGTACTCTAATACATTCAAAATCATTAAACACCTCTTTGCTGTAGCTGATGTTGAGCTGTGTCTGTAGCTATTGTGATTCGTCATTGTCCCTTGCAAGACAGAGAAGAATGAACACTATTGACAGTCACTTACCTCAATGCCAACCGTCCAGATCAACACATTCTTGGGTGTTATATTATTTTCTGCACAATACCCTTCTACTTGAGGGGAAATACTAATTAGAAAACAGTTGGAGATGACTGACAAGAATCCTATCATCTCAAACGCAGTCTGTGAAACAGAGCAGATAATAAGAGGAACATGGCAGTGTTGATAAAAAAAAACATTGATGCAAATTTAGGATATGTCAGCTTCAAAACATGGAGCTCCTTCGTCTTTAAAACAAAATAGGAAAACTTTAGAAGCAGACACAATGACATTGGCTTGCTGTTCAGTGTCTTTCATCTCCTGGCTGTCAATTATTTGGATAGACTGCTTTACCCAAGCTTACATATTACCACTAACAGAGAGGTGAATTTAATTCCTAACTTGCAGCTGGAGCATAGAAGCACTGGAGATTGAAAGCCAGTTGGAGAGAAATGATTTGTTTGGAAACAGACTGGAACCCCACCTGAGCTAATTTGAAAGTGTTCCACTCCGCTGTCCTAATTCAGTCACAGAAATGCCTCTGATGTCAGTTTTACATCCGACCAAGGAACAGAAGCAAACCATTCAGCCTCTTCAGCCTGTTCTGCCATTCAATGGCCGATAAGATTTTAACCTCAACTGTACCTGCCTGCATATCCCCAATTAACCTTTCATCCCCTTGGTCATCAAGAATCAATCTACCTCTGCCTTTAAACTATTTCAAGATCCTGCATCCACTGCCTTTTGAGGAAGGGAGGGTCAAAGATTCACAACCCTCTGAAAGAGAAACTGTTTCCTCAACTCTGTTTAAATGAGCATCCCTAATTTTTAAACTCTGACCCCTAGTTTTATATTCTCCCACAAGAGGAACCATCTTTCCCATAACCAAGTCCCCTCAGGTTCTTTTACGTTTCAATTAAGTCACCTCTAACTCTGAGCAGTACAGACCTAAACTATCTAGCTTTGCCTCAGAAAACAATAAGCTCATTCCTGGTAATAACCTAATTGTCTGAATTGCTTCCAATGCATTAACATTCTTCTGTTAGTATGATGACCAGCATTGTACACCGTACTCCAGATGTGCTCTCACCAATACCCTGTATAACTAAAGTATACCTATTCATAGAATCCCTCCAGCGTATTCTGCAATACAGTGTAGAAACAGACCATTTTGGCCCAACAAGCCCACATCAACCCTCCGAAGAGTAACCCACCCAGACCCATTCCCCTAATTAATGCACCTAACCTACTGGACACTAGGGGCAACTTAGCACAGCCAATTCACCTGACCTGCACATCTTTGGACTATGGGAGGAAACCCGTGCAGTCACAGGGAGAAAGTGCCAACTCCACACAGACAGTCGTCCAAGGCTGGAGTCAAACCCGGGTCCCTAGCACTGTGACGCAGCAGTGCTAACCACTGAGCCACCATGCCGCCACACAATATTCCCCAGGCAATTCAACATAGCATCAAGAGGCTCTACTCCCACTCACTATTTTCTAAGAACATATAAAAGAAGAAAAGGCCAAATTGATCATTTTGTGCACCACCGTGATCATGCTGACCTCAAATCTCCTTTTGAAGCAGATGGACCCCATGCTGTTTGTTATGTCGACCCTGTGTTCATTCTACCAATTGAGTGTTCACTCCTCGTTGGCAAGAAAGTTTGAAGAGCATCCAATAAAACAGCAAGGAGTCAGCAAGGGCTAACCAGGAATCGGCCACACTTCGGTCTTTGGGTGTTTGCCTTCATTAAGTGAGAGCACTCAGATGTTTGTGGCTTCAAGCCCCACTCCAACATTTCAAGCACAGAATCTAGGCTGAAATTTCAGATGAGACTAAGATTATGCTCTAATTTAATCATGGTAGAGTTCAGAACTACCCCAATCATTCCTTTTGAAACTATTCTACTGAGGGACACAGTTGAAATTTAGATGAGACATGAAATCATCCCTCACAGTTGGATGTCGAAGTACTATCTGAACAAAAACAATGTTATTGACCTTGTCTGCTGTCCTGGACCAACATTTATGCGAAGCAAACATCACTATGAAACAGATTGTTAGGTAGAACCATCTTGTCATATCTTTGGCACAAATTGAATGCCTCTTTATCAATTTCATGAAGATAACTTCTCCAACAAAGACAACAGCCTCTCATTTAAAGTCCTCCCCTAAGACAGTGTCTAGGGAGAGTCTGCTCAATGCACTTTCTCACCTGCCACACCCCTATGTTTGCTGCTGGTGAGATGAAAGGTTTTCTAAAGAGATGACAGAGCTTCATCGCATCCATTCGGATTTCCGTGATGTTGTTCACCATTACCAGTATGGCCGTCAAAGGGTAAATGCAGGAGAAAAGGCTGACGTAACCGAACTGAACAAAGAGTTCCATGTACTCATCAAACATCCCCTAGACAGACAAAAACAAAGGTGACAGGATTTTCAGCGGACCTCCGTTGTAGTATCAGGTTAGTGGCAAGAGCATTTGCAGACTGGGTACCCACTCCACCTCAGTGTGGTCAACTGCGCTAGTTCACATCTGAACTGTGATATAGAAGGTGGGGTGCCCTATAGCAGGTGAATCTCTCCCACCGTCATTTGATTTTGAGTTTCCTCCTTGTTTCTCAACAATAAATGGTGGCTTTAGAAAATTCAGTGAGCCAGGCCTAGCCCTTTTCAAGTAAGAATCGATTATTCCTCCTCACCCCCTCTCAAATTCTTTTGTACAATATTGTTTGCTGCCTTAGAGTCCATTTGAAGATATTCTTGTTCATTCTGAGTTGTACCATCAGTATAGTCATTAGCGTAGTGACTAAAATGGTAGAGCTCAGATTGCCCCAGCCATTCCTTTTGAAACCATTCTACTGAGATTTTTCTGAGATGATACAATCTTTGGACAAATGGCACATTTACAGAGTCAATCAAATCAAGAGGTTAGTCAAAGAGGCAAAAAAAAAGCCAGGAGTCACCAAAGTAAATGATCTATGCAGCCCATTTGAAAAAAAACGCATTGCCTTTCCTGTCTCTATGCAGTGATATAGTTCCTTTCCATACAGTGCTTCATTTCCCCAACCTGACTGAGAACGGATACATCCCAGAGTAGAGCTGACTGAATTTGTCTGACAGGCAACTCTGAGGCTGCAACTATTTCCGTCCAGTCAGTTCATAAACCATTAAGAGAGAAATTCAGCTTTTCTTTGAAAACTAGATCAATCCTAAAACTTGTCAAAACCTCCTTGTAAAAGAGAGGTACGAGGATAATTGTCCCTGTGTCTATTAACATATGTAACGATACCAAATGTCTGCATTTTAATTTAATGTCAGTATTGTGGAAAGTAGATTGGACTTTTTTTGAAAATTGTTATCACTGAAAAAAGAGACAGGCCATCAATTTTTGTTTTATCTTGCCAAACAATCAGTACTCGGCTTCCCATACATCGTTTGTAAATTGTTGCTCCATGTGAAATTTGGTAGATGGGCATCTATCCTGATTACGTTGAGATGAAAAGATTCAGCAGCAAGTTTGTTATACTTTCAGCAATAAACCAGTTCTCTACTATCAGATGAAAATTGTTACTCTGAACCTCCCCAATATACAATCAATTTAAAATGCATCAATAGCACACTGCTTAAGCTCTTAGTGAATCAGGTAGATCTTTACCTTGTGTGACAACATAAAACAGTGATAGTGAGTGAAGGCTTGCTTTCAATTAGGGACATAGACCGCATGTCCATGCCGACTAAACTAAACTAGTCCCACTTGCCTGCATTTGGCCCACGTCAAACTACATCCCCTGAAGTAAACTGTCTCTCACTTAGCGGAGTCTTGATTTCAGCACTGCTGTTTGATTTCCACCCCCCCACCGCCCCTGGGCCTGGGATGATCAGACTTAACCTGGTGCGGAGTCTTCTCCCCATTAGCAACTCTGCTGGAGCTATCCCTGTAGTTTTATGGGGGGATGGTCCGAGAGTCAAACAGGAACTGGGACAGTTCGGGATCTAGTGAAGCTGTAAGGCTGTTTCTTTAAGCCTGCCTTCAAAGTTTGGATAGCTCTTTCCACCAGACCATTGGACGATGGATGGCATTGAGCTGTCCTTATAAGTCGAATACCATTCGACTTTGCGAAACACTCAAATTCCCTGTTGGTAAATGATGACCCGTTATCTGTGACCAACACTTCCAGTAGTCTGTGTATTACAAAAGATATGTGCAGTTTTTCTATTATTATTCCCATGTTCTTCCAATGATTCCTTCTGTTGATTTAAGTTGAATCATGGGTAATGTTGATCTCATTCTCCTGTCTACTATTTCCCTCACCACCTCGTTAGTTCCTGCTTCGGCCAGTATGCCTGAGATCAATAATCCCAAAACTACCAGACTCTAAATTTTCCCTACTACTGCAGAAACACTGCTCCTCATTATTACCAGACTCTAGAGCCTTGGCATCTCCATCCTTTCCAGAGTGCCAATTTGGCTCCCAGATCCCAGGATGTTCTCTGAGAGCTTGCAGAACCTCAAACCACATTTCCAGAGTCCTTAACTCTCACTGCAATACCTCCAGAGATTAGGAACCTTCTCTCAGTGATCTCTCAGCATTCCTGAAACCTCCCCATTCAATTTTCCTGAACCCTGTGATCTCCATCTCCTGAGTCCAACCACCTCACATTCCAAGAACAGCCATAATAAATGCTGCCTTTTCAAGTGCACCCAGATCTCAGTGGTGACTCCAATACTGAACAGTTGGCATCCCTGGTTAATGGTGCTTGGCATCGATCTTCTTACAAAATCTCCAACTGATGATAAGAAATGACGCGAGGGTTCTGCTGGTACCCCATTCAAAATATATAGAGGAAAATAAGGACAGAAATCTCAGTGAAAATCAAACAGAAGAGATTTGGCAGGGCCCAGTGCTGTCACCTTCACATGAAGCAATACTGCCCTCCTGTGGAGAAAGTAATATGCAGACAGAAGCAAGATCCAGTGAGCAAAGTCATTGAAACCAGGATTACACAACACTCAGGAGAAGGCCTTTGGTCAAACAAGGGCCTGAGCCAAGTCCACCAAGTAATATGTTTCAAATGTAAGGTGGGAATCATTCTCTAACAATACTATTTCAAGATATTTACCAAATATTCTACAGTAGAATGAAGCATCATGAGTATGCTTTATATTTGCAATTTTCTTTTGTCCGTTACATACATTTTCAGAGGATGAAATACCAGATCTCTTGAATCTTTCTGCTTTGCAGTTTATACACTGCAGAATCCCAACCATAGGGGATACTAAACTCATAAGATAAACATATTGTATACATTCTTCTAAAATTACTAATCGCTCAGAGGAGAGTGGAATGTTTGAGTGGAATACAAGGTCATTGTTGTTTAACAAAGATAATTATGACACTACTTACAGGAAATGACGACATCTCTCCTTGTAATTTGATTTTGTCGATATCTGGTGTGTTTTCCATGGTCATTTTCTTCAAACCTGCTCCTTTTCTCATAATGGTCTTGTAGAGATAGGGCACCAATGTCTCTATGAGCTGATTGATGATCTGAGTCAGAACAAGCAGTGATGCAAGTTTCTAGGGTGCAAGGGACAACATGAGGTCTGAAAATCAACTAGAAATGACTGAAAATCAGCAATCACAGCTAAAGAACAAAGTATTTGTAAGAGATTCCTCAGTCTGTTATTTTAGTGGGAGCATTAACCTATTCCATAAATGGGGTTAAGGCCATTGTGGTGTACAGTGAGCAATTCAAAAGTCTCCAGAGCTTGTCAAATGTTTACCTACAGAAATTAACATCAGGCGGAGGTGGGGTTAGGAGAGTGTAGGGGCACTTCAGGACCCACACATGGGAAACAGACATATTCCTCAATGTCCTTTCTTTCTTAACTTGATATTATACTGATCCTCTACATGGGCAAAATCAATTCAAATATTTGAGTTACAAGGAATAATAATTGCATTTTGATCACAGAAGTCTAGTTGACATTCAAAAATTTTTGGTGTGATTTATTGGACTCTAGGGGAGATATATCACTGCTATCTAGTATTCTGCATAAGTGTACTCATGTTAGTTATTAGTTTCAACTTCTGCATATGCCATGGAGCTTCAGTTCACATAGATTTCTGCATCATACTCTTTCACAATCCAAATAAAGTACCATTTGTCTCAGCTACATATCAGTGGCATCATGAAGGTGCCCCACTAGATCACAGCTGCCAACTGTTTGCACCAACTCATCACCTTGCAATGTTAAGTCCTGTTAAAAAGAAAATGCAACCATAGATGCTTTATATCTGGTTTCAAACATCTGGTTTATATCACAGATTTGAAACTGCCTACCTTTCTGAGGAGCTCTAGGTCCTGGAGGTAGAGTGAGATATAAAATAGGGCAGCGAAACAATTGACAAAGCGAAACTAGAAATGAAAAGCAAAATTAATCATTGTCTCTAGACTTAAAATGTTGTGAATGCTATAATTAGTTTTTAACTGACTACAAAGGAAGTCTCAAATGTAAAACTCTTCAAGAGTTACCGTTTAGAATTTTTCCGTGAGAATAGTCCCATCTGATCCACTTAGGTGTTCATTGGCTGCACACTATATGTGCAGGTGAAGTGGATGAGAGAGCTCCAAATGGAATTGTCACATGATGAGGATAGATATGATAATGAGATGGTGATGCATGTCATTATGTAACAGTGACATCAGCAGTCATGTGTAAGAAACAAGTGAAGAAAGGATGGAATACAGGTCGTTCAGCTATAACACGTTTACTTAACGTGAATTCGCTGTAACCCAATTGACGAATTGGGGATACTATGTCTAAAATGCGAACTTTTTAAATATGTGTTGGCTGTAATGTGATTACATTGCCAACACTTTAACCACTGATTCTAAAGCGCAATTTTTCTATAGCGCGGGCTTACACATGAACACAGCCATCACGTTCTAGAAGAACTGACTATAGTCTGCATTAAAGAGAGCGAGTATTCACAGAGAACAGCACAGTGTACAATCAAGTAAATAAAAGAGTTTGCAGAAATCTATTAGAATCACACAGCAGTCATTCAGAGGTGATAGGATACCATTACAGGTCAGAAAGTACCTGCAGACCCAAGGATAATCATCTCTTCAATGAGGATGTGGGATATTCCCACATTGTAAATTAAGAGATCGCATAGTGACGGGGGGGGGGGGGGTGAAATAAACTTATTGAACTCGATATTAAGTCCTGAAAGCTGTAGGGTCTCCAAGTGGAAAATGAGGAGTTGTTCTTCCAGCTTGTGCTGAGCTTCACTGGAATACTGCAGCAAGCCTGACATAGTGATGTTGGCCAGGGGACGGGCTGGTGTGTTGAAATGGCAGGCAACTGGAAGCTCAGGGTCATTTTTGTGGGCAGAATGTAGGTGTTCTGCAAAATGGTCTCCCAGTCTCTCTTCATTTCCCCAATGTAGAGGAGACCACACTGTGAGCAGCGAATACAGTAGACTAGATTGTGTGAAGTGCAGGTAAATCGCTGCTCCACCTGGAAGGCATCTCCAGGGCCTTGGCCAATGAGGAGGGAGGAAGTAAAGGGGCAGGTGTTACACCTTCTGCAATTGCAGGGGATGGTGAAGTGGAGCTGTAGGAGGGTAGTGGGAATGGAGGAGGAATGGACTAGGGTGTCCCAGATGGAACAGTCCCTGCAGAAGGTTGACAAGGGAGGGGAGGAGAATATGTGTCTAGCGGTGCCATCTTGCTGGAGATAGTGGAAATGGTGGCTAATGATCCTCTGGAGGTGGACATTGGTGGCTGGTAGGTGAGGACGAGAGGACCCTATCACTCTTGTGGCAGGGAAGAGAAGTGGTGAGAGCAGAAGTGCAGGAGATGGGTTGAACATAACTGAGGCCCTGACAACCTCGGTGGTGGAGAATCCTCAGCTGTGGAAGAAGCTGGATATGTCAGAGGGCACTTTGTAGAAGCTGGCACCATCAGAACAGATGGGATGGAGGCAGAGAAACTGGTCGATTGGAATAAAGTCTTTACAGGCAGCTGGGTGTATGAATGTATAGTCCAGGTAACTGTGGGAATCAATGAGCTTGTAATGGCTTCTTAACCAGTCTGCCATGCAAGGCTTTGTCAAAAGCTTTACTGAAGTCCATGTAGTCTATATCAACTGCACGACTCTCATTCATCTATCTAATCATCTCCTTGAGAAATTCAGTTAAACTCATGAGATATGATTTTATCCTTCCAAAGCCACAGTGACTATTCTTGATTGACTTTTGCCTATACGCTCAAGGGAAAGACCAAGGAATTATCCACTGCCTCACAACATTATCTTGCAAAGATAGCAAATGCGCTTGCAAAGTGCATCAGTTTCCCCTCCCTCCTTTTTTCAATATGGTATGTTGTGACTCATAGCTGAGATAGTAATATCTTAAAATTATGGCAAATTTGAAAATGCGGCAAGTGCTTGTGTACTTACCACCAACACTTTGATTGTCAAATGGTTTTGATAAGATGATTCTAAACGATGATTTTCTGGAATAGATTTATAACCAACTTTAGAAATTGTTTCACTTGCCTCTCCCACTGCTCTTCATCTTATTATCATTTCCTCATGTTCTTTTATTCATTGACACCTCTCCCTTATTCCCAACACATTTCACCACCTGTATGTCCATTGCTATCCTCGGCCTTTGAGTCACTTGTGGTGCAGCAGTAGTAGTATCCCTATCTCTGAGTCAGGAGGCCTGAATTTAAATCCTACTTGTTCCAGAAGTGTGTAATAACATCTCTGAAATTATTGATTAGAAAATATCTACAAGAGATTAGGCTTTTGTGGCACAATGGTAGTATCCCTCCCATTGAACTGGAAAAACTGGGTTCAAGTTCCCACCTTCTCGAGGGATATGTCATACCCTGTCTGAACAGGTTGAATGAAAATATCAACACCAATAAATGAAATGCTTTTTCCATACTTTTTAAAATTAATTCACAGGATATGGACGTCGCAGGCTGGGCCAACATTTATTGCCCATCCCTAACCTCCTGGTGGCCAGCTGCATTCTAAACCACTGCAGTCCTTGCAGTGTAGCTGGTCCCACAGTCTCTTAGGGAGTGAGTACCAGGGAGGGATAGACCCAGCACCAGTGAAGGAACGGTGCTAAATCAGGATGGTGAGTGGCTTAGAAGGAACCTGCAGATGGTGGTGTTCCCATGTATTTGCTGCCCTTGTCCTTCCAGATGGGAGTGGACATGGATTTGAATGGTTACCAAGATTTGAAAGGATCTCAGGAGCCTTGGTAACCTATAGCAGTGCATCCTGTAGATGGTACACACTGCTGCTCCTTTGTGTAGATAGTGAAGAAAATAAATGTTGAAGGTGTAGGACATGATGCCAGTCAATTGCCTTGGATGGTATCAAACTACTTGAGAGTGTGGATTAAGTTACATGCCTCCAAGAACGTGGAAGGTTTCCGTCACATTCCTGACTTGTGACTTTCAGATGGTTGACAGGCTTTGGGGAAACCACATGTGAGTCACATGTCACCAAATTCCTAGCTCCTAACCTACTCGTGTGATCACAGTATTTATATCATAAAATGATAGCATCCCTACAGTGTGGACACCGGCCATTTGACCCGTCAAATTCACACTGGCCCTCCAAAGCGCATCGTGCCCAGACCCACTCCCCTTCCCTATCATCATGCATTTCCCATGGCTAATGCACCTAGCTTGCATATCCCTGGACACTATGGGCAATGTAGCATGACCAATCTACCTAACTTGCACAAGTTTGGACTGTGGAAGGAAACCGGAGCACCTTGAGGAAACCCACACAGACACAGGAAGAATGTGCAAACTCCACACACCCGAGGGTGGGATTGAACATATGTCCCTGGTGCTGTGAGGCAGTAGTGCTAACTACTGGTTGGTCTAATTCAGTTTCTTGTCAATGATAACCTCCAGGATGTTTATATGGGGGATTCAGCAATGGTAACTTCAAGGGACAGCGGTTAAATTCTCTCTTATTGAAGAGGTCATCACCTGGTACTTGTGTGGCTTGAATGTTTCTTGCCACTTATCAGACCAAGCCTGGATGTTGTCCAGGCATCGCTGCATCTGGAAACAGACTGTTTCAATATCTGAGGAGCTACAAAATGGTGTTGAAGAACTGTGCTCACAGCAGAGAACATCACCATTTCTGACCTAATGATGGGAGAAGATTATTGACTGATTATTCAAGATGGTTGAACTTAAATCAAAACCCTGAGGAACTCCTGTAGAGATATCCTGGGACCGAGATGACTAACATCCAATGACCACAACCATCTTCCGTTGTGCTTGGTAAAACTCCCATCAATGGAGAGATTTTCCACTGATTCTCATTGACTCTAGTTTTGTTCAGGCCCCTTGAGGCCATGTTGGATGAATACTACCTTGATGTCAAGCACAGTCAATCGCACCTCACCTCTGGAGTTCAATTCTTTAGTCCGTGTCTGAGTCAAGCAGCTAAATGGCCCCAGTGGAACCCAAACTGGGCATCAGTGAACAGCGTACTCCTTTGCAAGTGCTTGACAATAGCAGTTGATCACCCCTTTTGTCACTTTGCTGATGATTGTGACAATGCTGCCACTTTAAAAAGGTTATTTTGTCCTTGGGCTTTTTTAAGAGGGGTCCTAAAGGCAGAGGTGTTGAAATGTCTGGATGTGTCTACGTTAACAATGGCAGGGAATGGCCAGTTCTCCCAGTTCAGGTTTTTTTTCTAGTTTGGTTTAACTGTAACAGTGACAGAAGCTGCTGCAGTGAAAAGGGTTCCATGCTTCAGCAGATGATCCCTGGCTGATTTTTCTCTCTGAAATCTCTGCTGCCTGTAAGAACCTGTATTTAAATTTACTTTTGCCAGGGGTTGTGTTTATAAGATGTTGCAGGAATTGGAAGAGCTCGTTCGTTAAGATGACGTCTCGAGTCAATTGAGTTTTCATAAAGTTGAGTTATTCTAAATTCTCTTTTATTTTGTTTGTGTTTCAACAGTGGTGTTTAAATAAATTCTGTTTTGCTTAAAGCTGAGTGGTTTGACCAGCTGCATCACACCTGGAATATCCACCTCACATCTGCCTTTAAAATAAGAAAAAGTTAGGGTCTAGGCTACCTTCTTAAAATATCTTGAGGGGATCTGGCCTGGTCCATAATATGATTGAGAGGCTATTGATTAGATGGGCTGTGTCCTGCATTTTGTAAGCATTGTGGCATCCAATCTGCACACAATATGTTATTAATCTGATCATTTGTTCTACTAATATTTGTTGAAGCCACAGGGGATCTACCTTTCCCAGATTTTCTTCAAAAGAGTGTCACAGGTCCTCAGTGGTTAGCGCTGCAGCCTCACAGTGCCAGGGACCCAAGTTCGATTCCAGCCTCAGACAACTGTCTGCCAGTGTGTAGTTTGCATGTTCTCCCCGTGTCTGCATGGGTTCCCTCCAGGTGCTCCAGTTTCCTCCCACAGTCCAAAGGTGTGCAAGTTGGGTGGATTGGCCATGCTAAATTGCCCCATTGTGTCCAGGGATGTGGAGGTTAGGTGGATTATCCATAGGAAACACAGGGTTACTGGGATTGGATAGGGAAGTGGGTCTGGTTGGGATACACTTCAGAGGGTCACTGTAAACTAGATGGGCTGAATGGCCTGCTACCACACTGCAAGGATTCTATGATCCTGTTGAGAATTCAAAGGCTTGCAATCACATTGCAAGTAGGTGTTAGCCTGTATTGGGCACAAGTTGCAAGTGCTCCTTCACAAATGTCAAGACTCTGAGGAGACAGTGGTACAACTGAACCCCAGCTGATATCTACATAATATAGCTATTAGTCCAACTCTTTGTTGTACTCCTCTACTGGCACAATTTGAATTGGGTTAGTGTTCCTGAAACTCTGAAGGAAACCCACCAAGGAGATAAGATGGTTGAGAGAGACATCATCTGAGGAAGGGTCACTGGACTCGAAATGCTAACTATGATTTCCCTCCACTGCCAGACCTGCTGAGCTCTTACAGCAACTTTTGCCTTTGTTTCTGATTTACGACAACCACATTTCTTTCAGTTTTTATACATCACCTAGAGACTAATTTGATATATTCCTGTAGATTTATTTGAATGATCTCATCAGATAACTAATTCACTCATTATCTCCTTCTAATAGCTAATGAACAGGTGAAAAACAAAACAAAAACATCGCAAATTTCTTTAATGGCCGTGTGATTTCCTTTCTCCTCGGTTGCTCTCAGCAGTATCCAGAAGGTGACCTTTAACTCCTAGACAGTCCAACCCAGTTCTGAAGGGTTGACAAACTGAGCCTGTGATTTATAACCATAGGACCTTTGTGATCATGAAATGACCAGCAATGCCAAACGACGTCCTGCCAAAGTGAGTCAAGTGGACAATATTGCCACAGCCTGTGCACCTGAAGAGTTGCTCCCTGCTGACTTTTTTCAACCTGTACTTACCCCATTCAGTGAGTACTTCAGCAACCATTTTGTACAGGCTGTTCATACCAGTAACGTAGAGAGTGTGAAGAATACTTGGTAGATATAATGCACAGGCCCAGCAGCCATCATTTTCACTGTAATACATCTTAACCAGTGCTTCCATCCTGAAGAAAACATACATCCCAAACAGAGAGAAGCTCAGGAACAAACATAGTACTGGCACTGAAACACACCAAATTTTCAATTTGCGTCTCCATGCAGGATAGTAGGGCTGGTAACGATGGGTGATTGGATTTATTCCCATTGAGCCTTTATAATCCACACGGGGCTCCTCAAATTGGCTGTTCATCTGCATGGTGCCCCAGGTGTATGACAGAACCGAACTATGTCGCTTCCACAACTCCATGACCACAGTCGACCAAATCATGTTGAAAACCGAAAAGAGGATGCACTTGTCGATTGTGTCCATTGATAGTAGAACGACAGCAATACCGAAGGCTGCTATTGGCATCAGTGAACAGGTAAAGAATTCAAGGAAACTGAAGTACATGGCGACAGAACCACCGAAATATGAATAAATTGAGTCTGTAAAAGAAACACACACAAAAATGAAATAATAATGCTGTGGTGTGTTTTCTACTACCTATTTCTTTTCTATCCTGGGCAACTGCCTCATTATTTGGAAAAATGGCAATTTTCCTCAGTCCTTACTTTCCACCCTACCATCCCTCTGACCAGGTTTCAGGATCTTGCAGTGACATTCAGCCAAGGCCCAACCACAGTGAATGGGGAGGTCTTGATGACAAGCATGGTACATTTATGTGTTCTCATGCATCACATTTTCTGTATATCCCATAACAAAGAAATATTTGCATTTATATAGCACTTTTTGGGACTCTGGCAACAGCATGGTAGGCTGCTGTAGCCCAGACCAGGACCCTGGAGGCAGAGAAGGAAAAGTTGGACTCTCTTTTGGTTATCTTTCTTTATTTTTGGTTTTGTTTTAAGTTAATGAGAATGTCTCCAATTCACGGCAACAGCATAAAATTTTCACTGTGGTTTATATTGAATACGTGACAATAATGATTCAATTCAAAATCATTCAATTCAGTTCAATTCACTGCAGATCTCAAAATACTTTAAAGCCAATTAAATATTTTGAAAGTGTAATATAGGAAGCCCATTTATGCACAGTGATCTCATATAAACAGCAATGTGATCCTGACTAGATAACCTGTTTTCTGATATTGATTGAGGGATAAATACTGGTCAGGACATCAAGGACAAATTCATTGCTCTTCTTCAAAATGGGGCCATGGGATCCTCTATCAGAGAGAGCAAACAAAGATTTTGGAATGATGAAACAAGGGTGGAGCACTCCCTCAGTGCTGGAGTGTTAGACTTGATTTTTGTGCTCAAACCTTGCAATGGACTTAAACCCAGAAGTTAGTGACTCAGAGATGAGAGAGTCTTTCAACAGAGCCACACCTAATACAAGGAAATGCACTCACTGCAATGAATTGCTAAAATCCCCTAATACATCATATGATACTACAAGATGCATCCCATGATTAATGTGTAATGCCACTACTATAGCTCACTTTGAATGGTGTAGGATCCCTATCATATCCTTTACAGCAGCACCAAGATCCTGAAAACACTTTCTCTTCAAACTTGCAGGAATTCAACGTGCATTATATGATTTAGGGTCAGTTTTTTAAATAAATTAAATGACCATTGGATACAACTGTGGTGAAGAAAAGCACAAACAAGAATATAAATAAAGTAACAAACAATTATGGAAAAGAATGAGTTTAGCGTCTCAATATTTACAGCCTAGTGAGATTAGTGCAAGCAACAAGTTTGGGTACGGTGGACGAATAGTCAAAAGCAAAGTTAAGCTAAGCCAATTAATAACAGTGGATAAATTGAAATGAGAGGCATTAACAGTGAGACTAAACTAAGAATAACCACAAAAAAAAACATTTGTTTTGATCTTGTTAAAGGATGGTTACAATTACATGGTATTTCTTTCTTGAAAGTTTCGTACATAGTTAGTAGGGTTCTGAAGGGAGAAACCAGCTTCTGGGACAGACAAATAACCACCTCTCAGGGAGTGGAAGGTGTGGATGTATTGGACAGTGTTTCGCAGACCTGCCTCCTATAATACAGGTTATAAAGTCACCTTTAAGATATGGTCTGCTCACCAATGGGCTGTAAGCTCAAATTCCTGTAAGAGTGCCAGCGAGCTCCCAGTTTGCACAGAATTTGCTCATCATGCAATGGATAGAATGTGTGTAGAATCTTGCTTTTCTGTAGCCTGTTAACTGAAGGCAAGACACATGTGAATTGGCAATGTAGGTATGGAGCACAGCTGCCTCCTGCATTGTTCTCTCAGAGTTGCAGGTTATACTCATTGGCCCGGCATTATAAAGTGATGAATCCCTCCCAAATTATCTGCAATTCCACACCGAAAGTGGAGTTAATTATGGAATAAATTTTCAGATTCCACATTTTAAAATAGCCCGGCAAAATAAATAAAATTGTATTTAATGACAATCGAGAGAGGGTTAAGCATTTACTAATATGATGTGGGAATTGAAGAACACATAGTCAAAACTGATAATGGTTTATAGAGTCACAGAGTCATAGACATGTACAACTCAAGCAGACCATTCGCTCCAACTCATCCATGCCAACCAGAATCGAGTCCCATTTACCAATATTTAGCCCTTATCCCTCTAAACCCTTCCTACTCATATACCTATCAAATGCTTTTTAAATTGTGTAATTGTACCAGCCTTCACCACTTCCTCTGGCAGCTCATTCCATACACACACCACACTCTGCATGAAAACATTGCCCCTTCAGTCCCCTTTAAATCTTTTCCCTCTCACCCTAAACCTACACTCTCTAGTTCTGGACTTCCTCACTCCAGGGAAAGAACCTTGTTTATGTGCCCTATCCATGCCCTTCCTGATTTTATAAACCTCTATAAGGTTTAGCCTCCAGGGAAAACAGGGCCAGCCTATTCAGCCTCCCCCAATAGCTCAACCCCTCCAATCCTGACAATATCCTTGTAAATCTTTTCTGAATCTTTTCTGAACCTATAGGTGGGAGACCAGAATTGCATGCAGTATTCCAAAAGTGGTCTACCAATGCCTTTTGCAGCCACAAGATGACATCACAAATCTTATTCTCAATGCACTGAACAATAAAGGCAAGCACACTAAATGCGTTCTTTACTATTTGGTCTACCTGGGACTCAACTTTCAAAGCACTATGAACCTGCACTCCAAGGTCTTTTTGTTCAGCAACACACCCCGGGACCTTACCATTAAGTCCTGCCCCGATTTGCCTTTGCAAAATGCACGTAATATGAAAGAATATTAAAAAAAGGTTTATCCTATTTCCTTTCCTAAATGTTCTTACATCACTTTTCAGGCAATGAGGTTATCAGATCTAACTTTCCTCATCTCTCCATTATTTCTGTGCCAGTTTGCACAAACCTATGATCTTTGTCAGCCATGCTGCTACTAGTGAAACCTATTTATTCATCAGCATTGTTCATAACGTTCTGTTAAACCTCTACTCTACTTTGGTGAATCCTTGTTTCTGTTAACATTCCTTTGTCAAATTGGTATTAAATATCATGCCCAACTGTAATTTCTGAGCTGCATTTTCTATTCTACTCCCCCTCCTGGTATCAAGTCGCTTGATAATATTGGTATTAGATTTCTAGATGCAGTTTTTGTTGCAAATTCAGAATATCCATTTCCAATGGCAGCAAAAGCAATTGCAAATAAGTTTAAGAAGCATCAGAACATCCAGCTTCCCAATGCTGGTACGCCTCAGGGGCCCTGATATCAAGGTGAGCAGCTGCTAATGTTATTTCTGTCTGGCACCTGGAGCCTGGGATCCTTTAGGCACAGCTCATGCTATTTTCAAAGCTATCTCCAGCTTGTTTATCCCAATGGCATACTGGCATGCCATGGGATTAAAAGGCAATAGTCCATGAACTCCTGAAATTTGGTTTGAAACAAGAGATTATAACATTGCTGTTTATTGTCATTTTTGGGCCAATGTCTCCCTGAATCATTGTAAATGGGTATATCAATGTCATTCTAATTACTTACAGAATCATGGTAATGTTATGATGCAGAATGAGGCCATTCAGCCCATCACTGCATTCAGTTCTGGTCACTCTACTATAGAAAGGATACGAGGTAAAAACAATGACTGCAGATGCTGGAAACCAGATTCTGGATCAGTGGTGCTGGAAGAGCACAGCAATTCAGGCAGCATCCGAGGACAGGCAAAATCGACGTTTCGGGCAAAAGCCCTTCATCAGGAATAAAGGCAGAGAGCCTGAAGCGTGGAGAGATAAGCTAGAGGAGGGTGGGGGTGGGGAGAGAGTGGCATAGAGTACAATAGGTCAGTGGGGAAGGAGATGAAGGTGATAGGTCAGGGAGGAGAGGGTGGAGTGGATAGGTGGAAAAGGAGCTGGGCAGGTCGGACAAGTCCGGACAGGTCAGGGGATCGAGTTTCTGGAGGTTAGAAGCTAGGATGAGGTGGGGGAAGGGGAAATGAGGAAACTGTTGAAATCCACATTGATGCCCTGGGGTTGAAGTGTTCCAAGGCGGAAGATGAGGCGTTCTTCCTCCAGGCATCTGGTGGTGAGGGAGCGGCGGTCGAGGAGGCCCAGCACCTCCATATCCTCGGCAGAGTGGGAGGGGGAGTTGAAATGTTGAGCCACTGGGCGATTTGGTTGATTGGTGCGGGTGTTTCGGAGATGTTCCCTAAAGCGCTCTGCTAGGAGGCGCCCAGTCTCCCCAATGTAGAGGAGACCGCATCGGGAGCAACGGATACAATAGATGATATTGGTGGATGTGCAGGTAAAACTTTTATGGATGTGGAAAGCTTCTTTGGGGCCTTGGATAGAGGTGAGGGAGGAGGTGTGGGCGCAGGTTTTACAGTTCCTGCGGTGGCAGGGGAAAGTGCCAGGATGGGAGGGTGGGTCGTAGGGGGGCGTGGACCTGACCAGGTAGTCACGGAGGGAACGGTCTTTGCGGAAGGCGGAGGGGGGGGGGGGGGGAAATATATCCCTGGTGGTGGGGTCTGTTTGGAGGTGGCGGAAATGTCGGCGGATGATTTGGTTTATGCGAAGGTTGGTAGGGTGGAAGGTGAGCACCAGGGGCGTTCTGTCCTTGTTGCGGTTGGAGGGGTTGGGTCTGAGGGCGGAGGTGCGGGATGTGGATGAGATGCGTTGGAGGGCATCTTTAACCACGTGGGAAGGGAAATTGCGGTCTCTAAAGAAGGAGGCCATCTGGTGTGTTCTATGGTGGAACCGCTCCTCCTGGGAGCAGATACGGCGGAGGCGGAGGAATTGGGAATACGGGATGGCATTTTTGCAAGAGGTAGGGTGGGAAGAGGTGTAATCCAGGTAGCTGTGGGAGTCGGTGGGTTTGTAGAAGATGTCAGTGTCAAGTCGGTCGTCACTGATGGAGATGGAGAGGTCCAGGAAGGGGAGGGAGGTGTCAGAGATGGTCCAGGTAAATTTAAGGTCAGGGTGGAATGTGTTGGTGAAGTTGATGAATTGCTCAACCTCCTCGCGGGAGCACGAGGTGGCGCCAAAGGATACTATTAAACTAGAAAGCGTGCAGAAAAGATTCACTAGGAGGCTACCTGGACTGGAAAGTTTGAGTTATGAGAAGAGGCAAGATAGGCTGGGATTTCTTTTAGCGAATTTTGAGAAAATTTGTAGCTCAGGTTGAGTTTCTGGATTGAGGTTTGCTCGCTGAGCTGGGATTTTATTTCCCTGGAGCATAGGAGACTGAGGGGTCATCTTACAGATGTCTGTAAAATCATGGGAGACATAGATAAGGTAGATAGCTAGCAGCTTTTCCCTATAGTAGGAGAGTCTAAAACCAGAGGGCATAGGTTTAAGATGAGAGGGGAAAGCGACAAAAGGGTCCAGAGAGGCAACTTTTCACACAGAGGGTGGCAAGTATCTGGAACAGGCTGCCAGAGGTAATGATAGAGGCAAGTATAATCTCATCATTTAAAAAAACATGTAGACAAGTTCATGGATAGGTATGGACGGATACGGACCAAACACAGGAAAATGGGACTAGTTTAATTGTAAAAACAGGGCAGCATAGGCAAGTTGGGCCAAAAGGCCTGTTTCCATGATGTAGACCTCTATTACGCTATGACTGCACTGGCTCTTCAAATGTGCATCATTACCTACTGTCAGTCTCCTGCTTTTTTCCCCACACACCTGCACACTATTTTTATTCAAATAATTACTGTCCTGAATACCCATACGTCGCTTTATGGGAAAAGAACGCAGCTCACAAGTTCTGCAAACAGCATAGCTTTTGATAGTTTTGAACTGAGAATGATAAAAAGCACTTGAGATCATGCTAAGGTTTTGAGTGGGCATTATTCTACTGGGCATTTCACTAACGGGATAGGTCGTGTGAACACTGTTCCAAGCAGCTGAAAATTACATGACATATGGGTCTGAAATTTCCAATAATTGTCTTGCGTGTGCAACAACAAAAAAAAACATTATTTTGATGTTTCCCGTGCTTTAAAAATTAAAGGCCCCAGTGCTGGGTGCACCACTGTTTCACAATTTCCTGACAAGACTGAGAACTTACAAATTGCTTCTCCGGGATAGAGGGTTTCTGTAGGGTATCCTGGAATATATTTCTCATCCACTGCCTTTATATTCTCCAGTGTGCGTAAAATGATAAATTGACGTTCAGCAAGTGTCAGAAACTCATTGATGTTATCTGGAAAGGAAGAACGAAACAGTCTGAAAAGTAAGAAATACGATGGAAGCTGAGGTGTTTCTTTGCCACTCGATGCGGATGTGATACCTGAGTTTTGAAAGTTTCTGCTGTCTCTGTATGAAAATGCGATCATGGAGCCGTCCTTGTAGAGTTTGTAAAGTCCCACAAACTCGGCTGCCCTCAGCAGAACATGTTGAGATGCAGAAACAAGAAGCATGTTGCCATCATCATCTTCACCAGGGTGGACCATGAGCTCGGCGCCTGGACAATGAGAATCGTTACCTACTGTCAGTCTCACTTTTTCCCATAGACTTGCACACTATTTTTATCAAAATAATTACCCTCCTGAATGCCCATACATTCCTTTATGGGAAAAGTCCCAGCCTGGGGACTGAATTGACAATTGGAATCACGGATTGGTTCAAATTAATTTCGCCTAGCTGACCTCACTCTTCACGAATATCAACCCTCACTGGTTTCCAGTGACGTATCTTAATCAGTTAGGTCCTTTATTCATTCATGGGATGAAGGCGTCTCTAGCTAGCCCAACATTTATTGCCCATCCCTAATTGCCCATAAGGCAGTTAAGAGTCAACCACATTGTTGTGGGCCTGGAGTCACATGTAGGGCCAGACTAGGTAAGGGCATTGGTGAACTAGATGGGTTTTTCTTGAAAATTGGCAATGGATTCACAGTCATCATTAGACACTAAACTCCTGATTTTTATTGAGTTCAAACTCGACTATCTGCCTGGTGGGATTTGAACACAAGTCCCCTCAACATTACCCAGGTCTCTGGATTAAGTATCTAGTGATAATTCCACTGGGCCATTGCCTCCCCCAAGAATAAACAGACAGTGAGACTAAACAGACAGTGCTAGGAAGGATGTTACTGGAGAGCATTCAGAAACGATTTACAAGGATGTTACCGGGACTAGAGGCTTTGTGTTGTAAGGAGAGGCTGGATAGGCTGGGATCTTTCTAACTGGAGTATAGGAAGTTGAGGAGTGACCTTATACAGGATTATAAACTCATGAGGGGCAGAGAAAAAGTGAATGACAAAGGTCTTTTCCCTCAGGTAAGGGTGTCTAAAACCAGACGGCATAATTCTAGGGTGAGAGGAGTAAGACTTAAATGGGACCTAAGGGGCAACTTTTTCACACAGTGAGTGGTTCGTGTGTGGAAAGAACTGCCAGAGGTAGTGGTAAACGCTGATACAATTACAACATTTAAAAGACATTTGGACAGGTACATGAATAGGAAAGAGGGATATGGGCTAAACCACAGGCAAATGGGACTAGTTTATTTGAGAATCTTGGTTGGCTTGGATGTGTTGGACTGAAGAGTCTATTTACATGCTATATGACTCCATGATTCTCTAACTGTAAGACTCTGTAACTGAAGGCAAAAACTAAGAGACAAAGTGAAACAGAGCGAAACAAATGGACCAGCGATATACATGCATTCATAAAGTGTGTCCGGAGGTGAGAGAGGAGAAAGTACCAATTGAAAGACCGAAAGAGGAAAACAAGGACTCAGAACAGGAATCAAACTGAGTCAATCAGACATTGACACGAACAACAGTATTACGTAACTGGAGTGAGGAGAGAAAATGGGCAACATGACTGGATAGATTGTGAGAAATTTTCAGATGAAAGCTGTGGTGGGGAAAAACTGAAGAGATCAAAAACTTAACAAATTAAAGAGGACATTTGAAAGAGGAGAATAAAGTTTACTAAAGAAAAAAAAAGTCCATGAAAGAGAGTAAAAAATGCAAGAAAAGAATCAGATTGAAATCCCTAAGATAAGGAATATAAGTATAACAAATGTCTGGATAAAGGCCATAATATTAACCATATCAGATGATTAAGGAAGAGGTAAAAGTTAAAATTCTGCAAGGAAAAAGGATGAATAAAATGCGATATCATAATTCAGAAATTTAGCAGGACTATACTTCCCTCAATCTTCTACTGTATTGGACCAAACTCTCCATGTGGAGGAAGACCCCCTGTAACGGGTTTTTACTGTTTCTGGAAGTTATTAAATAGCCTTGCAAGGTTCTGAATTCTATCCATTCCTTACAAAGTGAATGACTACTGAGTGCTTCTCACACTGAGATTTCCATGCCTAACTATGGTAAGGGGCGCAGTGCAATAGTGATGGTTAGCATGCTGAGTGAGGTGAGGTATATCAAAATTCACAAGGCCGGTCAAACAATGGAAATCACTCTCAGAAATGATCCCAAAATTGTTGATGAGGAATATCTAACAATTAAACAGACACGAGGTTGATTGGAGCAATGTCAATGCTCTTGAAACAGGTAAATACCAAACATATACCCAAACCTGCAACTGCACCCATACAGCCCCTTGCAACTGAGCCTCCTGCTGTTAGTCCAGCAGTGTAGGTTATTGCTGCAGGGCATCAGTGGCTGCAGTCCCAGTTATTTTTTAAGAACAGTGTTTTTTAAAACCTGTCCATTGTCAGCTAATCAGCACTGACTTACCACCAACTATCTTCTCTGCCTGGATTCGGGTCATCAGCCATCGCTTGGTTTCCATGTTAATGTCTTCAATTAATTCCAAGGCGACCAGAGGCTGCACTGCCTTGGAAATACAGCATTTACAGGTAGGTCTGGTCCAAGATCCCATGGCTTCTCAAGTCCATGGAAAAGAATGGAAAGTGTAAACCAACAAGATTTATAACCACAGAATAACAGCCTCTTCATATAAGTGGTTTCTATATATAAGTGGAGCTGAAAGCGCAACATGACCCTTTAATGATTGGAAGGCTTTTTTTATTTGAATGCATTATTTTGCCTGAATTTGCAAAGTGAAGCTAACATCAGCTGTGCACTGTGTTGTAAATTTGACCCGGGCCTGTCCTGATAAGTAGTTTTGGGATGCAGGGGGTAGGAGGTTACAACAATACAATTTGTGTTTTATATTGCCTATTGATGTAATAGTGACTCTTCCCCCAGCATCTTTGTGAATTGACCCAGTCTTTCTACTGTGGTGAACCTGATGATAAATTGAATAAGAGACATCCAATGTAGCCATCAGTATGGTAATAAATCAGCCTCGGGGGACTTGTGTCAGTTCTCATACCGAAATGATGAATTATGATTCAACGTCTGAATCATTTTTCACAAATGCCCGAGTGTCAGGTACAGATAGATCAAATATCCAATTAGCAGTTGATGTGAAGAAGATACATTGCTCTGGAAGCATTATTCCTATTCTGCTGACAAATGGGCAAACCATTCACCCATTCCAGACAGTGTGCTTGGGTTGCTTTGTGCAGCTGGAGGACATACAGAACAGTGGAGGGGACTGTAGACTCTCACTTGCTCCTGTCCTATCAAACTTTTATCTCTTCCCTACTTCTATCCATCACCCACCTCCTCCAAAGTTGATCCGAAACTTTATAAGGAAGAATGTCACAGGGCAGTCACTGAGAGTGTGAACGAGAATCATTGTTTAAAACTTGATAGGATAACATATGTAATATGTAACAGCAAGCCTGAATGTTAACTTTCTACTCTCTGGACTTGACAGAAAATGTTAAGCATGATGGTCAGTGTAGGGCCGAATGGCCTACTTCCACACTGTAGGCATTCTATGATTCGATATGGCGACCTGGTACACAGAGGGGAGATGATAATACTGCAGTAATCCGACTGGATTGGTCATCCAGCAATCTAGACTAATGCCATGGGGATGCAGGTTTAAGTCCCACCACGGCAGATTGTGGAACTCAAATGTAATGAATAAGCAACCTGGAATCGAAAGCTGGTCTCACTTATGGTGCCACAGGACTGCCACATATTGTCATTAAACCCCATCAGCTTCACTCCTTTCCTTTAGGGAAGGTAAATCTGCCATCCTTATCTAGTCTTACATGTGACTCCAGCCCAACAACAATGTAGCCCTGTGAAATGGCCCACCCAGTCCCTCAGTTCAAGGGAAATGAGGGAGTGGAAACAAATGCTGGTCTTGCTAGAGAAACCCAAATGCTGAGAAAGTACGCCTAAAAAATGGAATTAGTGTATAGACCGTAGGCAAGCAGCACCTCAACAGGATGGAGAAACAAGATGGAGAAATGGGATCTTGCAGTAGTTAAAGACTATGACACTCTATACTATATGAAATAGGCATCTTTTTGCTTGCAAATCTATAGCAGAATACAGCCTCCTCTTATGGTAATTCTTTTCACCAAAAAGTCAAAATGAAGCCAAATAAATATTAAACAGGAAGTAGAATCTGTGCATTCCAATGTTACTAAATAACTGAGACTTACCTGCACAGGTGAGGATTTAATGTGAAGGCCTAATCGCAGGACTGCAGGAGGAGTCATAGAGTCATACAGCTACATCGCTTGAACTGTAGTTTCTGACCCATCCTTGTACTGGTCTACACGAGTAGTTTCTTCCCCTGTACCTTTACAGAGATGGAAAATCACTAAAATCAACACCAACAAGTTAGTCAGGCTCCCTGGAATGTTGCCACACTAAGACCCTCCCACCTCTCTGTCAGTGTCAGGGCTCCTCGATCACAAGTAATGTCCACAGGGTTTGCCGGACGCTTTTTAACGCCTACTTGGCTTCTGCTGCAGTTGGTCTTGCTGAAGGAAAAGTTAGCACCTGCATTGGCCCAGTAGCTTCCCAAAACATGCGATTAGTGGCTTGATTGAAGACACCTATTATCAGGAAAAGCCTCTGTGTTGTGTATCATATTGACTTGTTGAGACTGTTCAGCTCAAATCGGTCAGAAGCCGCACTGCTGTGTTCAGCAGGGTGTGGAACACAGGTAGCCAAATAACTATGTGCTTTCTTTTCTTTGGGCCTTTTGTTTGCCAATCAATAGGAAGACAAATCAAATGAATGCCTGAAAGGCAAACAGTCCCACCCTGAATGACTGTGGTAAGCAGCGATGAAGGTTTTTAAAATCATTTCAATAAGGCACCAAGCTCACACAGACAGCTTTGAAATAATTTATTAATTATGCTACTATTTAAAGAGAGTCAAGACCTTCAAATCACAGGGCAATCTTTAAGAATACAGCGCTAGTTCTCTTTCTTGTAGTCAGAGTGATCAGCAGGTGGAGTTATAATGCAAATGCAGGGCAGAAAGAAACATTAGAGATATTATCGAGTGAATGCTCAACTCATTTGTGTGGTATCTTCTCAATCTGGTATTTTAACAAAGACCTATTTAAAATACGTCACCAAGTTTCCAATTCTAACAAGTAGACACCTAGGTAGCATGGAAGTTAGTGATGAGCAATGACTAATGTACCTTCCAAACTGTGAAGTCCTTCATCATGTGAAATTGAAGCACAAGGGTTTCAGTCTGACTAAGATTCATTATTGGATTAACATTCCCCACTCTCCCTTCACTAGAATACGAGCAATTAGACAAGCTGTATCCAGCCATAGGGCCTCTGTCATAAGCTGCTGAGAATTCAATATAATTTAACACACGTTCCAGCCCACCTCTCCCCATTCCCCCATTGTTTCCTTCCACCTATGAGTCATAATGAACATGCAGCATGTTCCTTTAGGTATAGTGTCCTTCGCTCGATGCATTTTTGATGATTGCAGGTTCTGCCACAAGTGCCACACATGAAGCTACCAAATGACACTGTGGGTTCTTGTTTTCGGGCACCTGTTGCCAGTGGTCACCACAGTATTTCCTGCGGTTCACGTCAAGTGTTGCCGTTTCCCTTTTCCCATCAGCCAATGACTCCAAAAAGTGACGGTTGATATCTGGGCCTTCACATCATGCTGGCTAGCATCATTGAACAGGAGGCTTGTGTGCCCAGCTAGTCATTTGGTTTTGGTCACCTCACCATTCAGAAGGACCTTACAACTATCTTCCACCCTATTCACTGAAGCCACCACTTCATTGGTGGTAACACATTTGGTGATTTGCCTTTGACAGAAATGTCACATTTATGATTTTATCACTCAAAAATGTACTAGTATTGGGCTGCAGACACTATGAATGGAAAATATTGACCTTCCTGTCCTGATAACTGTAAGTCACCCCAATTTTACAGCCAGGTGTGGTGAAGACAGCCCAACCCTTCAGCTTAGACCAAAGGTCATGTAGTCCAAGGTGCATTTCACAAATTGGCCATAGGTTGGTGGCCACAGCTGTTTTCCCTAAGCATTATGGGACAGATTGCCTGTTGCCGTGGACCTAAGGTAGCAGAATGTGCTAATCACTTCCAGAGGACTGCTATTTAAGTAATTAGGAATAGAGATACCAAGCAATATCCACAATCACAGTTTCCTTGATGCTTACAGTAAGGGAGAACATGTTGGAACATAAAATAGCCAAAGTATGCATTGCTCAAGGTACAGCATCAGAACTATGTGTTGAAAAATAACTCTGCATTTTCTGGTCTGACTCAATTCAGGCCTGGAATCCGATTAAACTTGTTTCAATTTTAATCAAATTGTCGATACTTTGCTTTAGTTGCTGCAATTAAATAATCCTATCCAGCCCCACACCCGTCACTTTGAGAAGAAATATGAGGTCTATGATTCAATGAAAATCATTTCTTGGATTGTGATGACTTGGTCACATTCACTTCAGCCTATCGTCAATAACATTTATTTGCCAGGTTCTGTTCAGCAAGCGAGCTCACAGTTTGGTTGCCTGCCAGTAAACAGAAGGATGTCTTTGTCGAGCCCATACAGCCAAGTTCATTTCACCTCAGGGATACAATGTGCTGCATTTGTGCTGGAATATGACCAAGATACAGCATGACACTAAAATTTTGTTCTGATTAGAGTTCTGTCACCAGTGGCAGCCCTGACCCAAGAGACACAAAGATAATGGAAATGAGGTGCTGATGGTGTGCAGATTAGATTAGATTACATTACAGTGTGGAAACAGGCCCTTCGGCCCAACAAGTCCACACCGACCCGCCGAAGCGCAACCCACCCATACCCCAACTTTACCCCTTACCTAACACTACGGACAATTTAGCATGGCCAATTCACCTGACCTGCACGTCTTTGGACTGTGGGAGGAAACCGGAGCACCCGGAGGAAACCCACGCAGACACGGGAAGAACGTGCAAACTCCACACAGTCAGTCACCTGAGGCGGGAATTGAACCCGGGTCTCAGGCGCTGTGAGGCAGCAGTGCTAACCACTGTGCCACCATGTGATGTGTCCTTGCACAGCTGGAAAAGCAGGGTCACACATGGCAAACAGGAAGGCTTGTTGATACAGGCCAACAGTCTCACAGTTGCCCTCCCAGCCCACATTGTGAGACATCTGTGCTCAGAAAGCTGAAGCTCACTGCAAGCTCTCAACAACTGTACAAGTCGAGTTCTAATGAATGCCAGCCATGTCCCCATTGACATTGCACTGGGGCAGATTGCAGAAGCATTGGAAGGCAAAGCGCAGTCAAGTTAAATTGGTGTTACGATGTAAATATAACACAAAAGTTTCCTGCAAAGGGGGCGACAGGAAGAAGAATAAAAGGGAGATAACGGTGACCTCAGTCGACTGGAAATATGCCAGCAATGTCAGATTGCAATATGTCAAAAATCTATAAGATAAGCAGGAATGTCAAAAAATGGCACCCCTTTATATGGGATATCTCAGGTAGTTGTAAACAATTCCACACCTCTACTTGAAGAAAAGCCATGGAGTTATCACATTGTCCTAGCTATTATTTATCCTTCAAGCAACATCACTGAAACAGTTTGCTGTTTGTGGGAGTTTGCTCTGTACAAACTGGCTGCTATACTTCTTACATAAAAACGGAGAGTATACTTAAAAGTTCACCATAGTTTGGAAAATACCTTGGAATGATCTAAAGTTGTAAAATTGCCACCTAAATACAAGATCTTTCTTCCTCATACTGCCTGGAGTAAAACATTGAGACAATATAGAAAGAGCTATTGTTGGATTTTTTCTTGTACGGTTTTGAATTGTATTGTTTTGTATTCGTAATATTTAAAAATCTATTTTTTCAATAAAAAGATATTTTTTTAAAAAGGAGGAGCTATTGATGTTTAAATATGGTCATGTGGCCATCTTTCCATCCAAACTCAGCAGAAGACATCATGAAGGTGCAAAGATGCCTTATTGTACCTTGATTTGCATGTTGCCTTATTTAATGCCCCTCAGTATTACTTTTTGTTAACATGATGGTCCTTGGCTTCCTTGTGTTATGGACAAGGCCCGACCACTCAAGACATTCTTAAGCAGGCAGCCCAGATCATAACTTTGCAATTTGTTTCGAAAGTGTACAGTGAAAATTACCCTGAGTTAGATTAGATTAGATTACTTACAGTGTGGAAACAGGCCCTTCGGCCCAACAAGTCCACACCGACCCACTGAAGCGCACCCACCCATACCCATTCCCCTACATATACCCCTGCATCTAACACTACGGGCAATTTAGCGTGGCCAATTCACCTAACCTGCACATTTTTGGACTGTGGGAGGAAACCGGAGCATCCGGAGGAAACCCACACAGACACGGGGAGAATGTGCAATCTCCACACATTCAGTCGCCTGAGGCAGGAATTGAACCCGGGTCTCTGGTGCTGTGCCACCGTGCCGCCCACCAAGGGATGACTGCCAGGTTTTAAAAAGGACAAAACTTTATTCACAAAACTACACAATGAAACACAAAGGACATAATAAAGAACCCCTACAGAACTCAGTCTATCCAAACTAGACTTAATTATGCTGTTCCAAGTATGCACAACAGTCCCAATAAGCAAACTCCCTTAAAAACCAATGTAAATGAATGGAACAGATGTTTACAGGTTGAAGCTAGAAGGGCAGAAAGAGAGTGGCAAAAAGTGACTGGAGCGTTTTTCATACCAAATGGTCCACACAGAGTTTATAGAGTCATAGAGTCACAGACATGTACAGCACATAAACAGACCCTTCAGTCCATGCCAACCAGATATCCCAACCCAATCTAGTCCCACCTGCCAGCACCCGGCCCATATCCCTCCAAATCCTTTCTATTCATATATCCATCCAGATATCTTTTAAATGTTGCAATTGTACCAGCTTCCACCACTTCCTCTGGCAGCTCATTCCATACACATACCACCCTCTGCATGAAAAGGTTGCCCTTTAGGTCTCTTTTATATCTTTCCCCTCTCACCCTAAACATATGCTTTCTAGTTCTGGACTCCCCCACCCCAGGGAAGAGACTTTGTCTATTCATCCTATCCGTGTCCCTCATGATTTAAAAACCCCTATAAGGTCACCCCTCAGCCTCCGACGCTCCAGGGAAAACAGCCCTAGCCTATTCAAACTCTCCCTTTCGTTCAATTCTTCCAACCCTGGCAACATCCTTATAAATCTTTTCTGAACCTTTTCAAGTTTCACAACATCTTTCCGATAAGAAGGAGTCCAGAATTGCACACAATATTCCAACAGTGGCCTAACCAGTGTCCTGTACAGCCGCAACATGACCTCCCAACTCCTGTACTCAATACTCTAACCAATAATGAAAGCATACCAAATGCCTTCTTCACTTATCTCATTTCTGAAGGCTTCCCATTTTCAAACCATCCTTTTATCTGCGAACATTCGCGCCCCCCCCCCCACCCAATCAACTTTTGAAAGTTCTTGCCTAATGCCATCAAAATTAGCCTTCCTCCAATTTAGAATTTCAACTTTTAGATCCAGTCTATCCATTTCCATCACTATTTTAAAACTAATAGAATTATAGTTGCTGGCCCCAAAGTTCTTCCCCACTGACACCTCATTCACCTGCCCTGCCTTATTTCCTAAGAGTAGGTCAAGTTTTGCACCTTCTCTAGTAGGTACATCCACATACTGAATCAGAAAATTTTCTTGTACACGTTTAACAAATTCCTCTCCATCTAAACCCTTAACCCGATGGCAGTCCCAGTCTATTTGGAAAGTTAAAATCCCCTACCATAACCACCCTATACAGATAGCTGAGATCTCCTTACAAATTTGTTTCTCAACTTCCCTCTGCCTATCAGGAGTCTATAATACAATCTCAATAAGTTGATCATCCCTTTCTTATTTCTTAGTTCCACCCAAATAACTTCCCTGGATGTATTTCTGGGAATATCTTCCCTCAGCACAGCTGTAATGCTATCTCTTGTCAAAAATATCACTTCCCCTCCTCCCTTGCCTCCTGTTCTGTCCTTCCTGTAGCATTTGTATCCTGGAACAATAAGCTGCTAGTCCTGCCCATCCCTGAGCCATGTTTCCGTAATTGCTATGATATCCCAGTCCCATGTTCCTAACCATGCCCTGAGTTCATCTGCCTTCCTTGTTAAGCCTCTTTGTTTCCACACAGCTCACTGTTGAACTCCCAAATAGTTCTGGACTGAACTGAACTGCTGCTAGAAAGCTGACCTCTCCCCTTTCATTACACAGGTCACTTCTAAAACATGACCACTTTGGCCTGAAATCTCATATGTAAACAAAAAGGCCTATCAATACCCTTTAATCTCTGGACCATACAAGACTAATCGGTGCCAGGAGATATTTACGACCCCTCTGAAAAAACCAAGGACACAGTATCCTTGAGAAAAGGAACAACTTTTAGAAAAAAGGGGCCAACTTTGTGACACATGAGAGAGATTAGATTAGATTACTTACAGTGTGGAAACAGGTCCTTCGGCCCAACCAGCCCACGCCGACCCTCTGAAGAGCAACCCACCCAAACCCATTCTCCTACATTTACCCCTTCACCTAACACTACGGGCAATTTAGCATGGCCAATTCACCTAACCTGCACATTTTTGGACTGTGTGAGGGAACCGGAGCACCCGGAGGAAACCCACGCAGACACAGGGAGAATGTGCAAACTCCACACAGACAGTTGCCTGAGGCGGGAATTGAACCAGGTCTCTGGCGCTGTGAGGCAGCAGTGCTAACCACTGTGCCACCGTTGATTCAGGTATACAATGAAATTAACAGAATCAAGTGGATAAAAGCTTACTTTGCCACTTTACCAGCTATCCAATTAAAGACAACATACATTATTTACAAACTATCGAAATACAAAAGGAAAGACTTACATTTATACACTGCCTTTTACAACTTCAAGATATCCCAAAAGGGTTTACAACATTTGGAAATGTATTCACTGTAACAATGTGGGAAACTTTTCCCACAATCTAAATTTCCACAAACAGCAATCTGATAGCGACCAGATAATCTATTTCTTTGTGACATTAATTAAGGGATAGATATTTTCCAAGACACCAGGGATAACTCAGCTGATCATTTCCTTTTACAGTCACCTGAGAGAGCCTCTGGTAAATCTCTAAATCCAAAAGACAGCAGCTCTTCATAGTGTAGCTTTCCATCAGTACCCAGCTTAGGGAGCAGAATACAGGAAGAGAGATTTTGGTCCATTGTGTCTCTCCTGCCATTCAATCTGTCAACAAATATCTTACATAAATGTACTTTCCCCATTCCCAATGACTTAGTTTTCATTTAGTAAGTTTGCTTTAAGTTATTTCTAATTGTACACTTTGGGATGAGCTAGAGAAATACCATTTAAACAAACATATATGTTTGTGCATGTGTGTTATGATGAAATCCTCCAGTTTTACAGTATCTCTTTGTTTGGACCAAGCAAGCCAGGATGCTCTGTGTAATGTAATCCTTTGAATACGTTCAGTTCAGGAAGGGCTAGGTGGCAACCGGGGAAGGGGATATTGCAAGGTTTTATAGGTCATTCAGGACAGTTTTGAGTCACTGAAGAGGGGTTCACGGGACACATTTTGTTGGAGAAGGAGAAAGATGTCAACTCCATTTCAGGAATGCAGCAGTTCAATGTATTGCTAGGAAGGCGAACAATGTATTGCTGTGCTGAATTACACAGATTGTGTGCAGTACGAGTCATAGGTGTGTCAAGAGCAGTCAAATGGTTCTGTGCTGATCGAGTAAACTCAGGTAAAAGTTCTAGGAATTAGTAAGTAGCTATGTTGGAGTCAGGACTCAAAGTGGTGCCCTAGGGAGATGAAAAAGTGGGAAGTTTGCTTTGTGCTGTGATCTGTAAGCCTTGAGGGGCTTAGGAGAAACACGAGTATTAAAATTTCAGTGCAGTTGAGCGAGTGGGAGTTAAAAAGCTCACTAGCAGTATTTGCTTGATGTAATATTGGAGCTTGGGGAATGACCAAGGGGCAGCTGTCAGTGGGGAGCTGGACCTATGGTTGTGAATGAGTGATTGGAGAGTAGTTCCCAAGTGCAGGGGAATGTAAATCCAGGGAAGGAGGGCAGAAAAGCAGCACTTATTGAGGCAATCTGTGACAGTCCTAAACTAGGATCAGAGTGAAGAATAGTAATCTGTGAAGTTTAATTAGATTTTTTGTATCATCAAGATCTGGGGAGTTTCTAGGAAGTTCATGGGATCTTTCTTGTTCCCGTTTGCTTTTTGATGTACTCTGTGGAATGTTTGATCACAGTATATTACCCTTGTTTACTATATGTTAATTCTGAGTGTTTGAAATAAGTTGAACATGTATTATATATTTGATTACTGTTCTAAAGTGGTATAGCTTTATTCTCTACATAAATTCCATAAGTACTCTGAGCATTGATATTACATACTCCCTACATGTTGAGGGAATCAAGTGCGACAGATTACAGATGGACATGGAGTTAGCCTGAGAGAATTGACAGACTTAGATTGAAAGACAGGAAGAAAAATAGGAATGGACTTTCAGTTTTAAACTGTTCATCAGATCTGTTGACACAGACTCTCAAATGTCACACTTGAGTTGAGTAATCATCATTTTATTAATATGTCTGACCTCAGCTCACTACTGGATTTCTTGTTTGTTTTGTATCAAATTGAATGATGGAAAGCTTTGGATTGCCACAAGGATTTCAGGCATCTGGCAGCACCAGCAGTGCCCCCACAGCCTCCTATCCCCCACTCAGCCCCTAACCATTTCCAAAGTATTTTGATACATCACACAGCTTTCACACTTTCCACCCCATGCAGAGCCAGTGACAATACATTTTCTTAAAATTGACAGGTCGGAGGTATGTTTTGACAGTCTACAGCTCATCCTGATGTCCAAATAAAATGCATCAACTGATCTACACATTTCACTCCCTTTCATAAGACCAGAGAGCCTTTTGTGTATAAAACAAAGAACAGCAGATATGGAAATCTGAAGCAAAAACAGATATTGCTGGAGCAGTTCTGCAGGTCTGGCAGCATTTGTGGAAAAAAAAAGAGTTTTGATTTTTAACTCTGATGCTTCACTAACTTGTCTGCAAACATTGTGCGTGAAATACATGGGTTGCTTTTAGACACCTTGTTCGACTATACACAGGATGGATCCTGTTCTAACAGAAAACCTGATACATGTTTTGTCAATTGTAATCTGGCAAGTTGCCAACTCTATTAAATGCTACTAACCCTTGCTGTGTGCTGTAAAGCTGTATTCAATCACAAGCTGCATTTAACAGGAAGGCCACAAGGTTGGGAGACTCAGACACATCAGGCAACTTGAACAAGATTGCCTCTGCTAGGGATTAACATGTACAGTATATGAACTTCAAAGGAGGCACACTGTCAGCCACCTCATGCAAATCTATTCTTGAGCTGCCTGAAAAACTAAAATCCAAATGACTGCACCTTTTCTTCCTGGAAAACCAGTTACCAATACCTCAGTCCACCGCCCTTGTGAGGTATTTAACCATTTCTGGCCTGGGTGCTATTTCAGCATTTTCCAGTTTTCTGTGTGAATTCTCACCTCTCTTGGTCGAAAGTGTGTTAAAAGCAACGTAAGAACATGGGAGCTTGTGTTCATGCAGTACCATAGCAAATTGATCACCATTATTTTAATATGGTTCACTCAAAATGATAGCTCTGCTGTAGCAGTGGTCATAGGTCACATGATACCAGCTTATAGTTCAACAGGTTTGTTTGAAATCACAAGGGTTCGAAGTGCTGCCCCTTTGTCAGGTGAAGTGAAGAGAGCACATAAGTACAGATCAAACAATCCCAAAAATGGTGTGAGCAAAGTGTCAACAGCTGAATTATAGATCTCTGCAAGTGATCAAGAGTGTCAGATGGTGTGAGTAAAATGTCAACAGCAGAATAACGAATGAAGGGATGACCTACAATCTGAATAACTGAGGCAGAGAAATAATTACAAAAAAAATTTAAAATAAGGTAGTGCTGGAGACAAACCAAATGACTGGAATAACATGATAGGTATAAACATTGCATGCCAAAGGTCTAACCAAAGTAACAAGTAACGCAACACTGTATAAACTAATTAAGGTAGAGCGATCATAACATGTTATCAAGGTAATGGTGTCAAAACAGGACAGTAAGGAAGATTTAACAGAACAGTATGGTGGGGTCATATGTAGTGCAACATGTATCTGTTACATTGGCAAGCATTATCTTCAATTAAACTCCCAATCTGCCTATGCACAGTCCTTGAATGTCCTAATAACATATTATTCTGGACTTGTTCAAGGTGGTCACTCATGCTCTTTAGCTCTCCCACCTCAAGATCTTGGATAAAGTACAGAGGAGGTTATTGAGATTCAGGCTATGAATGAGGGACTTCCGTTATGAGGAGAGACCAGAGAAGGTGGCATTGTTCTCCTTCGAACAGGGATGTTTCAGTGAAAGGATAATAGCTGTGTCCAAAATTATGAGGGGATTTGATCGAGGAAGAAGGAAAACAATTTCTGTTGGCCGCAGGTCAATAACCAAAGGACACAGATTTTAGATTATTGGCAAAAGAGCCAGGGGAGAGTGGAGAAGAGAAAGCATCTGCTTACATCGTTGCTGTGATCTGGAAAGCACTGCCTGAAAGGTTGGTGGAAGTTGGTTCGATAGCAATGTTCAAAAAGGAAAAGTACAGATACGTGAAAAGAAGAAAATTGCAGGGCCATAAAGAAAGAAAGAGCAAGGTAGTGGGACAAATTGGAGAGATCTTTTACAGCATAATGGCCCCATTGGTATAAGATTTAACTGTCTGAAGAAAATTATATATGTAGAGCACGGTGAGAATCATAGAACTTCATTGAAGAATTCTGCTAACAAACTATTCAGAAAGAACAGTTCATAAATTCCTTTCAAAGAGATTTTAATTGCTGTGTGAATATTTAAGAGTATGGGAATAAGCAGCATGATGGAATTAGAACAGTGTTTCATGGAGGGAAAAATATCATTCGGCACTTGATGAGCATACTGAACTATTTGTATGTTGCAGTTTTCTGCAACTGCACTCTGCATCAAGTCATTGAAAAGCATGATTGATGTAGAGGGAATGTATGCAATTGACTATATACAGGGGGTAATTAGGACCTTGAAAAGCTTGTTAACTGGTCCTCAGTGTTTTAGAGCATGCAGGGAAGAAACATCGAGAGAAATAGATTGAGAGAAATGGACTACCTTTGATTGTGGTTTTACTCTGTCTTATCTCTGTCCATCATATGATTGACTTAACCTGACCTCTGATCTACACACTACATTTCCCAGAAAAATCACTACATTGCAGCTTATTTTGCACAGCCAGCAGAAATAAAAGTTATGTGCCTCAAATATTGAACAAAGATCAGATGATGCAGCCAAACAAATCACCCGATTACGGAGCAGGAGTCAGCTCGTCACAGCTCATTAACTAAATAATAGGATACTGGAAAATGTAGAGGATGTGAGAGAAGTTCATATCCACAAATCCCTGAATGTAACTGGAAAAGTAGATTAGATGGACCAGAAGACATAATCGTTACTTGCCTTTATTAACTGAAGCTTAGAATATAAGCCTGTGAGGTTATGCAACACTTGTTAGGACACAGCTGAAGTACTGTATGTAGTTCCAATTGCTGCATAATAGGAACTTTTACAAGGATGTTGTCATGATTGGAGAATATTAAATATTATGAGGGAAGATTGGAAAGGCTAGGGTTGTTTACTTTTGGAACAAAGCAGATCAGGGAGATCTGCTTTAACATTATGAGTAGGGGAGGGGCATAGCCATTGGTGTCAGAGGCGCCCTCAAACAAAGGGGTCATTCTGGGCAGGCATGGTCCAGTGTAGCCTTGGAATATTAAATATTTGTTTCTCCCAGGGTTTTTCACATTAGGCAACCTCTTGATCTCCGATTGGCTACTGAGATTTTGCAGTAGCTTGCCCTCTGAGTGGGCCAGCAGCAGCTGGAGCCTGGAGAATAAACTTGGAGACAGCCAATTAGGAGTCTGTATCCTGGACAATGTCTCAGCTGTCTGCCTCCCAGCAACTGGGTGTTCAGATTTCCCTTTGGTGCTGACATCGAGGCTCTGAAGCCTACGGTTAAATTCAGCCTTTGGGGAATATGATTTCAAACCATGTCCCAATCTGATAAAGACCTGCTTCTTGTCACTGAGGCAATTTGCGTCAATATCATCAGTTTCACCTTAATACCATATGCTTCTATTATCTTAAAAATTAAACTCTTATGGCACTTTGCAGAACGCTTTCTGAAACCTACATATTCAACATCTACTCCGTTTATCTTAAGAGCCATGTTGTGTTACTTCATCACAGGATTCAATCAAATTTATCAAAAATTATTTGCCTTTAATAAATTATTGGAACCCCTCGTTGATTTACTCACACCTTTTCAAAGGAACGTTCATCTTGCTGCTAATAATAGCTTCAAATAACTCCGACATCATCAGCACTGAGTCCATTGGTTCTGTAGTTTCATGTTTACCTCTGTCACCTTTCTTGAGTGCTTTTACGATATTAGTGGCCCCGCAGTTCTCTTGCACTGCTCCTGTATCCACTAAAGATTGAAAGGTTGTGACTGATGTCTCCATTACTTCTGCTATTGCTTCTTTGATGAATTTCAGATGCATTCTACCTGGATCAGGTGACTTATCAATTTCCATTAATGTTAAACTTATTAGTAAATCTTTTCCCTCTTCATTTACTGTCACTTTCACATCAACCATTTTCTTTATGAAGACCGATGCAGAGAACTAATTTAGTTACAAATTTTGCTTTTTTTAACTTCAGCCACTTCGTATATCTTGACATTTTTTGGGGTCTCAATAAGCAACACAGTTTCCTTTCACACTTTAGCGGTGTATGAAATGATTAGGCATTCGATTTAACGTTGTCTTTAATTCAACATTGACTGTTAATCTTTTCTCATAACTTCCCTTTGTCTCTGGCACTAACTTTTTCAATTCTTTCTGATACTTGCCGTTATAGTCACTCTTTTTACTGAATCCTGCGCCAAACATTTGCCATCAACCTCCTTTTTTCAGTTAACTTTAACTTTTATTTATTTTGTCATCTTAGGATGATCTAATCATTTCTCTTCAAATTAAGATGTTTTGCTTTTTTGTCAATTATTTCTTCCCTGAGTGCCATCCATTAATGTGTTAACCTGCAATCACCTTTTCTTATTCCTAATGAAGAGCTTACGCTCAAAATGCTGACTATCCTGCTCCTCAGATGCTGCCTGAATGGCTGTGCTTTTCCAGTGCCACACTTTTTGACTCTGATCTCCAGCATCTGCAGTCCTCACTATCACCTTTTCCCACATAACTGTGCGACGTCCCTTTCCAAATCACTAAAACAAGCTTTTCCTTAGTTGAGCATTTTTACCTTTGATATTTTCCACTCCCATTCCTGAATTACTTTGAACAAAATTATGTTGATGATCTACTGCCGGAACTTCCTCCTTTTGCCCTACTTCATTTCCTGGAATTAGACTCTGTTTTGTTTCTCGTTGAATTGATTGATTGAGAAAGTCCATATGTCAGAAATTCACCCCATCCACTAATGTTAGAACTCCCACTCTGAAATAACTGCACAGAAGCTGGTATTCTGGGACTTGTTAGTTACATGAACACAGTACATGGGCTCTGACCAGTCAGTTCAGTGCCAATCTCCAGAGTCAGGAGACTCTCTGACACTCCTGTTTATATCTGTCAGCCAGGGCTCCCTGAGTGGCCCCAGGTTAACAGCCCCCAATCAAGGAACTCATACTCAAAGAGCTCTACCTGGCCAACCTCATTCCAATCACTACACGTTGTAAGGGAAGCTTTCCCAAATTGTGGACCATAGCCCTACTAGGAGTCATTGGAGAAGATGTTGGGGTTGAGTTCTGAGCTGTAATGGACTGCTTTCTGAAAACTGCAAAGGACTTGTTTTGTTTTTGGAAACCTTGTCTTTTTTTCTCTCAGAAGGAAAACAAGTGACAGAAGGAGCCGGGGGGGGGGCGAGATTGGACGGAGAAACAGGAGATGAGGATGAAGAATGGGACATGGAGCGTGCTCAACTCCCAGCCCCAAATGAAACCTCCCCCCACTGCTGACCAACCCTCATACACCCCCAAAACTTTCACCATGGAATCGTGAGGCATTAAAATGAAGTCATGTCGGGAAACAGTTTAGGAAGCACTGCTCGATGGGTAAACAAAGAGTTCTAAGATTACTATTCCATTTTGTTAGGTACCGTTGAAATCTTTCACACATTTTCTTCTCTGTTACTTTCTCTCTGTTTACTGTTGCTTTCTCCATGTTTGATCCCTGCAAAAAAAGCTACCAACAATATCACAGCTTTCCCTCTGTTCTTCAACTCAATTTAAATTGATTCAATCCTAGAATCACATCCTTAGTTGTGTCTTCATGGAGTTGTATACACGACATGGTCAATCTGTTTCCATGAATTTTTCTTTTCAATCTACCTATAGATCTGTGTAATAGAAGGCAGATTTCTTACATTAACTTGTTGGTTACTTTGGACTTTCCTGTTTGCTCTCAGTGACTAAATACGTGTATGGAATGAGCTGCCAGAGGAAGTGGTGGAGGCCAGTACAATTGCAACATTTAAAAGGCATCTGGATGGGTATATGAATAGGAAGGGTTTGGAGGGATATGGACCGGGTACTGGCAAGTGGGATAGATTGGGTTGGGATATCTGGTTGGCATGGACGAGTTGGACCGAAGGATCTGTTTCCGTGCTGTACATCTCTATGACTCTATGACTCTATTAGTGAAATCAACTTGCTCAATTGTCTTACCTGAAGATTCCTCTTGCTTGATGTGATATCCACAATCATTGTTGAGAATTCTTCTTTGAAAGATAGGAACATCAGATATTCTATTTGAACTTCTCCCTTCCTAGTCATCTGAGAATTTAATGAGTGTCTGGAATTGTTCATAAGTAGTTGTTCACTGTGCTGTATTGCACTCTGGCTCAATTCAGTTGTAGGTACTTCAATTGCTCTGAGTCAGATTTACTGTTCATTGCTGCATGTTTGTGTCCCTTTCTTCCAAAGATTTGTTGGCACTAGAATCTTCAATGTTGATAACAGTGGAAAACATTTCTGCCAAATTAGTATAGTCACAGATTTCCAACTCATTGATGGTGTTAGACAAATTTCTTATTCCAATGTAACTAACATCAGGGAATTGTGCTTTTTATTTAGATTCTGCTGTGAGTTATAGCACCCTGTAAAAATCTTGGACCAATTGGTCTTTGACCAGCTGTGTCTCGGCTAGCTGTTCCTTGACTGAATGTTATTTAACAGCTTCCTGGCTTTGAATGAGAATGTAGTTAATACACCACTTTCTGCTTGAAAGTGAGAATTTCAGTTTGTGAAGGTCAAACAGGTTTTCTAAGATTTGTTATCTCTCCTATGTTTGAGAGTTGTTTGTAGCATACCTTTAACACAATGGTCCCCAGAGTTCAACTTCTGTTGACTGTAAAATATTTGGTCAATCAAGGCTCAGTACCAGATAAGATCATGACAATTTCTCTTGTGTTTAACTTGAAATTCATGAGATTCCCATGGTATAAATATTAGAGGGCCAAAATGTTTGGTTACAGTCACCAATTTCCATCAGGAAATCTTTGAGCCTGTCTCCTTCTGGGAAATATTCTATCTCTTTTAGTTCCTTGAGTGATTAATTCTTGGTCTTATGCTTTTCTGCAGATCTGTCCTGTTTCAATACATTTTCCACAGGTAACCTGTTATTTTACTGTAAAAGTGTTCAATTTTAAAAGGAGGGCTCTGTTCATGCCAGTATTGTATCTTTGCTCTGTAATGTCGGCAAAGACTTTTCATGTTTGGTGTTGTCGTACCCACAACATTAACTTATTACATGTGACCTTTATGGTTCTGTATCTTAAAAATTGAATGGATTCCGAAGATCACTTCTTCCAAGTTTCCCCCAAGAGTCAATCTATGTTACTGCACCAATTTGAATGGTGTTCTCTCAAGTTAAATCTGACAAAAACTCATTAGTAATGGCTTTTTAAAAAGTCAATCTCTTATGAATTCAAAGTCTAAGCTACCGTAGTTGCATTTCTCTACTCATTTCAGGAGATCATTAATGACATCATCTATTAATTCTGCTAGATGTTGTATTCCTCTGTTAAATCAAACTCTTTCTAAATTTTTATTAGTCCTGAGGTTAAAATAACTACCAAAGGCTTACCGTACCCCTTTAAATATGTTTGTTACTTCTTTTACCCCTTGGTAAGCAATAACAACATCTGCTAAATTCCCATTTTGTGTGAAAGTGTATTTATTCATTCTTCTGACTTAATATGCAGTTTAAAAGCTCTTCAACACCTCAAAAATTGTTTTCTCCAAGATGTCCAATTTGTTTGCATCTACTGGCCTATCTCTGAAATTAAATCACCCTGGCCATACTATTTCTGATGCTTTGGATTCCTAATGTGATTATCTACTTCATCTACTTTAGAGATTTTGATGTAATAATGGTGGTTCTCTCAGAATTTGCAGTTGTACCAGAAGATTTTCCAGAACTTTGCAGCTTTCATAGAGGATTCCAACTGTTATGGAGGATTTCCTACCTTTTGTGATAGAATGTTGTCTCTGAAAAAGTTTCCACGTTAAGCCAGAATCACTCAGTCCTTTAAATTGCCCAGCCTTTATCTGTCTTAAATGGCTGGGTCTGTGATTTCTCCCAGCTTTCCACTCCCAGGTTATACAAGTTGCTCACTTTGCTCTCTTAGTCCATTTCTTACTTTTGAGCCATACCTCCTCGTATCTGTCCTGTTATGGTACAGCACTTTGTGGGTGGCACGGTGGCACAGTGGTTAGCACTGTTACCTCACAGCGCCAGGGACCCAGGTTCAATTCCCGCTTCAGGCGACTGACTGTGTGGAGTTTGCACGTTCTCCCCGAGTCTACGTGGGTTTCCTCCGGGTGCTCCGGTTTCCTCCCACAGTCCAAAAATGTGCAGGTCAGGTGAATTGGCCATGCTAAATTTCACGTAGTGTTAGGGGCAGGGGTAAATGTAGGGAAATGGGTCTGGGTGGGTTGCGGTCGGTGTGGACTTGTTAGGCCGAAGGGCCTGTTTCCACACTGTAAGTAATCTAATCTTAATTTCAGCACTTGATCTGAATTGTAACGTATTTTTATAATTTCCAACTCTTATGTTTAGGTTACTATTTCGTATTGCCCCTTAGATCAGATGTCTAGATGCCTAGTTTGCAGAGTGAACAGCAGCGGTTGAATTCCCATACTGGACAAGGTCAAAATAAATGCCCTATCTTCTCAACTTCACCCTCACCCTAGGTGTGGTGACCCTCAGATTAAACTGCCAATGATTGTCTCTCTCTCTGAGGGGGGAATGGGACAATGGTGGCTATTTGATTTGATGTATTATTGTCAATGTACTGAGATGTACTTACCATAGATCGCCTTGTGGGACCGTCCTAGATTTTTTACGAGGAGAGTTGAGACAGAGATACTGAGCAGTCTTTTCCAAGCCAATAAAATAAACAGCTTGTGACACTTAGAGTTTATTTTTTAAGTTGGAACATTTGAAGCAACCTGAATGGGTGGAGTCAGGCTCTCACAGAACCACAGTTTTAGTTCAGCTTTCACGAGTTGTTCGGGTTTTGAAGCTGCTGTACATCTCTCCCTGCTACAACAAAACACTTGAGTTCTATCTCTCTCTCTGCTGGAAGTTTTTCTTGATGTTCTTTCCTCTGGGCTGGAGAAACCTTGCGTGTGAGGCAATCAATTTTACAGAATTTGTCTTTGCCAAGGGTTTGTTTATGGGATATTAGAACAGTTGCTGTTATTAACTAAATAAACTATTATTCTCTTAAGTTTTCCAATAGAGTTAAACTTAAATAAATTCTTCTTTCTTTTGTTTGTATTTTAACTATAGTGTAAGAATACAACTGAGTAGTATAACTCATCAAATTACATCTGGAACACAACACCTTACATTTGCCTTTAAATAAAATCAAAGTTAGGATCTAGGCTCTCCTGGATATATTTGAAGGGGGTTTGGTATGGTCCATAGCATTAGGTAAGGATCAAAAATGGATTCACACTAATTTTCTTCTGTAAATAATTACTTTTCCATTCATAATTGGATAGGTGTCCATTCATGGCGTCGTAGAATCATAGAGGTACACAGCACGGAAACGGAACCTTCAATGCAATTCATCCATCATCCAAATCTAGTCTTATTTGCCAGCATTTGGCCCATAACCCTCTAAATCCTTCCTATTCATATACCCATCCAGATATCTTTTAAATATAGTTGTACCAGAATTCACCATTTCCTTTGGCAGCTCATTTCATACACGCACCACCCTCTGAGTGAAAAGGTTGCCCCTTAGGACCTTTTAAGTCTTTCCCCTCTCACCTTAAACTTATGCCCTATAGTTTTGGACTCCCTTATTGATTTACCCTATCCGTGCCCTCATACTTTTATAACCTCTATAAGTCACCTCTCAGCCTCCAACGCTCTCAGGAAAATGGCCACAGCCTATTCAGCCTCTCTCTATAGCTCAAACGCTCCAACCCTGGTAACATCCTTGTAAATCTTTTCAAGTTTCACAGCCTCCTTCCTATAGCGGGGAGTCAAGAATTGCGCACAATGTTCCAATAGTCAACCAATCATAAAATTTTTACAGTGCAGATGGAGGCTGTGTGGCCCATTGAGTCTGCACTTACCCTCCAAAGAACATCCCACTTCCACCCTCTTCCCATAACTCCACATTTACCATGGTTAATCCACCTAGCCTGCACATCCTTGGACCCTAGCGGGCAATTTAGCATGGCCAATCCACCTAATCTGTACATCTTTGGACTATGGGAAGAAACCAGAGCACCCGATAGAAACCCACACAACTATGAGGAGAACGTGCAAACTCCACACAGTCAGACACCCAAGGCTAGAATTGAACCTGGGGCCTGGCACTATGAGGCAGCAATGCTGATCACGGATCCACCAATGGTTATGGGTCATTTGAGTTGGGGCTGCCTCAACTTTGTTTGTTTTCCACTTCAGTAATTTTTTATTTATAATAATATTTAGTAATAATTTGTGCATCAGAAGCCACCTGACTGACAATTACCATCACATTTATGATTAAAATGTTGCTAGGTTTTTTTCTCTGTGATCAGTCCCCTCAGTGTATAATGTTAAGTAATAGTTCACCCAAGTTAAAGCAGATTTACAGAATGGCATTGCCTCACACTCTCACTACAAGATGACTAGCCAAATGAATTAAATGTCTTGCTCATTTTTAAAAAATCTGTTACATACCGAGAAGAGAAATGATGCTGTTTCAAAGGGGAGATAGCATTGAAAATGTTACACTGATCTAATTTACATTTCACCCCTGATCATCTGACTAATGAGCATGTGCAAATGTGTGAAATTATTCTACCAGATCACCAATGGTGATGAGCTACAAAGGACCTGTGGGTTTCAATCAGGAGATTAATGCTGACCTCCCGGATCAATAGTTTGTTGTTGGTAAAGTTATTAAGGAATGTGGAGTAAAAGCAAATAGGTAAATGTGAAATGCACACCAGTCATGATCTAATAGGATAGAGAAGCACGTTTAAAAGACTAAATAATCTATCACTGTCTAATGCTGTCACTATCTCCAATAATTTTTGTTTACCAAAGTGAGATCAGTCTAAAAATCGAATCCTCGACTTCTCTGCAGTTATCTCCATTTGTCTATAATAAGCAGTAACAGGTCATTGATGACACAGTGTAACTCTCTGTACTGGAAAAATAATCAACTGCTGATGATGATAACCATGAACATTTGCTTGCACTGATGTATGCCTAGCAGTATGGTAAACTAAATTGATCTTTGCAACTGAATTAGTCCAACATTATAAGGTTGTTTGCATGAAGTTAATGATTTAATATCTACAGTGCATCCACTACAAGCAAGGGAACTGCCAATCTGAAATAATGTTTTTTAGAATAAGTGATCTGTGCTATCAGCCCAGCTAAACAGTCATACCCTGTACTCTTAGTCACACTCAAAGCTAAATCTCCAGCACAATATCAGGAGAGTATAATATTGCTGGAAGGGGAAGCCTACAGAAAAATTAGGCAAAGGGTTAGCACAAACACTGAGAGATGTGTTTATCATATGGATAACATATCCAATGCAGAGAACTCCAGAATTCCAATGCCAATCCTTTAGATATTAGATAGAATTGGAGCCCTGCTGCAGCCTTGGCAACATTCTCTTCCCAAGTAATACCACCAGCACAAAACAGGTATTAATTAGTCATTTACTTCATTGCTGTTAGTGGGGCATAGCTTACCTGCAGAGTTTGCCTGCAACAGTATGCTGACCACACATCAGTCTTTTTCTGTGATATGTTTGACAATGTTTCTCTATAGCAAGGTGGCAGTTAATGTGAATAGATTAAGAATCAGAGTCACCGGCCCAAAACTAAAACAAGAAAGGTGGCCCCTGACCATGGCTAACAAGGGAAATTAGGGATAGTATTATATCCAAGGAAGGGTCATACAAATTGTCCAGAAAGACCTGCAGACCTGAGGATTGGGAGCAGTTTTGATTTCAGTGAAGGGATTGATTAGAAGAGAAAAATAGAATATGAAAGTAAGCTTGTGGGGAACATAGGAACTGACTGCAAAAAATTCCAAAGGGAAAAGGATTAGTGAAGACGTTCATAATACATGTAGGTCCTTACATTCAGAAGCAGAGGAATTATAAATGCGAACAAAAAGACAACAAACCACTTAAATACACACTTTATTTCTGTCTTCATAAAGGAGAACACAAACAACAGGCAGCATTCATCAATAGTGGGGAAAATACTACAGTTCATTATGAGTGATTTAATAATAGAGCATTTGGAAAACAGTGATAGGATTGGGCAGAGTCAGCATGGATTTACTAAAGGGAAATCAGGCGTGACAACACTACTGGAATTATTCAAGGACATAACTAGTAGAGTTGATAAGGGGTGTGGCTGCTCAACATGATGGATTTAAGACAAATGGATTTATGTAAATAAGGCATGCTGAGAAATTGAGACAGGATGTGACCAAAGTGACTGTGCGAATAAACATGCTGCAGAATCCAGACTGGCTGCAGCTACAGACAGACAGTATGTAATTGACCCAGCAGCTGCAGAAAATACAATATACTCTTGAATTTGGAATTGAATAGTATTGGCCGGAATGCCATCGACAGGACAATTGCAAGCATCGAGTTGCTTACCAGACATGGGGTGCCTCACACCATTATTTGAAAATGCATACGTGACATACATGCACCCAAACCCTCCAGGAATGGATGCCTAAGGACCACCCTACTATCAACATATTATCGCCTGGTTAGGTCTGATCGATTAGGGTGACTGAGCCCTCATCTATCTATTGGGGGACATTGAGGTCCCTCCCAAAAGGCCTCAAAGTATAAGAATTGCCACAACACCACCCTTAGGAACAGTAATTCAAGACTAACCACTGTGAAGAGAAGACCCCCCCCCCAGGACCACCGGGAGAAAATGATCATACATTCATCGCCAGGTGGATCAATGGCAACATCTAGTGTGATGGTGTATGATCATCCAGAGTTAAGTTAAAGCATAAGATAGTTGATTAGATTTATAGTATAAATTGTTAGTTTATAATATATTTTGTTGTTATAGTATTAATTGAGTTAAATAAATAAATATTATCATTTATTATGTCTGAGAGTTGACTCGCAGTTTCTTTGCTAGAGATAACATTTAAAATGCACTGTGTGGCAGGCGCAACAGAGGGATGCAGTGGATATGGGTTATTTGGACTTTCAGAAGGCATCCAATAAGGTCCCACGTAAGAGATGAGCATGTAAAATCAAAGTGCATGGGATTGGGGGTAATGTACTGACCTGAGTAGAAAACTGATTGGCAGACAGGAAGCAAAGGTTAGGAATAAATGGGTCATTTTCCAAGTGGCAGGGAGTGACTAGTGGGATACCACAGCAACCAGCGCTTGGACCCCAGCTATTCACAATACATAAATGATTTAGATGAGGGAGCTAAATGAAATATCTTCAAATTTGCAATGACACAAAGCTGGATTGGAACGTGAACTAATGCTTCAGTGTGATTTGGATAAGTTGAGTGAATGGGCAAATGCATTGCAGGTGAAATATAATGTAGATAAATGTGAGGTCACCCACTTTGGTAGCAAAATCAAGAAGGCACATTACAATGTTAATGAGATAGATTGGGAAAAGGGGGAGGTGAAATGAGATCTCAGTGTCCTCATACACCAGTCAGAGAAAGTGAGTAGACAGTGAAGAAGGTAAATACTATGTTGTCCTTCACAGTGAGAGGATTCGAGTACAGCAGCAGGAGTGTCTTGCTGCAATTGTACAAGCCCTTGGTGAGACTATACTTAGAATATTGTGTGCAGTTTTATTCTCCTTATCTGAGGAAGGATGGTCTGCCAATGGAGGGAGGGCAACAAAGACTTATCAGGCTAATTCCTATGATGGCAGGACTGACGCAAGAGTAGAGACCAGATAAGAATATATTCGCTGGAGTTTAGAAGAATGAGGAGGTTTCTCATGGAAATCTATAAAATTCTAACAAGACTAGATAGGGTAAACACAGGAAAGATCTTCCCAGTGACTGGAAATTAGGGGTCACAGTCTAAGGATACAGGGTAAGACTGACATGAAAAGAAATACGTTAACCGAGAGAGCAGTGACCTGTTGAATTCTCTACATCTTGGTAGGTACCACTCTCACTCCTGAGTTTCAGGTTTTGGCTTTACATGCCAGTCCTAAAAGGAAAGAATCAAATTCATGTTGGCAACCTGGTGCACTAACTGAGTGCAGCAATGGGGAAGATACTGTTTTCAAAAGCTCTGTTTGCTGCTCTGTAGGTCAGATCCATCCACCTTTGCACCCTTGTTACATTTATCAAAAAAATCTATTGATTTCAGTCCTGAAGGCTATAATTGCCTCTGCAATCATCCAAGCAGGAGCACAATGGTCAATGGAGCATTCACCTTCCAGTTATCTGGGAGAAAGTGTAAGAACTGGGAGATCTAAATAGGTATTAATCGATGGAGCTGTGGTTGGGGGGTGTGCAGGAAGTGGCGAGAGGGAATCGAATGATTTAGAAGTGTACCTACACATGTTTTTATGTCCCTGCCTGTCCATCTCTTTTCTCTGAAAACGTTATGACTTATGTTTGCATGTTTGTGTTTGATATTTAATTTTCTTATTTTTCTTGGGTTTAATAGGAAATAAAATCCATTCTCCTTCACTCAAGACAACATTAGAATTGGCTGTCCTTCATTTTTGATTTGATTAACTATGACTAATTGAAGTATGATAGTTATGTACTAACAACATAAACACAACAACTTGTTGCGAGAAGCTGGAAGGGTGTAAGAAGAGAGGAATCGATCACTTCTGCTCACCTTGTTGGGACATACTTCACAACGAAGAATGTTCTGTCTTGAGTAGAATGGTGCATTTGACCCCAATCTCATTGGTGGCAGAGGCAAAACAACAGAAGCTAAAGAGTTCATTTGGAAAGGAATATCCCAATTTGTTCAAAATTAGGAAAGTTAAAACTGAAAAAAGCATTGCACTGAAGAAAGGTAATAATTCTTATACATTTATAGACCCAGAATGAAACACATTGTTTAATGAAACAAGTTGAGAGTTAATTTGAAGAGGTAGCAAGAGAGCAAGTCATTCCTCTAGTCTCAAAACCAGCAGAGTGGTGTGCAGGTATGGGCCTAGTCCCAGTACCCGAGCTTCATGGAGTTCTCCAAACTGTGTAGAACTCATACAACTCAATAAGGTCTTAGCAAGAAAATTTCAGCTATATCTATTGTTGATGAAAGTGTAGCTTAGTTATCTAAGAACAGAGTTTTCAGGAAGCTCGATGCAAAACAGTGACTTTTAGCAAGTACGGCTCATTGAGCAATTTATGTTTGGAAGATTTTGCTTCAACAGACTATCATTTGGAATTGCATCTGCACCAGAGAATTTTCAAAGAACAAAGTCTAACAAGGTCTTTGCAGAGTCATATGTCACGTAGACGATATACACTATCCCCACAAAACATCACTGAGGGCCTGAACGAACTCAGATATAATTTTTGTGATCACTGATGTCTCTACTGCCCTTTGTAAAATTTCAGACAGGTCAGGGATGGGCGGGCAGGCCAGACACTGGTTTCCAAGAGATCTTCAGCTTTCAAAGCTGCAAGTAATGGGGTGTGAAATCCATCCCATATTATATGTTGTTCTCTGAGGTAGATAGAGGTTATGGGAGCAGCAAGCAGGAAAGTGGAGTTGAGACAAAGACCTAATCTGCCTTGATCTTGAAACAGTTTCTGAAGCCATATAGCTTAATCCTGATCCTATTTCTTCTTCCGACATTCCTCATGGACCTACATTCAGGTTTTTTTTCTGAACGTGGGGTTTTTTGGAGCCCATTAAGGACTGCCTGTTAAGTTTCATGTCGACAGATTTATCTGTTGCTAGCTACCTCAAGACAGAACAATATTACAAAGGGAGCTTCAAAAGGGCTTTCAATCCTATATTTGCACATGCCAAGGAGTTAATGTCTGGTTCCTCAATACTTATTTCTCCATTAATATGTTTAATCTGGTGGGCGGCACATCTCTCATCAAAATGAAAGAGAAAGGTGCAGTGCTACTGAAAACAGTTCATAACAGACAGAGTGATACCAATTTAGCTTAAATTGCATATAAATCCTGCCTAACATTTCCTACTTTATAATTGTACCTTTACTTGTTTTGAGACATCATGAATTTGTGAAAGGTTTCATACAAGATGCAAGTCCAAAGGAAAATGTGCAGTCCACAAGCAAAAGAATTATTACTTCTTCCAGAATTCTTGCACTCACTAATTGGGAAGTTTTGGTTTTGCTTTATTTTTATCATTTTTCGAACCACTGTGTCTGAGATTAGAGTTGAAATCCATTGTTGGCAGAGAGCTATGTATCAGCCCATTGAGTATTTACTCAGCCTGTACTGTCTGACGAGTTAAAGTCAGGACCTTGAAAGCTCTTTTTGTCCCAGTGAGAACATTCCAGGCTGCGAGAGAGCAGTGAAAAATGAGAGACCACTCTCAAATGAGCTTTGTTCTTTCCTTGATCTTGGTGTCTGTCTCTATCCAGCTGTCAGCATCTGATCCATCGAAAACAAATTGGCTTCTCAACGTTTTGTTACCACCGATAGGCCCTGAAGATGCAAACTTTAAGCATAACGAAGTCCCACCCCTGGTCATTGGTAAGCAGAGACAGTAATAGTTGTTCTGTAGTTGGATCGTTGGGGGAGCAGAGGGTGTTCATTTTAATTATAAAGATGGGAATCATACAGCAAGTGACAGGAATCAATTGTATTGAATGTTTTGGAGAAAGACATCTGTTATTCAGAAAGCTATAGATCCATCCAAACTATCCATTCATGCCCAGGAACACGTCATCTCTCTCTGCTATTTGTATTTCCAAAGACATCATAAGACCCAGAGCTATGGAATGGAGCCTATAATGGGGATATCAAAAGAGTTGACTTCCATGTGTCTTTTGGTAATTAAACAAAAAAAAATTGGAGATGTAGTGATAGAGCAATTTGATAGCAGTGACCTTGGTACGGATTCCACCTTTGCCACTGGGTTGGTCGCTGGTTATGAAAACCGTGGCTTCCATTTCAATTGAAATTTTGAGTTTATAATTGAGCTAATCGGCAAAGTCAGTTTTATAGCTGGGGAAAGGTTGAAAATCCACACCCATTGTATAGATAAGGCATACGTTATCCACTGGTGTGAATGAAATGTGCGCCCTTTTCAATGTAACAGATTATTTGGATGGTAATATTGGAACAAAGAAATTCTAGAGACTCTTGCAGAGCAGCATTCCCACCCTGTATTTTTACCTCAGATTGCAGGGAGAGGTGCATTTGAATAGTTGAGGTGGTAGTCTAGATCTGACTGAGGTACGGTGGTGATACCTATCCACTGTGACATGAGTAACACCCAGAGTGTGAGCCCCAAGCTTCGATTGAGAAAGAAGCAGCTACTGTGGAAGACAAGGTGGATGTGTTATTCCATGAATTAAATCTGGTGATGTTTGCTCTGTTTGATATCCCAGCATACCTTTCACAGGAGACCACAGCGTATATGGAAGATATGAGGCAGACATATTCAACACCGGGATAAAACCCTTTTCCCAAACTCCTGATTGATAAACTATGTGTTTATTCTTATCCAGATTCAGTGTGTTGTATTACCGGGCTGGGATAAAGGAGTCTCACAGTAAAGCAGTCTCAGCCAGCAATTGTTTGTCCTGTTTGTGAAATATTCAGCTGTGTAACATTTAGCAATGTGGCTGAGGAAAGGTAAAGTTTTTCTTTTAAAAATGTGAAATGACTTTTATCATACTGCAACATGTAGTTTTAGAGCGGAGAGATGCACTTTATTTAGATCTTGGGCAGTTTAGGCTTGGTTTGAGTTGTGATTTTATCCTGTAAACAGCTAGATATCATTTGGCTAATACTAAGCCCATTTTAGATACAAAGTTAATTAGTGTGACTATTTGTCTTTGCATTTCCTTGTGTAATGAGTCAAAGACCTGATTATAATCTTGTTCAGTCTGACTTCTGCTAGAGTTTCAAAAGTATCAGCCATGACATGATACAGCATCAAAGATCATGATCATTTTGTTATCTTTGTATGAACATCCTGCTGTGTTTTCATTGAGCCTAAATGTTTTTAAAAGACATGATGGATCAAAGTTCATGTTGTTATTGTTCAAATGGAAAATTCCGCCCCCCCCCCCCCAGCCCCCGGAAGGTTGGTGCTGCTATTTAAAGAGCAAAATGTCAATTGAGAAAGAAGCAAGGCGGATATGTAATTCAATGAATTAAATCCGGTGATGTTAGTTCTGTTTGATATCCCAGTAAGCCTTTCACAGGAGACCACAGCTTAGCAAGTTAGACTGAAAACCTTCATGAGAACTGTTACTACCCACTGCATCTGTCCTCAGGTACTGGGAGCAAGATATACTGCAGTGAACAAGGTGGTGACCTGAATCAATGCCACAAGCATCAAGATCCAGTGCCCAGACAAAATCACAGAAATATAGAACACAGAAGGTGGCCTTTTGGCCCATCGTGCCTGTCCTGCCTGTTTTTGGAAGTGCAGATAGAGTCATAGAGTCATAGAGATGTACAGCGTGGAAACAGACCCTTCGGTCCAACCTGTCCATGCCGACCAGATATCCCAACCCAATCTAGTCCCACCTGCCAGCACCCGGCACATATCCCTCCAAACCCTTCCTATTCATATACCCATCCAAATGCCTTTTAAAAGTTGCAATTGTACCAGCCTCCATCACATCCTCTGGCAACTCATTCCATACACATACCACCCTCTGTGTGAAAAAGTTGCCCCATAGGTCTCTTTTATGTCTTTCCCCTGTCACCCTAAACCTATGCCCTCTAATTCAGGAATCTCCGACCTCAGGGAAAAGACTTTGCCTCTTTACTCTATCCATGCCCCTCATAATTTTGTAAACCTCTACAAGGTCAACCTCAGCCTCCGATGCTACAGGGAAAACAGCCCCAGCCTGTTCAGCCGCTCCCTATATCTCAAATCCTCCAACCCTAACAACATCCTTGTAAATCTTTTCTGAACCCTTTCAAGTTTCACAGCATCTTTCTGATAGGAAGGAGACCAGAATTGCATGCAATATTCCAACAGTGGCCTAACCAATGTCTTGTACATCTGCAACATGACCTCCTAATTCCTGTACTCAATACTCTGACCAATAAAGGAAAGCATACCAAACACCTTCTTCACTATCCTATCTATCTGTGACTCCACTTTCAAGGCGCTATGAACCTGCACTCCAAGGTCTGTTTGTTCAGCAACACTCCCTAGGACCTTACCATTAAGTGTATAAGTCCTGCTAAGATTTGGTTTCCCAAAATGCAGCACCTCGCATTTATCTGAAGTAAACTCCTTCTGCCACTTCTCTGCCCATTGGCCCATCTGGTCAAGATCCTGTTTAATCTGAGGTAACCCTCTTCACTGTCTACTACACCTCCAGATTTGGTGTCATCTGCAAACTTACTAACTGTTCCTCTTATGCTCGCATCCAAATCATTTATGTAAATGACAAAAAGTAGAGGACCCAGCACCGATCCTTGTGGCACTCCACTGGTCACAGGCCTCCAGTCTGAAAAACAATCCTCCACCACCACCCTCTGTCTTCTACCTTTGAGCCAGTTCTGTATCCAAATGGTTAGTTCTCCCTGTATTCTGTGAGATCTAACCTTGCTAATCAGTCTCCCATGGGGAACCTTGTCTGCTAAGTTTCACTTCCGCACTTTTGGTATGCATTCTGTAAGTTACTCATAAAATCATAGAACCCGTATGGCTACTTGATCCATTGAGTCCACACCAAACCTCCAAAGAGCATCCCATTCAGACCCACTCCCATCCCCAAATCCCATAACCCTGCATTTTCCATGGCTAGTCCACCCAGTCTGCACATCCCTGGAGGCTACAGGCAATTTAGCATTGCCAATCCACCTAACTCGCACATCCTTGGACTTTGGAAATTGGATCAGGTACGTAAGAGATGTGAACCTAATTCTGGGTTGGGAAGTCTGGGCTTGACCTCCAAGTAATCAAGTAGATTTTGTAACCCATCTTATCAACTTGCAGTACTTTTTGGGGGAATTTGTGCAAAGGGGCATTAAGGTCTCTCTGCTCGTCTACATTTTTGAAAATCAGGCTATTTATAGCTTCTATCTTTCAGGGTTACGTCTTCCAAAATGCATCGCTTCACACTTCTCCACATTGAAATCCATCTGCCATATTTTTGCCTAATTTGCCATCTTTCCTATGTCATGCCAAACTCTGTAACAATCCACTAGGAGAAAGTGAGGACTGCAGATGCTGGAGATCAGAGCTGAAAATGTGTTGCTAGAAAAGCCTAGCAGGTCAGGCAGCATCCAAGGAGCAGGAGAATCGACGTTTCGGGTATGAGCCCTTCTTCATTCCCGAAATGTCGATTCTCCTGCTCCTTGGATGCTGCCTGACCTGCTGCGCTTTTCCAGCAACACATTTTCAGCTCTGTAACATCCTCACCATGATCAATGACTTTGCCAAATTCTGTATCTTGTGCAAACTTTAAAATGCTGTTCCCATCCCATACTCAAATGTAGGCCATACCTAAAAATTGAAAACTTTTGGACTCAATTTGGACGTAATTGAAAATTATTGGACTCAAATTATTGGGGGTGACATGGTGGTACAGTGGTTAGCACTGCTCCCTCATAACAACAGGGTCCCAGGTTCGATTCCAGCCTCAGGCAACTGTCTGTGTGGAGTTTGCACATTCTCCCCGTGTCTGCGTGGGTTTTCTCCGGGTGCTCCGGTTTCTTCCAAAAATGTGCAGGTCAGGTGAAATGGCCATAGGTTAGGTGCGTTAGTCAGAGGGAATGGGTCTGTGTGGGTTACTCTTCGGAGGGCCTGTTTCCACACTGTAGGGAATCTAATCCAATCAAATTTAACATGCCTGCAAACGATCTCCCAATTTGAAAAGCATTAATCATAACCACAGCTCTTTTCCTGTTAGTGATCAAGCTTTGCATCTGTACAGCCACCTTCCTCTTAATTCCATGGATCTCCATTTTCTTAATAAGCTGCCTGCATTGTCCTTTGTCAAATACATTTTGAAAGCTATTATCTCATACACTACTTTGATCAACCTTCCCTGTTATCTCACGAACTAAATTAATCTGACAAAGTTTACCTTGGGCAAGTCAATACTGGCTCTCCCTCATTAACTAGTGCCTATACAGATGAAAGTTTATTTTGTCCTTCATAAAGGATTCAATAATTTTCCCATCATCAATAACAGAATGATTGATCTATTATTATTATTATTTATTCCTATCTCTTTCATGCTGTACTTTCAGCACCCAGCATACCAAACGCTTTCTTCATTACCCTATCTCTACTTTCAAGGAGCTTATGAACCTGCACTCCAAGGTCTCTGTTCAGCAACACTTCCAAGGTCCTTACCATTAAGTGTATAAATCCTGCTAAGATTTGCTTTTCCAAAATGCAGCACCTCTCATATATCTAAATTAAACTCCGTCTGCCACTTCTCAGCCCTTTGGCCCATCTCATCAAGATCCCGTCGTAATCTGAGGTAACCTTCTCCGCTGTCCATTACACCTCCAATTTTGGTGTCATCTGTAAACTTACTAACTATATCTCCTATGTTTATATCCAATTCATTTGCAGCATTTATAATAGAGTTTGAAATGTACCCCAAATCCCAGATAAGTTACCAAACATTGTTATTGTGCAGAAAATTGTTTGTAACTGCCACTAAATATCTTTGACTAGGCATAGATTTCTGGGGAAAGTGAGGACTGCAAATGCTGGAGATCAGAGCTTAAAAATGTGTTGCTGGAACAGCGCAGCAGGTCAGGCAGCATCAAAGGAGCAGGAGAATCGACGTTTCGAGGTGGGGGCCCCTTTAATATTTTCCTTTCTCCCCATCAGCCCACCTTGAACATCCTAAAATCTCCCAAAGTACACTGTTTTTCTTTGAATCGTGATCATCTTGTTGTTACAGAGCAGACAAACAAAATCTCACTAACGATAACAGTCAAAATTTACCAGTCACTTGAACACTGCAGAGGTAAAACTTCCTGCGTACACTGAGTCCCCAGGACAATCTTGTTTGTTTTTTTTGGCTGCCCCACATGCAACTTGTGCAAGTATTGGTGGTGACTTCAGCATGTGAGCCCAGGTTAAGACCATAAGACATAGGAGCGGAAGTAAGGCCATTCGGCCCATCAAGTCCACTCCACCATTCAATCATGGCTGATGGGCATTTCAACTCCATTTACCCGCATTCTCCCCGTAGCCCTTCATTCCTTGTGACATCAAGAATTTATCAATTTCTGCCTTGAAGACATTTAGCGTCCCAGCCTCCACTGCACACTGTGGCAATGAATTCCACAGGTCCACCACTCTCTGGCTGAAGAAATGTCTCCGCATTTCTGTTCTGAATTTACCCCCTCTAATTCTAAGGCTGTGTCCACGGGTCCTAGTCTCCTCGCCTAACAGAAACAATTTCCTAGCGTCCACCCTCTCCAAGCCATGTATTATCTTGTAAGTTTCTATTAGATTTCCCCTTAATCTTCTAACCTCCAATGAATACAATCCCAGGATCCTCAGCCGTTCCTCATATGTTAGACCTACCATTCCAGGGATCATCTGTTGAATCTCCACTGGACACGCTCCAGTGCCAGTATGTCCTTCCTGAGGTGTGGGGTCCAAAACTGGACACAGTACTCCAAATGGGACCTAACCAGAGCTTTATAAAGTCTCAGTAGCACAACAGTGCTTTTATATTCCAACCCTCTTGAATATATTTTGAGTGCGAGCAGCAGCTGAGTTTAAACGAACCCGGAAGGCTACAGCTAAGGTAAGACAGTTTGTTTTTGTTTAGGACAGGTACAGTTGGAAATCGTTCATCTACAATGTAGGCAGAAGACTATATTTGAAAAGTAAAATATTGATTTAGTATTCAAGCAAACACAAGTATCAATTACTGAATATTAATTTAAAATCTCTCAAAGATTTCATAATTTGCTATTATGTTTTAAAATGCTTAGATCATGACCTCAATATTGACCACAAAATGATCTTTTTTTTGGACCACCATTTTCTTCCCTCCACTAAAGCCAAATTGATACATTTTGGTATAAAGTCTACTGGCATCAGCCAGACTGACAAAGTGACTATTTTTCATGGGTATGCCTCAACAGAAGTGTCAGAGAGTGCAGCAAGAGGGTGCAAACGCTTTGAGTTGAGCTAAGTGTGGGAATGCAAACAAGTTGGGGAGGGAGGCATTGCTGCGTCTTGCTACAGCCATTTTTTCAAGAGGCTGTTTTGTGGTCAAGGTGCTGCAGGTTAGATTGAAGAGCAGCCCTAGGTGAAAACCAGACTTTGTTGAAGAGGACAGGCAGCAACAAGGTAAGGATAAGGCTCTTTTTTATCCTAAGTCTACTAGCTGTTAAAGAGGCAGAGACGGCAGTCAATGGAGTGGTATGGTCCATGTCAGATGTGGGAGATCAGGGAGCAGTCGACTGTCCCTGACAAATATGTCTACAGGAAGTATATCTGTCTGCAGCTCCTCTTAGACACCATGGCTGGGTTGGAGCAGCAGTTGGAAGCACTCAGGAGTATAGAGGAGGCAAAGAGTGCGATTGACTGTAGTTTCAAAGAGGAAGTCATTCTGCAGATACAGTCACATAGAAAGGTGACAACCAGGAGAAGTAGGCAGAGATTGCAGGAGTCTCCTGTGATTACCTCCCTCTCAAACAAGTATACCATTCTGTTGGGGGGATAGCCTCTCAGGGGAAAATAACAGCAGTAGCCACCAGTCTTTGGCGCCATAACTGGCTATGTTGTAAAGTTGGATCTGGCAAAGTCCAAGTGAGAGGGGACTCTCATAGAGTCAAAGAGATGTACAGCACAGAAACAGAACCTTCCGTCCAACCCGTGCACACTGACCAGACATCCAAACCCAGTCCAATCCTACCCGGCAGCACCTGGCCCACACCCCCCCACCCCCCACCCACAACCGCCCCCCCCCCCCCACCCCCCACCCATAGTAAATTTTGTTTCTAAGAATCTTTTCCAATAATTTCCCTACCATTAACAGAAAACTCACCAGCCTCTAATTTCCTGGAATATTCTTGCCCTTCTTAAATAAAGGAATAACATTGGCTATTCTTCAGTCTTCTAGGACCTTGCCTGTGCCTAAAAAGGATGGCAAGAGCTCTGTCAAGGTCCCAGAAGCCCCCTCCCTTGCCTCCCTCAGTATACTGGGATAGATCCTAGGACACACTGGGGACTGATCTACCTTAATGTTTTCAAGACATCAATACCTCCTCCTTCTTACTATCAACATGCCCTTAAATATTAACATATCTCTCCCTAATCCTACTATCATCCATATCCTTCTCATTGATGACCACCGATGCAAAGTACTCATTAAAAACCTCACCCATTTCCTCTGGTTCTGAACATAAATTCCCTCATTTGTCCTTGAATGGACCTATCCTTTCCATAGCTAACTTCTTGCTCCTAGTATACATACAAAATATCTCAGGATTCTCCTTAATCTTGCTTGTTAAAGACATTTCCTGGGCCTTTTTAGCCGCCATAATTCCTTGTTTAAGTTATTGCTGCATTCTTTATACTCCTTAAGGGTCTTTCTGAAGTCGGTTCCCTAAACCTTATATATGCTTCCTTTTCTTTTTGACTGAACTTTCAATATCTCTTGTCATCCAGTCTTCCTGAATCTTGCCATCCTTATTTTTCACCCTCACAGGAACATATGCGTCTTGAACTCCTTTAAAAGACTCCCATTTGTCAAATGTGGATTTACCCTCAAACAGCCACCACCCCCCCTCCCCCCCACAATCTAATTTCTGAAGTAGCTGCCTAATACTCTCATAATTAGCCTTCCCACAATTTGGCACTTTCACCTGAGTACCAGTCTTATTCTTATCCATAACTATCTTAAAACATACAGAATTATGATCACTGTTCCCAAAATGTTCCCCCACTGAAACTTGAATCACCAAGTCAGGCTCATTCCCAAACACAAGGTCTAGTACGGCCCCTTCCCAAGTTGGACTATCTACATATTGTTTCAAGAAGCCCTCCTGGATGCACCCAACAAACTTTGCTCCTTCCAAGTCCTTGGCACTAACAGTCCCAGTCAATACTGGGGGAGTTAAAATCATCCATGAAAACAACCTTGCTGTTTTTATATCTTTCTATGGTCTGCTTACATATCTGTTCCTCCATCTCCTGCTGGCTATATAATATAGCCCAATCATAGTGATTGCACCTCGCTTATTCCTGAGTTCTACCCAGAGAGCCTCTCCAGATGAACCTGTCAAGATCTCCTCTCTCTGTCATAGCTGCGACATTCGCCTTAATCAGTAATGCAATCCCCTCACCCCTTTTACATCCTAACCTCTGGAACACTGAGCTGCTAGTCCTGCCCTTCTCTCAACCAAATTTCTGTAATGGGTACAACATTGTAGTCCCACATATTAATCCAAACTTGAAGCTCATCTGCCTCACCTGTTATACTCCTTATTAAAAACGAACACACTTCACGCTGCCAGTTCTGCCATACTTGTTAACTTGGCCCCGTCAATTGCTCCTTACTTGACTTAACCTCTACTGTCTCCTCATCACCATGCTGACCTACTGCTCTGGTTACCACCCCCAGCCACACAAGTTTTAACCCTCCTGACTTGCACTACCATATGCCCTGCAAGGATATCAGTGCCTCTCCAGTTTAGGTGCAATCTGTCCTTGTACAGGTCACTCCTGCCTGAGAAGAAATCCTAAAGATCCAGATATCTACAAACCTCCCTCCTACCACTAACTTTTCAGCCACTCATTCAGCTGTATTATCTTCCTATTTCTGATCTCACTAGCACCTGGCATAGGGAGTGATCCTGAGATTGCAACCTAGAGTCCTGCTTTTCAACTTTTTACCTAACTCCCTAAATTTCTTTTCTCTTCCTGCCTATGTCGTTAGCAACCTCTGGCTGCTTACCGTCCCCTTCAGAATATTCTGTGTCTGCTCAGAGACATCCTTAACCCTAGCACCAGGAGTCTCACTCATAGCCACAGACAGGTCTATCTGTGCCACTGACTATACAGACCCCTATCACTACTGCTCACCTACACTTCGACCCTCTCTGTTCCAAAACAGTGATATGGCTGCTACTGCTGCTTTCCTCTAAAAGGCTATCCCCCAGCCCCATCCACCCCCAAACCCCCAACTAGTATCTAATGTGCAAAGTATAATTATTTGAGAGGGGAAGAGTCGAGAAGTGTGGCACTGGAAAAGCACAGCCAATCAGGCAGCATCCGAGGAGCAGGAGAATCAACGTTTCAAATATGAGCTCTTCATCATCCTGTCAAAGATAGTAATGGGAAGTTGTCGTGGAGTCCGAAGAGATAGGAGAGGTACTAAATGAATATTTTTCATCAGTATTCACACAGGAAAAAGACAATGTTGTCAAGGAGAATACTGAGATACAGGCTATTAAACTAGACGGGATTGAGGCTCATAAGGAGGAAGTGTTAACAATTCTGGAAATTGTGAAAATAGTTAAGTCCCCTGGGCTGGATGGGATTTATCCGAGGATTCTCTGGGAAGCTAGGGAGGAGATTGCAGAGCCTTTGGCTTTGATCTTTATGTTGCCATTGTCTACAGAAATAGTGCCAGAAGACTGGAGGATAGCAAATGTTGCCCCCTTGTTCAAGAAGGGAAGTAGAAACCACCCTGGTAATTGTAGACCAGAGAGCCTTAACTTCAGTTGTAGGTAAAGTGTTGGAAAAGATTGTAAGAGATAGGATTTATAATCAACTAGAAAGGAATAATTTGATTAGGGTTAGTCAACACAGATTTGTGAAGTGTAGGTCGCGCCTCACTAACCTTATTGAGTTTTTGAGAAGGGAAAGTGAGGACTGCAGATGCTGGAGATCAGAGCTGAAAATGTGTTGCTGGAAATGCGCAGCAGGTCAGGCAGCATCCAAGGAACAGGAGAATCGACGTTTTGGGCATAAGCCCTTCTTCAGGAATGAGGAAAGTTTTTCCAGCAGGCTAAGATAAAAGGTAGGGAGGAGGGACTTGGGGGAGGGGCGTTGGAAATGTGATAGGTGGAGGGAGGTCAAGGTGAGGGTGATAGGCTGGAGTGGGGTGGGGGCGGAGAGGTCAGGAAGAAGATTGCAGGTTAGGAAGGCGGTGCTGAGTTCGAGGGATTTGACTGAGACAAGGTGGGGGGAGGGGAAATGAGGAAACTGAAGAAATCTGAGTTCATCCCTTGTGGTTGGAGAGTTCCCAGGCAGAAGATGAGGCGCTCTTCCTCCAACCGTCGTGTTGCCATGGTCTGGCGATGAAGGCGTCCAAGGACCTGCATGTCCTTGGTGGAGTGGGAGGGGGTGTTGAAGTGTTGAGCCACAGGGTGGTTGGGTTGGTTGGTCTGGGTGTCCCAGAGGTGTTCTCTGAAACGTTCCGCAAGTAGACGGCCTGTCTCCCCAATATAGAGGAGGCCACATCGGGTGCAGCGGATGTGTGTGGAGGTGCAGGTGAATTTGTGGCGGATATGGAAGTGTCCCTTGGGGCCTTGGAGGGAAGTAAGGGGGGGAGGTGTGGGCGCAAGTTTTGCATTTCTTGCGGTTGCAGAGGAAGGTGCCGGGAGTGGAGATTGGGTTGGTGGGGAGTGTGGACCTGACGAGGGAGTCACGGAGGGAGTGGACTCAAACGCCATCCCATATTCCCAATTCCTTTGTCTCCGCCGCATCTGCTCCCAGGAGGACCAGTTCCAAAACCGTACAACCCAGATGGCCTCCTTCTTCAAGGACCGCAATTTCCCGCCAGACGTAGTCGACGATGCCCTCCACCGCATCTCTTCCACTTCCCGCTCCTCCGCCCTTGAGCCCCGCCCCTCCAACCGCCACCAGGACAGAACCCCACTGGTCCTCACCTACCATCCCACCAACCTCCATGTACAACGTATCATCCGCCGTCATTTCCGCCACCTCCAAACGGACCCCACCACCAGGGATATATTTCCCTCCCCTCCCCTATAAGCGTTCCGAAAAGACCACTCCCTCCGTGACTCCCTCGTCAGGTCCACCAACCCAATCTCCACTCCCGGCACCTTCTCCTGCAACCGCAAGAAATGCAAAACTTGCGCCCACACCTCCCCCCTTACTTCCCTCCAAGGCCCCAAGGGACACTTCCATATCCGCCACAAATTCACCTGCACCTCCACACACATCATCTATTGCATCCGCTGCACCCGATGTGGCCTCCTCTATATTGGGGAGACAGGCCGTCTACTTGCGGAACGTTTCAGAGAACACCTCTGGGACACCCAGACCAACCAACCCAACCACCCCGTAGCCCAACACTTTAACTCCCCCTCCCACTCCACCAAGGACATGCAGGTCCTTGGACTCCTTCATCGCCAGACCATGGCAACACGACGGTTGGAGGAAGAGAGCCTCATCTTCTGCCTGGGAACCCTCTAACCACAAGGGATGAACTCAGATTTCTCCAGTTTCCTCATTTCCCCTCCCCCCACCTTGTCTCAGTCAAATCCCTCGAACTCAGCACCGCCTTCCTAACCTGCAATCTTCTTCCTGATCTCTCCGCCCCCACCCCACTCCGGCCTATCACCCTCACCTTGACCTCCCTTCACCTATCGCATTTCCAACACACCTCCCCCAAGTCCTTCCTCCCTACCTTTTACCTTAGCCTGCTGGACACACTTTCCTCATTCCTGAAGAAGGGCTTATGCCCGAAACGTCGATTCTCCTGTTCCTTGGATGCTGCCTGACTTGCTGCACTTTTCCAGCAACACATTTTCAGCTCTGAGTTTTTGAGAAGGTGACCAAACAGCTCGATGAGGGTAAAGCAGTTGATGTGGTATGTGTGGATTTCAGTAAAGCATTTGATAAGGTTCTCTACAGTAGGCTATTGCAGAAAATACGGAAGCATGGGATTGAGGGTGATTTAGTGGTTTGGATCAAAAATTGGCTAGCTGAAAGAAGACAGAGGGTGGTGGTTGATGGGAAATGTCCATCCTGGAATTCAGTTACTAGTAGTGTACTGCAAAGATCGGTTTTGGGGCCACTGCTCTTTGTCATTTTTATAAATTTGCAGATAACACTAAAGTTGGTGGAGTTGTGGATTGTGCAGAAGGATGTTGCAGAGGGACATAGATAAGCTGCAGAGCTGGGCTGAGAGGGGGCAAATTGAGTGTGAGGTGATTCACTTTGGAAGGAGTAACAGGAGTACAGAGTACTGGGCTAATGGTAAGATTCTTGGTAGTGTGGATAAGCAGAGGGATCTCGGTGTTCATGTGCATAGATCCCTAAAAGATGCCACCCAGGTTGATATGGTTATTAAGAAGGCATTCAGTTTGTTAGCTTTTATTGAGAGAGGGATTAAGTTTCAGAGCCATGAGGTCATGTTGCAGCTATACAAAATTCTGGTGTGGTCGCCCATGGAATATTGCATATAGTTCATGTTGCCACATTATAGGAAGGATGTGGAAGCTTTGGAAAGGATGCAGAGGAGATTTACCAGGATGTTGCCTGGTATGGAGGGAAGGTCTTATGAGGAAAGGCTGATGGTCTTGAGGTTGTTTTCGTTAGAGAGAAGAAGGTTAAGAGGTGACTTAATAGAGACATACAAGATGATCAGAGGATTAGATAGGATGGACAGTGAAAGCCTTTTTCCTTGGATGGTGATGGCTAGCATGAGGGGACATAGCTTTAAACTGAGGGGTGATAAATATAGGACAGATGTCAGATGTAGGTTCTTTACTTAGACAGTAGTAAGGGCGTGGAACACCCTGCCTGCAACAGTAGTAGAGTGCCAACTTTAAGGGCATTTAAATGGTCATTGGATAAATATATGGATGATTATGGGATAGTGTAGGTTAGATGGGCTTCAGATCAGTTTCGGCGCAACATTGAGGGCTGAAGGGCCTGTACTGTGCTGTAATATTCTATGTTCTATGTTCTAGGAGACTCCCACACTGTCTGCCTGCCCCTCATGGCAGTCACCCTTCTATCTGGCTGAACCCTTGGTGTGACCATATCCCAGAAGCTCCTATGTATCACACTCTTTCCCTCTTGTGAGTCCAAATGCGTCTAGAATGATCCATGCAGGTGCGCGCTGTTCCTGTAGGCATACTTGTCAGGGACATTTGACCGGTCCCTGATCTTCCACCTCTCACAGGAGGTGTATACTACTCCACTAACCACCATTATTAATCTTACAGTAACTATTGGATTGAAAGGAAAGATCTTACCTTGCTTAAAAAGTGATAAATAACGTTTGTGCTACACAAGTGCAAGACTATGGCCCATTTCCATAAAAAGAGAATCTAACCATTATCCCTTGACACTCCATGACATTAGCATTGCTTAATTTCCCCTATATTAACATTATCTGGGCAGGATCTAATTCTATGACCTAAAATGACAGGGACAGCAGATAACATGGAAACGCCATCATCTCATGTACCCCTCCAAGTCATATACCACCCTGACTTGAAAGTATCTAACCATTCCTTCATTGCCATTGGGCCAAAGTCTGGAACTCTCTTTCTAACAGTACTGTGAATGTCCCTGCACACAAGGACTGAAGTGGTCAAAGAAGGAATTCTTCTTCAGCCACTACGACGGTCTCCAGGACAATTAGGGATGTTCAATAAATGTTGGCTCAGCCACACATCATGAACAAATAAGATAAATGTATATATAGGTCACTCTGGTCTAATGCACGTTTTGTTAATGCAAATTCACTGTAATGCGTTTGACGCATTGGAGACACTGTTTCTAAAGTGTGAACTTTAAAAATGTGTGTTGGCTGTAACGCGATTACATCACCAACACGTTAAGTGCTGTTTCTGAAGTGTGATTTTGCATAATGTGGGTTTGCATAAGAACGCAACCATCATGTTATAGAAGAACTACCTGTAGTTTCAAGTCAGGATGGTGTGTGACATGATGTGAAAGATGCAGGGTATGATGTTTCCATACATATGATGCCTTGCCTTTGTTGGAAGTTTAAATCATGGGTTTGGAAGATGATATCTGCAGAACTTTGGTGAGTTACTTCATTACATCTTGTAGATTGTACAGACTAATTCCATTGCTCATCAATGTTGGAAAAGACGAAATTTGAAGTGATGGATGTGGGCTGCTTGGTCCTGGATGATGTTGAGCTACTTGAGTGTTGTTGAAGCTGGTCTTTTCCAGGAAAATGGGGAGTTTTCCATGACACTCCTGACTTGAGCCTTGTAGATGGTTGACAGGCTTTGGGAAGTCACAAGGTGAATTACACACAACAGAATTTCCAGTCTCTGACCTGGTCTTGTCCCAACGGTATTTGCAGCTCCAGTCCAGTTCCTGTAAATGGTAACACACAGAATGTTGATGGTGGGAGATACAGTAATGAAAAGTATTGATTTATTATTTTACTGATGTCACTTTAGTCCATAAAGATTTCCCTTTTGGTCATGTGTACTTTCCATCACCTTTTTGGTTATTAAATGAAATTTATCTTGATATTTGTATTTAAGTTTCATTTCTCTTATCACCTAGAGGCAATTAGCTCAGAATACACTGACCTTTTTAAAAGAATATGCTTTTCCAGCAGTCTGCCTCAGCTCCATTACTGCTTTATCCCACAATTACTTTTCCACCCTACCTGCACATCTCTGAAATTAGTTCTTTCCTGGTTGAGTGATCTTCTTTAGATATTTTCTGATATCTTTCCACTTTTACTCAAAATCGAAATTTCCTGGCACTGTTAGCCAGCTGATCCCCTAAAGCAAAAAATTCCTTTCTTGTCCTGCTTTATTTCCCAGAAAAAAGATTCAACACTGTTTCTTACCTTGTTGGGCTGGAGACAGATTGCTCAAGAAAATTCTTCAGGTCACTTCACAGAAATTCCTCTCCTTCCTTGCTTTCAGCACTTTCTTCTTCCTATTCTGTATTCAGATCATGAAAGGCTTCTGATCCTACAACCACATTTTCGTTATGTGCCATTGAAATTTGTCAACAAATGTTCTGGTCCTCGATGTTTGGACTTCAAAAAGACTCGAGCTAAATGGATATAGTTCTCAAACTATCTTTCTACTGAGAACTGTATCATTATCCTTAATCCATTCTGCCACACCCCTTCTTTTTCTTTCTCTTTCATTCCTGAATACTTGGTATCTGGGAATATGAAACATTTCTTTTTGGCCTTATATGAGCTATGTATCTATTAATGCTACCATTTCATAATCCCATTTGACAATTTATGCTTGTAACTCACTATGTTATTTGCAATACAGTGGCAATTGACAAATATACTATTTAATATCTCCTTTGTAACTTTTGCTACTTTCTTCAACTTGATGTCTGCAAACTTTAAATTATTTATAATTTTACAATTTATATTATTCTGAGGTATGACCTTATGCCTGCTCCTCACTGCTATTTTCTGGTTTCCCTGCTCCTGCTAAATGTGTTTAAACCTGGCTAATTGGATACCTAAGAAATTGCCAGATATAAAGATACTGGTATGTTAAAATTGTTGCAAGTGTAAGGCACAAATATACTTGTGAGTATGCTTACAATTTGTTGTTTTTTAACACTGGCCAATGATAAATTTTCAAATAACTTTATAGTTCTTTCATTCCTTACTGTATAAGTGCATACTGTGACAGGACACATATTCCACCTGCGACATTCATCTTAAAAGAGTGTCATGGACTGGATCATTGTAAAACAGCCAGTATGAGGAGGTTATGGTCACATGCTTGATACCTGAACAAGGAGGTGCAGGGTTGTCCCAATTCTAAAGGTACCCACTGGCACTAAGCAGTCTTTCATCTCACAGGTCACAGGTTTGTAAGGTGCTGTCAGTGGAGATTCGATGAACAGTTGAAGTGCATCTTTTGTACCGGAGGTCAGGTGGTGAATGTTTAGGTTCATGGATGCAATATCAATCAAGTTGGTTGCTTTAGTCTAGAAGGTTCCAATCATCTTCAGAACTATCGGAGCTGCACTCATCCAAACAAGTGGACAGCATTCCCTCACATGGCTGATTTGATAGATGTTAAAGGAGGTGTGAAAAGGTATCTATAAACAGGTAATGTCAGTCTACACCAGGCTGTCGAACTAGAAAACATGGTGTTTTTTGGTCGATGACTCTCTATAACCTAGTTTTTCTTATATTGCTACAAGTGCCTGGGCATGTTGGAAATCGCCTGGAAGCAAAGTTAGACAAACCTGCTATAGTCCATTGGCTGTGCATGAAGAAAAGTAACTACTACTTCACATTGTGGCTCAACCTGAATATGTTCCTGCCCATCGGAATTGACTGCTGGATAGATAATATCAGGTATCGATGCCATTCTGTACTTTATTAATCTGGTTTTTTTCCAATGCTTTTTATGCTGTGCAAGTTGGGGATTTCCCTGTTCACAGGTTTCAGTATGAGTTTCAGAGCCATAGTGGGACCGAAGATTCATTTTGCTGTAGTCCCTTCATTAGTAAATAGATGCTGCCTGTCACCAATAAGTAAACAGGATTTCAGCCAATCTTAAATCAACATATTGTGGCCAATAGAAGATTTCCCATGGAAATTCTCGGCATCGATCTCAAGTTCCATTGCCCCCACTGTTACAAGCATTCTATTTCTTTCAGTGGGCATCACTCAATCTCTGAGAAATCATGTGAAGGCAGCTTTTTTTAAAAAACTCCTATTTAAGATCAAATTATTCTGCTTTTGCAGCTTTTCTCTGCAGAAGTAAGGTTCTTTTTGTCTTTAGAATACTATAAGGTCAAAATACAACCTTAATTTTTAAAAAAATGGGATCTCTACAGTGTGGAAGCAGGCCATTTGGTCCATCAACACCAACCCACCAAAGAGCATTTTACCCAGACTTACTTCCCTACCCTGTAACCCTGCATTTATCATGGCTAATGTACCTAGCCTGCACCTCCCTGGACACTATGGATAACTTAGCATGACCAATCCACCTAACCTGCACATCCTTGGACTGTGGGAGGAAACCAGAGCACCCAGAGGAAACCCACGCACATGCAGGGAGAATGTGCAAAGTCCACACAGATCTGAGGCTGGAATTGAACGCAAGTCCCTGGTATTGTGAGGTAGCAATACTAACCACTGAGCCGCCAAACTGCCCATAGAAACATACAACATTTATGTTTCTTACAGAGAAGAGTATTTTACATCACTTTTCATTTCATTCTTGATGGTATTTTCCAGTTCCCCAAAGTCGTCGTCTTCTTCTCACTTTCTCAGCTGATTGGTCCGGCTTCTCAATAATGCCAAAGTCTAGTAACAGAATGGTTTCTAGATGTTTCTCTTTCTTCTAGGGGGCAAATACTTGAGTTCCATGGGGTTCATTCCTGCAGCAGCAAAGCTGAAGCTGGAATTCACTCGAGTGGGAATTGGTGTGGAGTTCCATCTCCCCTATACAATCCCTTATGTTAAACAGAATTAAACAGAAATCGAGCAGATGAGAACTGAATGTGAACCTCTTGGATCCTGAGAAGTGACTTTTCAGATTAATATTCAGGATTAGAATTGCTGTTACAGATACTGCCCAATTTTCATTTCCATCAGTGCCACTTTCACAGCCAGTTGGTAACTTGAGTGAAAAGTCATTAAGGATCAGAGAGGTACCTTCTGTCGAGCATATTGTGCAGTTTGTGTTGACATTTTAAAAATTGGAGCTTCACAAAACTGAATCTCTTTTAGACTTGTTTACAACAGGACAACAAGGAGGAGTTCCAATTCCCCTGGGGTAGAGATCCGAGTGCCTGGTTTCGGGAAGACTTATTCTGTGGAATATCTGGATCCATTTAAACTAGCAGGTTTGTTTGGGAAAGCTGGTAAACTCTCCACTGGTGACTAGTGCATCCTGAATTCATCAATTTTTAAGTTATATGGTGTGCAAGTGAATAAAAGATCCACAGTACAACAAGAAAGCCTTACCTTTAGACAGCACCTTTCACAAGAGTCAGGAAGTCCTAAACAAATGAAGAATATTTCGCAATTTACAGCCAGTGAAGAATATTTTGCAATTTAGACTGTGTTGTAATGCAAGAAATACAGTCATCATTTTGCACACAGCCAACTCCCACAAACTGTAATGTGGTAATGATTATGTTCTCAACTTATTAGTTGTCAGTTCTTTGTTTAAACTAAACTCTCCATTTCTCATTTCTCTCCAAAGTCATTTGAACAAATTAACGTACAGACACACTGTCAGTATTTATTCATGTGACCATCAATTCATCCACTTCTTTACTGGTCAGCTCTTTCCTACCACTCTAACATGGAAGTCCCACCCTCCCAGCCTCACCTAGCCATGGTCACTCTCAGTTTAAACTCATCATCAGTCATCTCTCTCCAATGAGAGGGCAGCCCTATGGTTCTCTGGGACTATGGTGACTTATGGTGACTTACCATATGGTAATTACAGTCTATATTATGTTCTCTGACCCATACGGTATCTGTGCACCATATAGATAAAGTGTTTTGACTGAGTTGGTAGGAGTTCCACTGCTCCACAGGTCACAATATAAATATAATTGTTTTACCCAGTTCCAAATATGGTAAACATATGTTGCCTTTCCATATTAGACATTAGAATTAAAAGATTCATCAATCAAGTTAACCAAAGAAATCCCAAAATTATTGATGCATCATGGATCAAAATTTATTCAGTGAGGTGCAAGATTGGTTAACAGATATAGTTTTCAATATAAAAATATAAATGTTCACCCCACACAAACAGAACACAGAAATGTTACACACACATATGTATGTGTACACATAGTAAAGACTAGAGAAAGAATAGCTGTCTCAGGAGTCTTGGCAGTTGCTACTCAGTAAAAATAGGATCAAGAAGTCTTCCAAATACTCTTCAAGAGGACAATCAGGTTTTACCATGGACTCACAACAAGGGTGTCTCAGGAAGGCAGAGAAATGAGCTGCACTGCCTTTTCCTCAGTAGACTCTTCTCCCCAATTGCAAACTTAACAATACCCAAATGCATGCAAAACACTGTTCAACAGAAACTAGCTCTTAAAGTGACCTACAAAAATTCAGGTTTTCACTAAACTTGAAAAAAAATCTATTTTCCCACAATCTTTCAAAACCCAAGTTTTTCAAAAACATTCTTAGAAGCTGTTGTTACAATAAGTCCATGAACAAATTCCCCCAAGATCATAACCCTAATGTATCTGATGCTTGACATGTTTGGCACATACAAAGATTAGGCCATTTAGCTCCTCAAGCATATCCTGACGTTCCATCAGACTATGGGTGACCTATATCCTGACTTATAGAACATAGAACAGTTCAGGAATACGGGAATGGTCCCTTTGGCCTACGATATTGCTCCAAACATGACACTAAATTAAACGAATCCCTTCTGTTTGCCCTCGGTCCGTATCCCTGAATTCTGTGCATATCGTGTGCTTATCTAAAAGGTCCTTAAATGCTGCTATCATATCTGACTCCACTACAACCCTGGCAGCACTTTCCAGATACCATTTCTGTGTAAAACAACTTGCCCCTCACATATCCTTTGAACTTTGCCCCTCCCACCTTAAATGCATGCCCCCAGGTATGAGGCATTTTGCCTCTGTGAAAAAGTTTCTGACTGTCAACCCTATCAATAGATCTTAGCATTTTATAGACATCTTTCAAGTCTCCCCTCAGCCTCTGCCACTCCAAAGAAAACAATTGAGTATTTCTAGCCTCTCCTTATAGCTCATACCCTCTAATCTAGACAGCATCCTAGTAAACCTCTTCTGCACCCTCTCCAGAGCCTCCACATCCTTCCTGTATTATTGCAACCAGAATTGAATGCAATACTTTAAGCGCAGCTGAACCAAAGTCTTATAAAGCTGTGACATGATATTCTGACTTCTATTTATCTACAAAAAATTCCCTCTCTCTTAATACCTTTACCGAGGAAAAAAGACAATTATTGCTGGGTTTGAAATTTTCCACCTTTAATAGTTTCTTCCATTATAATCCACATTGCAAATGTTATGGCTCAATAAGTTGGGGGAGTGGTAGTCGTGCAGTATCAAACCATTTAGTAAGCAGGTATTTCTCGGCCATGTATGACGGTAGAAACTGCAACTTTGTTTTGTTTCGATAGGGTACTTGCACACGTTGGTGCAGTTCTTGGTAAACACAGGCTACGTTCGTGATGACACTGTGCGAGCAGCCCCCTATGATTGGAGAGTTGCAGCATGTGAGTAGAGATAATGGACACCTCATCAAGCCATTACCTTTTTGACAAAAGTGCTAACTATGTGAAAATTTAATACTGTATTCTGAATGACATCTTCAGTGGCACTTCAGCACATGATCTAACAGCATAGGAGACCATTCAACCCATCATTATTGTGCCAGGTCTTTGAATTAACTACCCAATTAGCCCCACATCCAATATTTTGTTGAAAGTCGTGCAATGTTTTTCAGTCATACAGTTAAACAGCATTGAAGCAAACCCTTTGGTCCAACTTGTCCATTCCGACCAGATATCCTAAAATAATCTAGTCCCACTTACTAGGAGAAAGTGAGGACTGCAGACACTGGAGATCAGAGTCAAAAAGTGTGGCACTGGAAAAGCACAGCCAGTTTGGCAGCATCTGAGGAGTAGGACAGTCGATGTTTTGGGCACAAGCCTTTCATCAAGATGGGCTTATGATGAAGGGCTTCTGCTCAAAATGTCAACTTTCCTGCTCCTTGGATATTGCCTGACCTGCTGTGCTTTTCCAGCGCCACCCTTTTTTGACACTAGCCCCATTTACTGTTCTGTTAATTCTCTCGAAGGCTACTTTGGGGCCCTGCTTCCAGATTATAACAACTCACCATGATTAAAAAATTTCTTTCCATCTCAGATCCATTTTTATTTGTCAATGATTTTAAACTTCATCCTCTAGGAACCAACATTCCCATCAATGGAAACAGTTTCTCTTACTTAAAAGAAGCAACAAACTGCTTCCTACTTCTGACCAGATTTCAACTTAAAAAAGAACATTGAAGTAAACCTTTTTTAAAAATGTGCTTATCCTGTTCCTCTTGATGTGGTCTCTCCACCACAAACACCTCATCACTTTGTCAGTGTTCTGGCTTCAAGCCTCCACCATACCATGGGGATTGTGACAACCCTAAGTCGGGTGAACATTTTTCTGGGAAAGTGTCCAAGAGTTGAATCAGTCATAGTCATAGAGATGTACAGCACGGAATAAGGCCCCTCCGTCCAACTTGTCCATGCCACCCAGATATCCTAACCTAATCTACTCCCATTTGCCAGCACTTGATCAATTAACTGGATTGGACTAAAATGTGCAAAAACAGAAAACCAGCTTACAGTCTAATTTTGTCAAATTACTGATAGCGCTGATATAGCCTCTGTGCGGAACAGCGTGATTGTGATGGAGAACTGACTGGGTCAAGTGCATGAACTCAATCCTTTCTGAGCCCTCAGATGATACAACGTAGCACTTGAGTACAATGGAGCTCTTGTTGATTGTAATACTTCATGCTTCTTTGTTTTTCACAGACGAACAAGAAGAATATTTTGACAAATTGAAGCAACTGATTGAGGAAATGTACACGGCACACAACAAGTCTGTTTACCTGCTGGGCCACAGCATGGGGAATCTATACATCTTATACTTCCTGAAAGAACAGTCCCAGGAATGGAAAGACAAATTCATTAATGGATTCATTTCACTCGGAGCTCCATGGGGGGGAACAGTGAAATCTCTCGCTGTGCTTGCCTCAGGTAACAATTATGTGTGCATATTTATTCTCCCACCCTTGTTTTTGTGCAACTTTCAGAGGTGTAAGTGAAGTCATAAAATCTGACAACCTGGTTTCCATCATCGTAAAGAGATGTAGGGTAGAGAGAGGTAGGATTCTGAAAATCCTATTGTGAATTGGAAATTTGAGTAACAGTTGATTCAAGATTGGCTTTCATTTCACCTCATGTTGCTTTCACCCCACTATCCCCTATCATGAAGCCTGTATTAGCAGAGTGTGTGCACATTGAATCTAGCAATTATCTCAGTTCTCTGCATGTTGCTGATGATGTGGTTGGCTTTTGCTGTTTTGTTCGTGGGAGGTGGGGTTAGGTTATTGTGCATGCAGACTAGAAAGTTGACAGGCTCAGCTCACTAAATCTATTTCCATAACCATTTGGAATATAGAAGGAGAACCAGGATTTATAAATATGCAGTTCACTAATTCTTTTACTCCATGTACCTCCAGGAGATGGAATGGATTCTGTGCAACCTAGTAAACACTCACAGCCCAGTCTTCTGTGACCCCTTAGTGACTTGTGTTCTTCAGTTTCTTGGTTAGGGAAATGTTTATGCAAGCTGTGAATTTAGCAGAGTTCTTGCAGAATGCCGCTGGTATGAAACAAATTGCAGACAGAGCCTCGTTTTGATCTGTTCAACTTTTGGGAAGTGGTTGGGTACAGGTGGGGAAAGGAGAAAACAGATATTTAAGGGGAGTCAGATTTTAAATTGGTGTCCAGAACTAAAACTGATGTTGTTTGATCAGTCGTCTATCATTGAATCCGTCTGATTTTCATTTAGTTTCAAAACAGAGAACAAAGCAGTTTCAAAGCAACTGTTTGCAACAGTGTTTATTTCCTTCAAGTCCCTCCCACGGACTCTGTTGAAATCTAGAATATTTTTCATGTTTAACCAACTTTGAACTTGGTCTGTTCCCTGACATTCAGAGCACTCACCTCAAGGTTCTTGGCTTGGGCTTAGAACAGCATAAAACTGAAAGGCTTACTCCAATTCAAATCCATTTTTGTGTCTCATAGTTGACGTAATATCAGCAGTGCTCAATCAAGGTTGCCTTTACTTGTCAGTGCATTGACTTTAAGTTGGGAAGTCATGTTCTGGATGTACAGGACAATGGTTTGGCCACTTTTTTGGAATACTGTATTCAATTCTGGTCTTCCTGCTACAGGAAAGATGTTGCTAAACCTGAAAGGGTTTAGAAAAGATTTAATAACTTACAAGGATGTTGCCAGGATTGGAGGATTTGAGCAAGAGGGAGAGGCTGAAAAGGCTGGGGCTAGTTTCCCTGGAGCATCAGATGCTGAGGGGTGAGCTTATAGAGATCTATATGATCATGAGGGGCATTGATAAGGTGAATAGAAAAGGTCTTTTCCCCAGTGTGGGGGAATCCAAAACTAGAGGGCATAGATTTAAGGTGAGAGGGGAAAGATTTAAAAGGGACCTAAGGGGCAACTTTCTCACGCAGAGGGTGGTGTGTGTAAGGAATAAGCTGCCAGAGGAAATGATGGAGACTGGTACAATTACAACATCTAGAGGGTACATGAATAGGAAGGGGTTAGATGGATATGCTGGCAAATGGAACTGGATTAATTTAGGATATCTGATTGGCATGAGCGAATTCGACCAAGAGGTCTATTTCCGTGTTGGGAAACCCTATGACTCAATGATTCCAAATCGAGGGAGGTAGCCTTCTATCAGGAGTCCTTGCACAGTAAGTCGAGGGCAGCCTCCAATACCAGTCCAGAGGTCTGTCAGTCAGCTGCTCAGAGTGGTCAGAGTCAGGGTGGTGTCCAAATAAGGAGTGAGGAGCTGAATGTTTATCAGTCCATCATCGAACTTGTCTCTTTATGCCCAATTGTGGCCTGTTTTCCTCCGGCAATTTGACCGAGAGGCAGGTATCAAGGGAAATGAAAGTGAGTGGCATTGCTGTTATTCTTGGAGAAAGTGGGGAGGCATTGAGACCTCAACCACTGCCCCTGAAAGAAAAGAATGACCTGCCTGCAGTATATCCTTTACCCTGCCCACAAAGTGAAGCACCAATTTTTCCTTGTTTGCCATGACCAGGGTAAATATCAGGAACATTATGGTGCTGCTCCAGACTGACCGTGCTTGGCCTTTTAAAGATTCCGTGAGTGCCAAATATACCAATCAATTTGAGAATGGCCATTCAGTGAAGAGTTGTTCCAGGAATAGAGTGGGCGGAAGGATGTGTTCAAAATCAAACAAGGGGAGTGGCAGAGGGGTGATAACGTGTTTGATAACATACAACAAGAATCCTCACTCAGCCTCACAGAGAGAAACCTTCTATGAAACTTGACAAAACAAAAACTCAGTCAAAAAATGTAAGGGACTATCCTTCCACTTTATATCTATCCTGCCTTTGCATTTCTAATTTGAAAAGCTTCTCTCATGCCACTTTTAAGTCTTGTCTTTCTAAACAAAAGATATCTTCATATTCAATCCTACCTAATAATTGCCATCCTTGTTAATCTTTTTTTCTGCATCCATTGACTCTATGTCCTTTCTATAGTCTGGAGATTAGAATTGTGGGCAGTTCTTTAAGTGTAGTCTGACCAAGATCCTACACAAGTTTAACATTACTTTACAATTTTTAAATTCTGTACCTATAGGAATAAATCCCAGGGCTTTGATAGCATATTTTGCTGATGAGTGAAGTTACTCATAGTTTTTGTTCAGCTTTATCCCTAGATTCTTTTCATTTAGAGAAATACATTTGTCACATTGTGAGTTGCCTTGCTGTTCTCATTTCCCTTTTATCAACTTATATGCTATCACTTTAGATTGTGGTAGTCGTTAATTACACAAATCAGGAGTCTGACTTTTCAGAGTTGGAAGAAAGCGAGTTTCTGTAACAAAAAGAAAGGACAGCAAGGAAGAACTAAAACCATATGTTTACAAACTTTGAACTGCTGGGTGAGGCGGGGTGGTTGTGACTTTTACATTCCCTGCTCCACTGGAAATAAATGGAGACATGAGACAGAATTGGAATTTGTTCTACAGTTGGAGATAAAGTTATGATATAGCTACAAAGTTAAATAACAAGACTGAAGAAATAAGTGTAGCAGCTCTGTTATTAGGAAAGAGTGCTACAAACCACTCTAGATGTTTGCAGCCTAGATGTCACTGAGGAGCAGAAAAGCCATAAAGGAGATGTATGATAGCTTTTCAAACATATTTTTAAACCCATATTATTGCTACTTATGTACAGCATATGATCACGATCAGAGATTGGGGAAGAGGGAGACTATTAATCATTCGTGACTGCAAGAATATTTCTATCTGAATGTTGTGCATTTGGATCACAGAAAGGTAATCTCATCAGGATAGGATTGTATTAGGCATAAGTGATCCTGCTATGAAAACATGTCTACTGAGAGAGGAGACACACTTTCAAGAAAGCAATTGCAATTGCAGGAATAATGAGTTTGTCAATCATCAGGTACAGGCAAAAGTGGGTCCTGCAGATGTTGGAGATTAGAGTCAAGATTAGAGTGGTGCTGGAAAAGCACAGCAGGCCAGGCAACGTCTGAGGAGCATGAAGATCAATGTTTTGGGCAGAAGTCCTTAATCAGGAATGAGGCTGGGAGCCTTGGGGATGGAGAGATAAATGGGAAGGGGGTGGGGCTGGGGAGAAGGTAGCTAAGAGTGCAATAGGTGTATGGAGTTGGAGGTGAAGGTGATAAGTCAGAGAGGAGGTTGGAGCGGATAGATGAGAAGGAAGATTGACACATGGGACAGGTCATAAGGATAATGCTGAGCTGGAAGGTTGGAATTGGGGCAAGGTGGGTGTAGGGGAAACAAGGAAACTGGTGAACACATATTGATGCCATGGAGTTGAAGGGTCCCAAGGTGAAAGATGAGGCGTTCTTCATCCAGGAGTCGGGTAGTGAGAGAATGGTGGTGGAGGAGGTCCAGGACCTGCATGTCCTTGGCAGAGTGGGAGGGCGAGTTGAAATGTGCGGCCATGGGGTGGTGGGGTTGATTGGTGTAGGTGTCCCAGAGATGTTCTCTGAAGAGCTCTGCGAGAAGGTGTCCGGTTTCCCCAATGTAGAGGAGACCCCATCAGGAGCAACGGATACAATAAATGGCGTGTGAAAGTGCAGGTGAAACTTTGATGGATGTGGAAGAGGTCCTGGGCCTCCTCCACCGCTATTCCCTCACCACCCACACCTGGAGGAAGAATGCATCATCTTCTGCCTCAGGACCCTTCAACCCAGGGCATCAATGTGGACTTCACCAATTTCCTAATTTCCCCTACACTCACCTTACCCCAATTCCATCCTTCCAGCTCAGCACCGTCCTCATGACCTGTCCCACCTGTCAATCCTCCTTCCCACCTATCCACTCCAACCTCCTCTCTGACCTATCACTTTCACCTCCACCTCCATCCACCTATTGCACTCTCAGCTACCTTTTCCCCAGCCAAACCTCTCCCATTTATCTCTCCACCCCCGAGGCTCCCAGCCTCATTCTTGATGAAGGGCTTTTGCCCAAAACATCGATTTTCCTGCTCCTGACCTGCTGTGCTTTTCCAACACCACTCTAATCATCAGGTACAGCCTACTAATAGAAGAAAAGACAAAGCTTTGCATCATGCTGGGAAGCATTCCAGGCTAAATAAGAACAACACATTGGAAGTAAAGAATAAATACTATCAGAAGAGCCAGCAGAAAGATAAAGGCCAGAGAACAGAATGTGAATATTCTGGAGGATACTAAAGAAAATACAGCATATCCAGCCAAGGTCAAACAATGTTGTAACTAAAAGAAACTAAATCAGCAATCGAGAATCTGAAAGGAGCAAGCTGGAGATTGTTAAGGAAAGGTTTGAGGCTTAGCAGAGTGAATGTAGGAGGTTAGGTCGAAGCTTAAAAAAACGGAACCTGAAAAGTAGTAATCTCTATTCCTGGTGCCAAGTTCTAATGAGGGAAGGAGTAAAACGATGGGACAGATAATTCAATGGCTGAAGTGGCGGTGCAAATCAGGTTTTTGGATCATTGGGAATTCTTCTGGGGAAGAAAAGACATGTTCAAAAGGGTTTGGGTTCACCTGAACTGGAAGGGATCAGTATCCTGGGAGATTTGCTAGTTCTATTTTGGGAGCCTGGAAAACTTAGAGGGGTGGGGAATGGTGTTCCTAAGCAGCCATGAAAATAGAAAGACAGATATGGATGGTTTGGAATCAGAAAAGAGCAAGTTAATTAGAAAAGACAGAAGAGCAAGGTAACTAAAGAATTAAACTGCATTTATTTCAATACAAAGGGTCTTACAGGTAAGGCTGATAAACTCAAGGCATGTATGGGAACAAGCAACTATTCCCATAACTATTACAGAAACTTTGGCTGAGGGAAGGAGAGGACAGGACTGGCAGTTGAATGTTCTGAATTTTAGATCCTATAGGAATGATAGAAAGGAGGCAAGAGAGGAGACGGAAATGTGTTTTTGATTTAAGGAAAACATTATACTGTAATTAAAGAGGAATATTTCAAAGGGACTGTTCAGCTAAGTATATGGGTTGAAAGAGATGATCTCCTTGATGCGATTGTACTATAAGCCCGCCAATATTCAGAAATTGAGAACAAATACAGAGATCTTTGATAGATTTTAGAATGATAGCGTTGTAATAAGGGATTTTAATTTTCCAAACATTGACTGGGACTGCCAGTTAAAAGTTTGGATGATGAGGAATTTGTTAAATGAGTTCAAGAAAATTTTCTTTATCAATATGAGAAGTAATTGAAATTTAAATTGAATTCAACATCTGGAATTAAAAATCTGAAGATGACCAAGTAATTATTATTGTTTGTCAAAAAACAAAATCTGGCTCACTAATGTCCTTGTGGGAAAGAAATCTGCCATCTTAATCTGTTCAATCCTTCATGTGACTCCAGACCCACAGCAATGTGGTTTATTGTCAACTGCTCTCTCAGTTGTAAGCATCATTATGAAATCTCAACAAAGTAATAAAACTGGAAGGACAACCCAGCATCAACCTAGGCACCAGAAAAGACAATGACAGAAACAGCCCTGTCAACTCTGCAGAGTTCTCCTTGCGAATATCTGGGGGCTAATGTCAAAATAAAAGTGCTGTCTCAGCAACAGCCTGACATATTGATACTCATGGTATCAGGCGTTACTGACAATGTCCCAGTCCCCAACATCACCTTTCCTAGATATGTTGTCTTTCTCTGGAATGACAGACTTAACATAGATGGAGGCAGAGTGTTATACAGTCAAGTGGGAGTTGCCCCGGGAATCCTCAACATTGACTCCGTATCCCAAGAAGTCTCATGGCTCCAGGTTAAGCAAGGGCAAGGAAACTGCTTGCTAAGTAACATGTACCATCCTCCCTTGGCTGATGAATCAGTACTCCTCTGTGTTGAACAAAACTTGGAGGAAGCACTGAGGATGACAAAGGTACAAATTGAACTCTGGAGGTTTTCAATGTTCACCACAAGTGCCTCAGCAGCAGCACTACTGATCAAGCTGGTCATATCCTGAAGGACACCGCTGCTAGACTGGGTCTCTGGCAAGTGGTGAGGGGAAAAGCATAACTTGATCTCATCCCTGTCAATTTGCTGACTGCAGATGCATCTCTCTGTGACAGTATCTCTAAAAGTGACCACAGTGTTCTTTTGGAGTTGAAGTCCCACTTTCACATTGAGAATAGCCTCCATTATGTTGTGTGGCACTGTCCATGTGCTAAATGGGACAGACCTCAAACAGATCTGGCAACTCAACTGGGCATCTGAGGTGCTGTGGTCCATCAACAGCAGCAGAATTATACTCCACAATCTGCAACCTCATGGCCTGATCCATCACCCACTCAACTATTGCTGTTGAGCCTGGGGATCAACCTGCTTCAATAGAGAGTGCAGGAGGACATGGCAGGAGCAACACCTGGTATACCTAAAAATGAGGCATCAACATTTAAAAGGCATCTGGATGGGTATATGAATGGGAAGGGTTTAGAGGGATATGGGCCAAGTGTTGGTAAATGGGACTAGAATAGGTTGGGATTCCTGCTTGGCATGGACGAGTTGGACCAAAGGGTCTGTTTCCATGCTGTACACCTCTATGGCACTATGACTCTAACTGGAGTTCCAGATAGCAGACAGTAAGCAAAATGCACTTATCCCAGCTGGAACAAGGCTAAAGTTTGCACTGGTAACCTGACACACACCACAAGAGACCTGCTGCATTTTGCAAGCCACCAAGGCTGCTGAACTGCTGAAAGATCATAAAACATTACAAAGATATTTTATGGATGTAGGTTTGCTCGCTGAGCTGAAAGGTTTGTTTCAGCTTTCGTCACCATACTAGGTAACACCTTCAGTGAGCCTTCGAATGAAGCACTGGTGGTATAGCCTGCTTTCTATTTATATGTTTGAGTTTCCTATGGTTTGGTGATGTCATTTCCTGTGGTGATGTCATTTCCTGTTCTTTTTCTTAGGGGCTGGTAAATGGGATCCAAGTCAATGTGTTTGCTGATGGAGTTCCGGTTGGATTGCCATGCTTCTAGGAATTCTTGTGCATGTCTCTGTTTGACTTGTCCTTGGATGAATGTGTTGTCCAGTCGAAATGGTGTCCTTCCTTATCCGTACATAAGGATACGAGTGAGAGTAGGTCATGTTGTTTTGTGGCCAGTTGATGTTCATGTATCCTAGTGGCTAGTTTGCTGCCTGTTTGTTCAATGTTGTGTTTGTTACGGTTCTTGCAAGGTATTTTGTAAATGGCATTAGTTTTGCTTGTTGTCTCTATAGGGTTTTTCAAGTTCATTAGCTACTGTTTTAGTGTGTTGGTGGGTTTGCGACCTACCGTGATGCCAAGAAGTCTGAGTAGCCTGGCAGTCATTTCCGAGATGTCTTTGATGTAAGGAAGAGTGGCTAGGGTTTCTGGACATGTTTTGTTTCTTTGTTTTGGTTTGTTGCTCAGAAATCAGTGGACTGTGTTCATTGGGTACCCATTCTTTTTGAATACACTGTATAGGTGATTTTCCTCTGCTCTGCATAGTTTCCCTGTGCTGCAGTGAGTGGTGGCTCATTGAAATAATGTTCTAATGCCGCTTCGTTTGTGGATGTTGGGATGATTGCTTCTGTAGTTCAATATTTGGTCTGTATGTGTTGTTTTCCTGTAGACGCTGGTTTGAAGTTCCCTGTTGGCTGTTCGCTCTACTGCGACATCTAGGAATGGCAGTTGTTGTTGTTTTCCTCCGCTTTAGTGAATTTTATGCCATAAGGGCATTATTGATGGTCTTGAAGGTTTCCTCTAACTTGTTTTGTTTAGTAATGACAAAGATGTCATCCATGTAGTGGGCCCAAAGTTTGGGTTGGATGGCTGGCAGAGCTGTTTGTTCAAGTCTCTGCATTACTGCCTCTGCTAAAAACCCTGATATTGGCGATCCCATGGGTGTTCTGTCGGTCTGTCTGTAAGTTTTGTTGTTGAAGGTGAAGTGGGTGGTAAGGCATAGGTCCTCTAGCTTGACAATACTGTCCTTATTGATGAAGATGGTGGTGTTTGGTGTATGTATCTTTGGTTCTTAAATAATGTAGTCAATGTTTCCTTGACCAGGTTGATGTTGATGGATATGAAAAGGGCTGTTATGTCAAAGGAGATAATTATTACATCCTCTTCTATCTTGGTGTCTTTGATGGTCTTCAGGAATTCTTGGGTGGAGTGGAAGCAGTAGTGTGAGTCTTCTACTAAGTGTTTCAGTCTTTGGGAAAAAAAACAGGAAATGATGCCACCACAGGAAATGACATCACCAACCAGAGGAAACTCAAACATATAAATAGAAAGCGGGCTATACCACCAGCGCTCCATTTGGAGGCTCACTGAAGACGTTACCTAGTATGGTGACGAAAGGTCTGAAAACGAACCTTCCAGCTCAGTGAGCAAACTACATGCAGAACTTCAATCTAAGCTACAATTCTTCTCAAAACTCACCAAAGATGTTTTATGTTGTTTGGGATGTCTTCCTGGTGAATGTCATCTCGAAGAAGGTGAGAGTTTTCTGCCACGAACATATCAGCCTTTCCCTGGCCAACATCTCTGTCTCGGCCTTGATAAAATCTTTAACTTTTGTGAACACTCCAAGAATAGTGTGGCCCGGTTTCCAGCATGCTACCCCCTTGTGGGAAAACAAAACATGTCTGCTTTTCTACCCCCTTCAGTTCCTCATTTTGTAAAATAGCATGGGCCACACAGGAACCAGATGGTGCATTTGGAACGGGGAAAGAGAGGCTAGAAAATCATAGGAAAAAGTGCAATCACAATTAACATTTAACTATTATTATCTGGACTGATGTAGATAAACTTAAGTAGATTTTTTGCTTCAAGAAAAACATATGCTTATACGTTAATGAAATATAGCTAAAGGATTGTTGCATTTGAAGGGGTGGTTAGTAATTGAGTCTATTGGTTACCAGAGATGGAAATGTGTTGCTGGAAAAGCGCAGCAGGTCAGGCAGCATCTAGGGAACAGGAGAATCGACGTTTCGGGCATTAGCCCTTCTTCAGGAATGAGGAAAGTTGGTCCAGCAGGCTAAGATAAAAGATAGGGAGGAGGGACTTGGGGGAGGGGCGTCGGAAATGTGATAGGTGGAAAGAGGTCAAGGTGAGGGTGATAGGTCAGACTGGGGTGGGGGCGGAGAGGTCGGGAAGAAGATTGCAGGTTAGGAAGGCGGTGCTGAATTTGATGGATTTGACTGAGACAGGCTGGGGGGAGGGGAAATGAGGAAACTGGTGAAATCCGAGTTCATCCCTTGTGGTTGGAGGGTTCCTAGCCGGAAGATGAGGCGTTCTTCCTCCAACCGTCGTTTCGCTGTGGTCTGACAATGGAGGAGCCCAAAGACCTGCATATCCTTGGTGGAGTGGGAGGGGGAATTGAAATGTTGAGCTACAGGGTGGTTGGGTTGGTTGGTCCGGGTGTCCCAGAGGTGTTCCCTGAAACGCTCCGCAAGTAGGCGGCCCGTCTCCCCAATATAGAGGAGGCCACATCGGGTGCAAAGGATGCAATAGATGATATGTGTGGAGGTACAGGTGAATCTGTGGCGGATATGGAAGTTTCCTTTGGGGCCTTGGAGGGAGGTGAGGGGGGAGGTGTGGGCGCAAGTCTTGCACCTCCTGCGGTTGCAGGGGAAGGTGCCGGGAGTGGAGGTTGGGTCGGTGGGGGGTGTGGATCTGACGAGGGAGTCACGGAGAGAGTGGTCTTTACGGAATGCTGATAGGGGAGGGGAGGGAAATATATCCTTGGTGGTGGGGTCCGTTTGGAGGTGGCGGAAATGGCGGCGGATGATGCGCTGTACATGGAGGTTAGTGGGGTGGTAGGTGAGGACCAGTGGGGTTCTGTCCTGGTGGCGGTTGGAGGGGCGGGGTTCAAGGGCGGGGTTCAAGGGCGGCGGTCTCCAGCATCTGCAGACCTCACTTTCTCCTCTTTTGGTTACCAACTTGGCTGAAACTCTGCAGTGCATCATTTTAACTATTTTCAAGTGCTACTATTTGGCAACGGCAACAGGGAGTGATATGTGACCTCCAGACTGGTCATCTTCCGTCTGAAAAAGGTGATGTCAGCTCAGCTATCTGAAAGTTGCTCCCAGATCAAAAGGGAGCCTTCACCCACAAAAAGAGTTACACGATTAGCAAATTAGAGGGTGAGCATCCAATAACTGCATTGGCAAACACAGGAAAGTAACTCATCTTCCATAATGCAGAGCTAGGACAGCCTTCATGGTATCTGGAAAGGAGTTGGATCAAACCATGTTTCATGGCATGTGGAGTAAGTGGGGGAGAATCTGCGAGATGTTCCTTTGTTCAGGTTAGGGTGGGTGGATCATATGGGAGATGATCAGGGCCTGTGTGTTAGGTGGGTATGGATGGATATGGATCTCAGAATGGTTCATAATCTGAAGACCGGGAGCTGGATCTTAGAGTGGTTTTCAGAAAGCTTAGAGTGTGCATGATATTGAGAACCTGTCCTCTCTAACCACCGTCATCCTTTACCTCTGCCAAGCTTTTCCCACTCCAGAAAGAAATTTGATTGAGGTGCTTAAAATCATGAACCTCTGTCCATGTCAATTCAGTATTTGAGCTAGGTGGGTTAGGGGCATTGCTATTACTGAGGTCAGGAATTATATAGGAGTCAGGTTTATATTAGAAACAAGTCAGACAAGCTTCTTTAGTCAATAAAGAATAACAAGGTAATTATAAATAAAACATAAGCAAACAAACAAGCCAAGATCATTAACAAAAAAGCTTTAAACTGTACAAGGATAGATATAACTGATATTCTAACATCCCAAAACTAATATGAAGTAAATTTGGGGAACAGACAAACTAAGATTGAACACTCACATGTCAAATAGCAAAGCTAATTGAGACAGATACCACAGATTTCTCAGCAATCCCCCTCCAGGTGTCAGTAAATCTCATTCAACCTTCACTGGGGATTCCAATCCCCAATCTTCAACAATCCAGCCTCAAACTCTCTCAAAGATCACTCTGTTAAGGAATGCCTCAACAAGCGCTCCTGTTCTAGAGGTTCACCTTCCTTTCCTGCGATTACACTCCTTTTGATTATGGGGAAATTGCATTCCTGCACTTAGTCACAGGCATAACACCAGCTTTTCACAAACAGTCAGTTTCACCAAGCTAGCACTGCCCCGGGTTTGTTTTCTGAGCTCCAACCTTGCTTGAGTGCACCAAGAAATTATTGTTTATGGGTTTTCAACTCCAAATATTAATGATGCTTAGTCTGCCTTCAAGCCGTATCCATAACATTTAGCTGCCTACCAACTCCCAGGATGTTTCCCTGTATTCTGACTGCACAGAGCTAACCAACTTGACTTCTTCCTAAGTCCCCAAGTTTTACCATTACGTATGCACCTACTGACACCAAAAACTTCTTTTAGACTTCAATCTGCACAGAGTCAATGACCCTAAGTTGCCCTTCAGCAACACAGCTTAACAATTCTTTTCTTCAAAGAGCCTGCATCCAACAATCTGCTGTCTTCTCAAACTAACTGTGACTCTGGGACTGTTTTTCACTGATCCTGAACTGTTTAGGCTGACTTAGTGAAAACCTTGCAAATTCTCTATGCAGTGTTGAATGTAACTTATATATTGGGACAACTCAAATATAGCAGCCCCTTTGGAACTGTCTGTTCCCTGAGGGTTACAAAGTTCACTAAGGGCTGGCTGCTATAGCACAAATTACTGATAACAAAAAGTGTGAGTCCATCAAGATCAAGAGGACATGTGAATCAGTTATGAAAACATCGAGCTAGATTTGATTTTTTTTTGCAGTTGCTTATTGACCTTAGGAACAAATTACCTGCTCATGCAGTGAGTGCGGATCAAACATTCACAGGGAGAGTGTTCCTAGCTCTGGTGTTATCATACGAGGTAGATTGAAAAATAAGACATTTGGCATTGAGATTCTATGGAAAATAAATTTAGAGCAGATAAGTGGAATGGATTAAACAGGAGATGTATAATTAAGAGGCACCCTCTTTAGGAATATGGGAATTTGTTTCTTCCTTTGTTGTTCATTCACTGTAGATTAGTATCGAATGAACCTGACTGAATACTGTGCTTTTAAATTGATTATTTAATCTAAGTTTAATATATACACATTTACTCTTCTATGGTCAGGCTAAACATGAATACTGTTTTCAGCTAACATTATCATGTTACATTGGAAACATATAGTCCAGAGTACTCCAGAAAGAACTATGAGGCTGAAGAGGCAGCGGGAAATTACAGACCACCCAGTACTGAAAGAAAACAAATGGGAAGAGGCATTGTAGTGGAGATGAATCTATGGTTTCAAAGCCTGTGTTTTGTTTTAACACAGCACCCTCATGAAAAGTAATGGAAACAGCAAAAGAACAATATAACTGTGGATGGTTGAAACTGGAAACCAAAAGCAGTAATTCCTGGAGAAATTCAGCAGGTCTGCCAGCATCCATGGGGGGAAAACAGAGTTAAGAATGAACAGTTAAACAGAATTAGTGTTTCAACTCCAGCGATCCTCCCTCAGAATCTCTGAAGCCAGGTTCTGAAGAAGGGTCACAATACTCGAAACATTAACTCTGCCTTCTTTCCATCGATGCTGCCAGACCTGCTGGGTTACTACAGCCAACAGAGAAAGAAAACTGGTTCGGAATCGCAGGAGGTCTTGGAAGTGGCAAGTACTTCCACCGCAAGGAAGTCTCTGAGGTGTGCTTTGGCTCTCAGAGAGAAATTCTCATGAAACTCCAAAATGTCCTTGCTCAGTCAATCTTCGGTATAATTCAGACCATAATTTTTGACCTGTACCAAGACTGTAACAATATGGATATAGTGTCTCGGGGAAGTAGAAAAGATAAATCCAGATAAATCAGTATTACATATTGAACCATGACAATTAATTAAAAGAGAATTACAACCGATCTGGTCAGAAAAAAAGAACTTGCTTTGATAAAATGCTTTTCATACTATTAGTATATTGCAAGGTTCACAAAGTCATAGAGATATACAGCATGGAAACAGACCCTTCGGTCCAACTCGTCCATGCCAACTAGATATCCTATATAAATCTAATCTCATTTGCCATTATTTAGATTAGATTAGATTACTTACAGTGTGGAAACAGGCCCTTCGGCCCAACAAGTCCACACCGACCCGCCGAAGCGCAACCTACACATTCCCCTACACGTACATATGCCCCTAACACTACGGGCAATTTAGCATGGCCAGTTCACCTAACCTGCATATTTTTGGACTGTGGGAGGAAACTGGAGCACCCGGAGGAAACCCATGCAGACACGGGGAGAAATGTGCAAACTCCACACAATCAGTCGCCTGAGGCGGGAATTGAACCCGGGTCTCTTCGCTGTGAGGCAGCAGTGCTAACCACTGTGCCACCCACTAATGCCACCGTGCTGTCCACTATTTGGACCCTTATTCCTCCAAACCCTTTTTATTCATATACCCATCCAGATGCCTTTTAAACATTGCAATTGTATTAGCCTCCACCACTTTCTCTGACAGCTCATTCCATACATACACCACCATCTGCTTGAAAAGGTTGTTCCCTTATGTCCCTTTTATATTTTTCCCACTCCCTTAAACCTATGTCCTCTAATTCTTTGCTAACAATTATCTTCTGAACAATTTTTACATTAATGTTGGCTATTAGTTTCCACCTACTTATTGCTCCCACAATCAGCAGGTCGGATAGGTACGTAGTTAGGTAACTGGGGTGGATGTTGACTGGGACTAGGGTCAAAGACATAAAACATGGACCTAGTGCTGCTGTAATGGCCCTCCAACAAGAAAATGGGCTTATCAGCAAAAGGTTTTGTGCTGGGAAAGTCATGTCTTACCAACTTAATAGAATTCTTTGAGGAAGTGACAACGTTGTTTGATGAGGGAACAGCTGTAGATGTCATATACGTGAATGTCAGTAAAGTGTTTGATAAGGTTCCCCATAGGAACCAGGCTGATAGAGAAAGTGAAGTCGTGTGGGGTCCAGGGTATACACACCAAATGTTCAGAGAATTGGCTGGTGTCACAAAGCTAGTTCCTTTTTTATCTAAAAGTTGTTCTTTGGCTCAGGGATACTCTGTCCTTGATTTTTTCAGAGGGATTATAAACTAGATCAGGCTCCAATTAGTCTGGTTTGGTACCGTGATTAAAGGATTTTGAGAGATCTTTTGTTTATATGTAAACAGATGATACTTCAGGCCAAAGTGGTCATGTTTTAGATGTGCCCTGTATAATGAAAGGGAAGTGGTCAGCTCTCTAGCTGAGCTGAGCAGTTTAGTTCAGTCCAAAACTGGTTGGGAGTTCAACAGTTAGCTGTGTTGAAACTCTCTCTTCTGCCCTTTGAACTTCAACCTGGAAGAGTCTGACCCTTTTTTTGTACTGTGTTTTAAAGTGGGTTTGCTTATTGGGACTGTTGTGTATATTCGGAAGAGCATACTTAAGTCTAGTTTGGATAGACTGAGTTCTGTAGGGGTTCTTTATTCTGTTCTTTGTGTTTCATTGTGTAATTTTGTGAATAATTTTTTTTTGTCTGTTTTAAACCTGGTAGTCAACCTCGCTAACATAATCCAGGTAATTTTCACTGTACACTTACCAAAACAAATTGCAAAGTTATGGTCTGGGCTGCCTGCTTAAGAATGTTTTAAGTGGTCTGGCCTAGTCCTTAACACTGGGCATCAGGAGACAGAGGGTAATAGTGGAAGGGAGTTACTCAAATGGAGAACTGCAACCAGTAGTGTTCCACAGGGGTTTGTGTTTCGGACCACTGTTGTTTGTGATATACATAAATGACCTGAAGGAAGGGATAGATGGTCTGATTAGCAAGTTTGCAGATGACACTAGAATTAGTGGAATACCAGATAGTGAAGGGGACTGTCAGAGAATGCAGCAGAATATAGATAGATTGGAGAGTTGGGCAGAGAAATGGCAGATGGAGTTCAATCCGGGCAAATGAAAGGTGATGCATTTTGGAAGATTCAATTCAAAAGCGGACTATATGGTGAATGGAAAAGCCCTGGGGAAAATTGATGTAGAGTAGAGTAGCTTTTATTTGTCATTTCTACCAGATACAACTGATACAGTAAAAATGAGACAGCATTCCTCTGGGACCAAAGGTGCTACATGGATAACACAAACGACATGATCGTAGACAGGGCAGCATAAATGACATAAGAAGCGCAAAACACACAAATTACAGTGTAATAATAAAAATTTAATTAATAAACATTTTTCTAGCAGCAATTTGAAGTTGTGCAAAGAATTTCAGATGGGAAAATGTCCGATCATACTATGTTAAAGAGCCTGATGGCTTGGGGAGGAAACTGTTGCACAGTCTGTCTGTGAGAGACCGTATGCTCTGGTATCTTCTGACAGATGGCAGGAGGGAGAAGAGTTTGAGTGAGGGGTGTGTGGGGTCTTCCACAATGCTTTTAGCCTTTTGGATGCAGCATGTGGTGTAAGTGTGTGCAATGGAGGGAAGAGAGACCCCGATGATCCTCTCAGCTGTCCTCACTATCCATTGTAGTGATTTGAGAAGGTGCAATTCCTGAACCAAGCAGTGATGTGGCAGCTCAGGGTACTCTCAATGAACCCTCTGTAGAATGTGGTGAGGATGGAGTGTTGGAAGGTGGGCTTTCCTCAGCCTGCATAGAAAGTAGAGATGCTGCTGGGCTTTCTTGGCAATGGAGCTGGTGTTGAGCGTCCAGGTGAGATTCTTTGCCAGGTGGACGCCAAGAAATATGGTGCTCTTCACGATCTCCACAGGGGAGCCGTCGCTGTCCAGCAGGGAGTGGTCGTTCCATGCCCTCATGAAGTCAACAACCATCTCTTTTGTCTTGTTCACGTTCAGAGACAGCTTGTTGGATCTGCACCAGTCCGTTAACCACTGCACCTCCTTTCTATATGCTGACTCATTGTTCCTGCTGATGGGACCCACTACAGTCGTAACCTCAGCAAGCTTAATGATGTGATTCAACCTGTGTATCACTGAACAGTTGTGTGTCAGCAGGATGAACAGCAATGGACTGCTGTACAGAGAGATCTGGATGTTCAGGTCCATTGTACCCTGAAGGTGGCAACACAGGTTGATACAGTGGTCAAGAAGGCTTTCCTTCATCAGATGAGGTATTGAGTACAGGAGTTGGTAGATCATAGGACAGTTGTATAGGACTTTGGTTCAGCCAAATTTGGAATATTACATACAGTTCTGGTCACCACATTACCAAAAGGATGTGGATGCTTTGGAGAGGATGCAGAGGAGGTTCACCAGGATGTGGTCTGGTATGGAGGACACTAGCTATGAAGAGAGATTGAGTAGATTAGGATTATTTTCATTAGAAAGACGGAGGTTGAGGAGGGACCTGATTGAGGTCCACAAAATCATAAGAGGTATAGATAGGCTGGATAGAAAGAAACTCTTTCCCAGAATGGGGGACTCAATCACTAGGGGTCATGTGTTCAAAGTGAGAGGGGAGAAGTTTAAGGGAGATATACATGGAAAGTTCTTGACACAGAGGGTGATGGGTGCCTGGAATGCATTGCCAGCAGAGGTGGTAGAAGTGGGCACAGTATCATCATTTAAGATGTATCTAGACGGATACATGAAGGGCAGGAAGCAGAGGGATACAGATCCTTAGAAAATAGTTGACAGATTTAGATAAAGGATCTGGATCGGTGCAGGCTTGGAGGGCTGAAGGGCCTGTTCCTATGCTGTAATGTTCTTTGTTCTTTGCTCCACCAACTCAAGGACAGTGGCCCCTTCCACAACCCAAGCACAGCAAGTCCCTTAGAGCCCAAGTCATTGATTTTGGGTCTAATTTTGGAACCTCTTTGTCCCAGACCTTGACAGTGATATTGGGATCCCTTTTCAACTATGTGTTTAGATCTTCTACATTCCCTTGAACATTAATGATTGGTTCATAGCTTATCACCTCATTTTGCTGATAATTGCACTCTCTGTACAATCATTCAAAGGGTTTTCAAATTCATTTATGGGACATGAGCATCACTGATTGATCCAGTATTTATTGCTTTGAGAAGCCACTTTCTAGAACCACTGTAATTGACCTTGTGCTGTGGAAAGCGAGTTCTAAGATTTTGACACAGTGGCTGTGAAGGAACAATGATATATGAAGGGAACTTGCAGGTGCTGATGTGCCCAAATGACTACCGCCCTTGTTCTTTTAGGTAATAGATATCGGAAATTTGGAAGGTGGTATCAAAGGAGACTTGGCGAATTGCAACAATACATCATATACATAGTTCATCATGCTGCTAGGTGCACTTGTGATGGAAGGACTGAGTGCTTAACTATTGGATGGGTGCCAATTATGTTGGTTGCTTTGTCCTTGGTGCTGCCATGATTCTTGGGCATTGTTGAGCTGTACTCTTGCAGGCCAATGGAGAGTGCTCCATCACACTCCTGACATGTAATATTTAGGTAATGGACAAGTTTTGGTGAGCCAGGAAGTAGTTTTCTTGCTGCATAACTTCTTTAGCCACATTATTTAAATTTCTGATTCTGTTATTTCTGTCAAAAGTAACCCAAAAATTGCTGATGGCTTGGTATTTAACAATAGTAAATATCATTCAATATTAAGGGGAGATGGTTACATTCTCTCTCACTGGAGATGGTCATTGTCTGGCACTTGGATGACATGAATGATTAGATTAAGCCACTGCCATCATCAACTATTAAACTTCCTAAAAAAGTCCAACTTCATAAATACAAAAAACCTACAAGGGAAGGAAGGAAATCAGACAATACTTCCATGTGAAAAATACTCTTTTCTATCCTTAAAGCCTCCCACAGCCCCACTGTATAGTATCTATTGCCAGAGAAGAGGAAGGAGATTTCATATTTGTGTGTTTCTTTCTCAACCATCCAGGGGACAACTATGGCCTCGCTCTTGACCTCATGAAGATACGGCAGCAGCAACGGACAACAACAACGAACCCTTGGCTACTTCCTACCTCACAAGCCTGGCCAGCAGATCATGTGTTCATCTCCACCCCAAGCTACAATTACACATACAAAGACTACAGGAAATTCTTCACTGACATAGGATATGAAGATGGCTGGTTCAAATGGCAACACAGCAAAAGTTTTCTGACTGACCTGCCTCCTCCAGGGGTGGAATTGTATTGTATGTATGGAACAGAAGTTCTAACACCGATGACTTATGTGTACGATGAAAACTTTCCATCCAACCAGCCAATACAGATTATCTACGGAGGTGGTGACAACACAGTGAATAAGAGAAGCTTGTCTCTGTGTGGACAATGGAAGGACCAGCAAAAGCAAAAAATTCATGTTATAGAACTTCGTAACAAACATCATTTTGACACAATTTATGACATTGACGCTTTACAAATGATTCAAGATATATTGTTAGGAAATTATTCTGAACACTAAGTCAATTCTGTCAACTAGATGTGGTTTTCTTAGTGATTGGGTACACCTGATTCAGGTACACATAAACTTCAGATTTCTAAATCAGAGCTTTAAACTAGACTGGTCTTCCCTGAGGGGTTCAACAACATCTTTAAGTTGTAATAACTGTTTCTGCTGGGAGTAATAACTACCATATTTCATTGCTTATATCCAGGAATTCTGAACTTACAAGCTACAAATTATGATCAGACCCAGTTAAGTGATGTTTACACTTCTATATAAGCAATCTAAGCCCAGAAATCAATATCTTCAGAATGCCAAACAAATTCACATCTATGTTTTCCCTTATAAAGAGATATTAACCCATTTCAAATCATATCTCAAATTATCAGGTAATTCCAGATGAAGGCCACATAGCTAGTTGGATGTTATTTGTTGATATCTTCAATAGTAATTTGTAAAATGTTCTCAAAGTTACAGCATCAATCAATTGCTTAATTCAGATAAAACCATTTTGCTTTAGTGTACTTTTTTTTAAATAAAAAGGATTTTCATCCTGAGGAATATGAATGAGCTCTCAGACAACCTTTGACCTGGCCAATTATGATTCTACATCTCTCGCATTTGACTGATCCTTAATCTGGGACAGCTTTATCAATTCTCAGAGAAGCCACTAGAGGGCACATTTTGAAAAATGATTCCCATGGAGTAAACAGACAGCAGGCGTGTGGGGAAAAGAAACTTTAAATGTACAACAGCAAGAAAACATTTTATTGTTACTTTTCAATGTAAAACTCCATATGTAAGAATTGAAGCTGCTTAAGTTAACCAGAGCTCTAGCAGCTCCTTTCCCTTTCTAAATGTTGAAATATGAGCACCCCACGGTGATTTACAAATAGTGGAATTCTTTATAATGGTCAATGTTGGAACCGAAAACTTAAAGAGTTTGTGTAATTGCTAAATTTTCCACGAAGTGAAACATAATGGATCAAACACATGCTCATGATATATAGCTTGTGGGAGTATCAGTTCTCAGAAAAATTTGTAGGCAAACATCTCATGGGTTAGACACTGCTTCAAACAGATCTTTCTCATTATCATTAGTTTGTCAGCTATACATGTCCTTCTGTGAAATAATATTTTCCAATCTCAATCCTATTGCCTACAGGGCATAACTGTCCCTTATTGAGTATAACTTGACATTCTCACCTGGACTGGCCACAGAATGGCTGGTAAGAAAAATGTCACATTGCTGCAATGGAAGCCACTAGAACAGAGAATTGCATCATTTCCTATCGAGCTGCATGGTTGTACAATGTGCTGACAACAGTAAAGTCTTACTCTGCATTACTTCAAAAGTTACATCTATAAAGTTGGGAGTTTTACAAACAACAGTTCTGATAAGTCACTGGACTCAAAATGCCAGACCTGCTGAGTTTCACCAGCAATTTCTTCTCTTGTTTTATGTTCAATTAAACAGTGGTTTCACTTTTTTTTTGCTGAAACTGACTTGAAATTACCAAATGACTGGAAACAGATGCTTGCTTATGAAATTGAATTGGAGCTTTCCTGGATTTCACAAATGTTTGTTGTTGATTGATGTGGATTTTTTATAGTATTGATCATGTGGTTTTAGAAAAGGAGAAAGAAGGGGCAAGTTAGTTGCTGCTAGTGAATTCCTGGACAAAGAAAAAGTAATTTTAACACTGGTTATATGGGGTAACTTGGGGGTAAGTCCCTCCTTGGAATACTTTTCATTTTAATAGTTCCGCAAGTCTCCTTTGACAGCACTTTCCAAATTCATGACCATTACCATTTAGATGGCCAAGGACAGCAGATACATGCAAACATCACTACATGCAAGTTCCCCTTCAAGCCACTCATCATCCTGACTTGGAAACATTACACTGTTCTTTCACCATCATTGGGTCCAAATCCTGGAAATCCACATCTACAAACACACACACATGGCTGACAGTGTAACAGGTTGACCAACATCAAATGGCCAGCATTGTTTCAAGAAGGCAGCTCACCATCACCATCTCAAATGCTATTAGGGATAAGTAATAAATGCTGGCCAAGGCAACTATACCCATGTCCTATGAAAGAATGTTTTAAAAGACCTTCTTTGGCCTTGTTAAAACTATATTGCAGATATATTCTTCATCAACTTAATGGAAACAACTAAACAAAAAGATATTAACTTTGATTTTTGTGGTAATTATCAATAAACTCTTCACCTTTATGTTTATGACACTTACATTCCATGGCTGAGCTGTAAATAATGGTTTTGTTAAAGTCTTCATTGCTTCTCAGATGGTGTGCGACTGCAGGCATCATAGAGGGTGAAGGAGCTCCTGCAAGGCTGGTCCCCATCTGCAATGCTATTGAAATATTCCTCGGAGTGGTGTGACAGCCCAAGGAGAATGCTTTGAATTTCCTCTCTCCCACTATGAGGGTTGTCTCTCCAGCTACTTTCTCAGCTTCTTTATTGTCACTTACAGGAGGAATCAGCTCACAGGTCAGTGGAAGCTTGTTTAAGTGGCAATTATACACAGTAAGGAGCAACACTTTTCTTTATCATAGAGTGCATCAAGATTCAATCTCTGCTGCTATCCACACAAATAAACATATTTCAGGTAGGGATGACTGATCATGGACAGAGGCCTTGTGCTGATCTAGTGTTGGAGGTAGAATATAATTGCACTTTGGAAGACAGAAAGGAAATGAATAAGGATGTTGCCAGAAATTGAGAATTTTATATATGAAGAAAAATTGGATGAGCTGGGGATGTTTTCTTTGGAATAGAGGAGGCTGAGGAGAAATATAATTGTGGAAAATGTTGAGAGATCAGAAAGGATCTATTTAATTAGCACAGATCAAGAAGCAAGAGACAGGTATTTAAAGTAATTGGTGACAGGGTTAGAAGTGAGAGTTAAAGGATAACCAGGGGCTGGTGGGGATTTGGGACTCACTGTGTGAAAGAGTGATACAGGCAGAACCTTCCAAGCACTTAGTTATGCACTTCAGGTTTCGTAACCAAGAGGACTATGGAGCAAGAGTCGGTGGTTGGGATAGGCTAGACAGCTCATTTTGAGCTAGCATGGACATGACAGGCTGAATGGTCACTTGTTGTGAATCAAACATAAAGTGGACCAATATACAGTGGATACTCTTCAGAACTGAAACTATTCCACTGCATCTGTGTAAGGCAGCTTGCCAATGCTGTTTCAGTGAACAGTTAAGGATGGACAATAAATGCTGGCCTTGCTAGAAACCCTGTACCCCAAGAATGACTTTTATTGTAAATTATAAGTCTTTGGGACTGATATATTTCATGGGGAAACTCACTGGCTGAAGTTGATCTCTTTTTGGGAGCAGCACTTCTTCAACAATCAATGAATTAGTTCAAGCGCTCCCCCAGTGAGTGATATTACATGTTTGCTTGTTGCTATAGTTAGGGACAGTTTCCTTATTAATTTGTCAGGTAAAAACAATGACTGCAGATGCTGGAAACCAGATTCTGGATTAGAGTGATGCTGGAAAAGCACAGCAGTTCAGGCAGCATCCAAGGAGCAGGAAAATTGGCAAAAGCCCTTCATCAGGAATTTGTCACTGAGTGCATAAGCATTACTATCAAAAGATATCTCCCCTCTGGCATCTTAGTTTTTTTTAACGAATCAACTTACTCAGACATGTTATGACACACCTCTGAAAGCAAGTGGGACTTGAGCTCAGATCATCTGATTCAGAATTTGGGACATTATCACTGCACCACAGCAACCCCTTCTATCTCGCTCATATGCATAGATTCAGATGTTAGATCTACCAGGAACAATATTGGAAATGTAGCTGTTTTCTGCAGAAATTTCCATCTATTGATGATAAGACTTCAGGACATCTCATAGCACATTACAGCAAATTGGCACAGTGGCTCAATGGTTAGCACTGCTGCCTCACAGTGGCAAGGACCCAGGTTTGATTCCACCCTTGGGCAACAGTCTGCATGGAGTTTGTACATTTTCCCTGTGTCTGCATGGATTTCCTCCGGGTGCTCCAGTATCCACAGTCCAAAGATGTGCAGGTTAGGTGGATTGGCCATGAGAAATGCAGGTTTACAAGGAGAGGGTGGGTCTGTGTGGAAATGGAGGGAAATGGAGAGCTGAATGGTCTGATGTAGGGATTCAATGAACTAAGTACATTTGAGGTGGCTGTCACTGTTGTAATAAAGGGAACACAGTAGCCAATTTATGTTGACCAAATTCCCATAAAAAGCAGTGTGATCATGACCAAATCTGCCGGCATCTGGGAAAAGGGAAACAAGAGCTAACATTTCTTCTCTAATGTTACTTTTTTCCAGCAAACTCTGTTGTGTTTGTTGACAAAAATAAACATTTTTGTGTTTATTTCAGATTTCCAGCAAACGTAGTATGTTGCTTTCACCAAATACATCTGCTCAGAGATGAGAGAGAAATTATGGCTCAACAGTTGGGGAAGAACAGAGCACTTTCTTGTTTTCTTCCAAAGCCGGGAGATTGTTTAGGACAACTTAATACTCAGCTGAGAGTTATTAAAATTTTTGAAGAAAATGGGCAACAAGAAGAAAACAAAATAGGACAATGTGGATGCTGGAGATCTGAAACAAACAAACAAACAGCCAAAGTTTGCTGGAGAAACTCAGCAGGTCTGGCAGCATCTGTAGAGAGAAAACAAAATTATCGTTTTGAGTCCAGTGCCCTTTCTTGAGAAAGGTCTCCACCTGTTCTTCTACACCAGCATGGTATTCCCCATGGCAACAAAAACAGAAATTGCTAGAAAAGCTCAGCAGGTCTGGCAGTATCGGTGAGAGAAATCAGAGATAGCGTTTGAGGTCGAGTGACCCTTCCTCAGAACTGAGTTTTTTCCATGAATGCTGCCAGACCTGCTGAGATTTTCCTGCGATTTCTGTAGATGCAAATTACTGCAGACGCTGGAATCTGTGCTGAGAACAAGAGATCAGGCGCAGCAATTTCTATTTTTGTTTCCGATTTACAGCATCCGCAGTTCTCTCGGTTTTTATTTGATATTCTCAGGGACGAGACTGGATCGCACTGCACTACACACTGACTCATGATCATGAAAACGATTGTGTAAACCTCCTCTGCTTCGCTTCTTGTTATCGGGCCCAGTCCTGCCTCCTTATTGGCTTATTGGGTGAGGGCATACCAACCGAATCCCGAGGGTGGCGTTTTACGCCCCTTCTAGTTTGGATTGGTAGAGTCTAGTTTGTTATTTGCGCCTTACTGTGCGGGGGACTGTTGCTTGCTATGGACGGGCCGAGTTCCAGGGTGCGCTCCCTTTTATGCCAGTTTCCCAGTGAAACTCGCTGTTAGTTACATTGTATCCGCGGAGTTGCTACATTGTATTCGCCGCGTTCCACCGCCGCGCTGACCACCTCCTCTCTGTCTCTCTCACTGTCACATCTTTCCTCTCTGAGTTATGAGAGCTGGGAAATGATTTCCAGAACTGGCCTCTCCTCTCTCCTCCTCCTCCTCGCCGCTGCCTGCCCCGGCGCTCCCTCCTTCGCCTGCGAGAATAAGCCATCATCGCCGGGTTGCTTAAAGGTGACCAGACCTCCTGTTGTCCTGGGTGAGTTCACGAGCAAAGGAGGCTCGGTTTTTGTCTATTTATTTAACGTGTTTTGAGGCACCCTTTTCATTTTTTTTTTAAAAAGTCAGTTTCTATGGCCAAGTGTATTATTTTGTTTTAGTGTCCGTGGGCCTGCGATTGAATGCATCATCCTTCCGGTTGAATTAATTTTTTTCTGCCTTTAATCATGTGAAAATGTCACTTTCTTTAAATCGCTCTACTGACTTACGACAGCTTCAGCCTGACAGTAAAATATTCAATAGTGTTGTTTGCCTAATGTATTGTTTAAACATTTACAAATGGATTGGGTAATTATTGTATAGATAATATTTCTACTGTCTCTAATGTTCACTTTTCCAACGACTAACTGCCGAAGTAGAAACTGCGTGAGGTGTTTCTTTGTTGGTGTTTGTCACCGAGCAGTACTGAGCTGTATATGCAGTGACTGGTAGAAGTGAGGTGAAGCGCAGGCCAGAGTGCCTGAGCTGTTCCTGCCGCACATTGGCACATTGTTTTGTTTTAATGTGAAACTGAATGCAACTGTTCGCCCTTCAAACAATCATACTGATAGTTTAATGCCTATACTGTATTTTCATTTAATGTTGTTTTGAACAGTAGTAGCAGAGTCCTTTTCATCACAACTGGAAAACTTGATTGATGAGGAGGAATTGAGTCGATTGGGATAATACTCGTTATACTTAGAAGAATGGGGGTGGGGGGGGAAATCTTACAGAAAAATTATGAAGGGAATAGGATAAGATGGAAGCAGGGAGGTTGTTTCCACTGGTGGGTGAAACTAGGCGTGCATAGCCTCAAAATAGGGGGGAGCAGATTTAGGACTGTGTTGAGGAGGGACTTTTTCGCCCAAAGGGTTGTGAACCTGTGGGATTCCCCACCCAGTTAAGCAGCTGAGGCCACCTCATGGAATGTTTTTAAGGCAAAGATAGATTTTTGATCAGTAAAGGAATTAAGAGTTATGGTGAGTGGGCAGGTAAGTGGAGCTGAGTCCACAAGAAGATCAGCCATGATCTTAATGAATATGGAGCAGGCTCAAGGGGCCAGGTGATGGGCTCCTGCTGTTATGTACTTCACAGCCAGTGAAGCCAAGTCACTGTTGCAAAGTAGGAAAACACAACAATTGGAGGTCAATGATCGAAGTTGATTGACAAAACAAGCAATGGTAACCTGGAAAATGTATAAGTGGTGAACACGTTTTGGTGCAAATGTGCGGAAGTATTACTGTGGGACAGGTATATAGATTCATATTAGGTGAAGGACCATATAACCATGTCTTGGAAACCCATCTAGTTCACTCTCCTTTAGTGAGGGAGGTCTGCTGTCCTTTCCTGGTCTGGCCTGCATTTTCTCCAGATCCACAGCAGTACTGTTTACTCAAAGCTGGGAAATTAGGATCAGACAATAAGGAATGGTCAAGCCAGTGGTTCCCATATCACACCAACAAATAAAAATATCAAGTGTTATGAAAGCCACAACTCAAACAGATGTGATTGAATGGCAGAGCAGGCTCCAGATCTCCCAGTTCTGCTTCTGACTCTGATGTTCACGTTGAATGGTTATAATTTGGAATGCACTGCCTTTCTGGTGCCTGTGCTTCATTCAAGACATTCCAAAGAAGAGAATTGGAGGATTGTTGAAGGAAGGAGGATTTTCAAGGCTGTGGGGAAAAGGTGGCATTAAGTGGCAGATAACCAACACCAACATGATAAGCAAAGGCCCCTGTGCTATAACCATTCTATGATTACATTCTAAGCTGCCAAAAACAGCAATTGGCCAGATAATCTGTTTGAATGAGACGAATGAGAGATGGACTTTGGTCGAGACAACAGGAGAACTTTGCTCCTCTTTAAATTGCATCCTTCCAAGGTGGTAGAAATTTTGTTTAAAACTTGGCAGCGCTCAATATAACCGTGCTCTTTATTACTGAACAGAAGTTGTCGCCTCGCTTTTGTGCTCAAGTGCATGAATTTATCGTCGACAAAACAGAACTCCCCATCTGATCCACCATCAAAGCTGCTGGTTGTAGAACTTTGTGTGCAAATTAGCTGCCTCGCTTGCTTGTTGAATGCATTTCAGAAATAATTCCTTGGTTTTTGAAACATTTTGTCATGTCCTGAGCATGTGCTAAGTAACTAAATGAACAAGTTCTTTTCACAGATTTAATGGTTGAGGAAGGGCAGTTGGAGTGGTTTGTCTTGATCAGTTAAACTCCTCCTTTACCCCTGAAATATTTAGTTGCAAGGTTGAATGTATCGAAACAAGAACAGAAGTTGCTGGAAAAGCTGAACAGGTCTGGCAGCATCTGTGGAGAGAAATCAGAGTTAATGTTTTGGGTTGAGTGACCCTTCCTCAGAACTGGAATATACTGCATCTGGCATCAATGCCTTTGCTTTACAACTGAGTCTGTTTCAGAGTAGTTAAGTTGGAGTTGTCAGATGAAGTTGTTGATTTTTATTATTAACTAACTACACGTCTTTCTGCATTACTGCCAATTCCTGACTTCTGCTATTGTATGTAAATTTTACACGTTGCCTAATTCTGCTACTGGCAGTGTGAGGAATATGGTGCTTATAGTTGAGGTATTATTTTGTATGTGGGATCTGATAGTAGTGTCAATCAGTCCTGCTTATCTTACTTGATAAGCCTTATTCTGCATTGTTTTACTCTGAGTATTAGAAGTCTTTGCCCCTGTTCCAAAGGAGCTTAGGTCAACAAGATAACTTTCAAAAATGACAATTTTATATTGATGAGGGGCGTTCCGGATTAGGAAGTCTTGTTGCAAAGTGGGTAGTGGGTCTGCCTCGCAGCCGGAAGCTCCATGTTCAAGTCTCATTCCAGGACTTGATCAGAAAGGAAGACATGCTAATAACCATTGCCTAACAAGTTGATTATCAATGCTTAAATCTTTCAAACACATACCACTGATGTAAGAGAGGGAGAGATTCCTGGTCAGTCATGTAATGGAAAGAAGCTCCATGCTACAACACGTAAGTAAAGGTATATGTTGCCTGAGAAATCTAGATTCACTTGTGGGCTAGTTGGCTTTGTAGCCTGGAGGCCGTTGTGCATCTAATTGGTGCCAGTAATAAAAGGTTTGACTCCCATTCTAGTGGGATGGATCTTCCTCCTTGTCTTACCGATGGTGGAAGTCGCTGTGGATTAGACCTGCCTTCCTGTGGAAAACTCCAAGATGATGACGATTCAGAGTTATAGAAGTAATGTGCAAATTCAGAGAGAGTAATTTTTAAAACTGAAATATAAACAGAAAGTATTGGAGAAACTCAGCAGGTCTGGCAGCATCAGTGAAGAGAGAAACACAGTAAATGTTTTGGGTCCCCTATAACTCTTCTAGAATGGAAGCTTGAGTTCAGCCTCTGAAGTTGTTGAACACAATGTTGAAGGATGTGAAGTCTCAATGAAAACTGAGGTACTGTTTCCCCCCTTCAAGTTTGCTTTAGGCTTCACTTATGCACTGCAGCAGGCCTGGAACAAAAATGTTGTGGGTGAACAAGATGGTGGATTGAAATGTTCAATAGTTGGAGTCTTGCTTGTGGGCAGAGTAGACGCAATCCCAGTTTATGTTTGGTTTTGCCAGTGTCAAGCAAATCACGTTTTGAGCACTGAGTACAGTAGACTAGATTGAAAGTAAATTGTTGCTTCACTTGGAAGATGTGTTTGGGATCTTGGACATTGAGACAGGAGGAAAAAATCACATTGAGACAGGTGATTGGACTATTGTGTATGGAAAGGGGCCAGGATGGGGTGAAAATGTGTTGGGAGTGACAGAAGAGTGGACAACACTGTCATGAAGAGGGAAGAAGAAGGTGTGTTTCGTAGTGCCTCCTGCTGGAGGTGATGGAAATGGCAGAGGATGGTCTTTTTGAATACAAAAGTTGATATAGTGCTCCCTATCCTCATTTTCTAACCTATCATTGTTATGAAAAGGAGAGGAAAGGGTGAGGGCAGAAATGCAGGAAGTGGGTTAGACGGGGCTGGAAACTGTGTGTCAGCCATGGAGGTGGGGACGGATACGGGGAAATCCTTGATTGAAGAGAAAGGAACATGCATTGGATTTCCCCCATCAATGGAACAGTTGCAACAGAGGTGGAGGGACTGAGAGAATGGTATGGACCCCTGCAGGAAGCAGAGTGTGAGGAAATCTGGTCAAGTTTACTGCGGGAGTTAGTGGGATTGGAGTGGGTATTAGTGGACAGCCTATTTCCAGAAATGGAAGTCAAAGAAGGGAAGAGTCAGATTCACCAGAGAAGGATATACATTGGAAGCAAAACTGTTCCAATTCTGGGTCAGAGCAGGAAGCAGCACCAGTGGTATAATTGATGTAACAAAGAGTTTTAGGAGAGGGCCCCATTTAAGACCGGAACATGGAATCTTCCACATACCCTTGCAAGAGATGGGCATAACAGGGACCTGTGTGGGGACTCAAATCAACTTGTACTTGGAGAAATGAAATGCATTAAGGGAGATTTTGTTCAAAATAACAACAAGCGTAGGCGGATGGATGGTGGATAAGGACTATTCAGGAGTCCTTTTCAAAGAAGAAATGTTGAGTATTCAGTCCATCCGGCTGAAGGATTGAGCGGTAGATGGGCTATATGTCCATAGTGAAGAGGAGGCAGGTGGGCTACAAAACTGGAAATTGTGGAACTGACACATTTAAATTATAAGTTATAGAAACAGAATTCTCCTGCCTTCTCCCTGTACCCCTTGATACCCCTAAGAATCAAGAATTCTGCAACGGGCGTGAGCAAGAAACATCATTTACAATTCTTCTGGCTTTTTTTTTAATAAGTGGGAAGTGACAGAATGAGGGGAGCAAAAACAGTTGAAATAGGAAGGAGTTAATTCAGTGGGGTAGGAGCAAGCAGGTCTATCGGGTCAGTCCTGTTTTATAGAATTTGGGAAGGAGCTCGAAGTGGGCAGTGCAATAGGGTTGCAGCACTGAGGTGGAAAGATGCGGTGGGGAGATTTCTAGTGGAGACCAGGTCAGTGCCAGTCCTGAAAACAACAGCTTGATGGTGAGTGGTGGCGTCATGATTCATTAGATTAGATTACTTACAGTGTGGAAACAGGCCCTTCGGCCCAACAAGTCCACACCGACCCGCCGAAGTGCAACCCACCCATACCTCGACCTAACACTATAGGCAATTTAACATGGCCAATTCCCCTAACCTGCACATCTTTGTGACTGTGGGAGGAAACCCACGCAGACACTGGGAGAACGTGCAAACTCCACACAGTCAGTCGCCTGAGGCGGGAATTGAACCCGTGTCTCTAGCGCTGTGAGGCAGCAGTGCTAACCACTGTGGCACAGGAGGAGTTAAGATAACCTATCCGAGAGGTGGCATTCATTCTTTTTAAAACCTGTCCCTGTTTGAATAGTTGACTTCAAGAAACTGGGTTTTTGATATTAGCTAAATGCATTTTTTTTTAATCTAAGGGTTTAGCTGCCTTTGGTGTCACTGTCAGACCAAAGTAAAGAATATTCCTGGAATTGTAACTCTGGTTACTTCCTCATTTCACACATCCTCCTGCTTATTGTGTTTATCTTCCCATTGATCTTTCTTACTGGAGGAATGCATTTGTTTACTCCCTGTTTATTCCTCTGACTGCCTCTCTTCATTTCTTGTTCTGTAAGTTTCTCACCCCTTTCTATTGCATATACTCAGAATACTTCATACATCGATAAATCATCAATTACTTAGGGATGTGTCTGAACTAAAATAAGGAATTAGCTTGGCGTGTTTGTTCAATTCATACATACTTTCTCAAATTAGCCTCTTTTTGGTTGGAATGGTGCTATATTTTAATGCCCCAGGTGATGTGCATGTACACAGCCCATCACTAGAATAGCTTAAAATGAGGTTGCCACTCAGATCAAGTGAAAGCCACCTACAACACTATCTGTAGATTACATCTCAGACTAGGGAGCCACAGCACGAAGCTGGGAAGCAGGGTTACGGTAAGGTCATTTCTTCTTAAATGGTCACAATCAGCAATGAGTACTATACAATGTGTGTGCATCTTAGTCTTCACTGTTCCACAAGGCTGAAAATGTGTTGCTGGAAAAGTCCTCACTCTTTCCTCCTGTTCCACAAGGATCAGCCATTCAGCATCTAAATCAGCTGTGAAATCCAGGAATGGGCAGCAAGTTCTGAAATATTCCTACACCACAGCAGTGACTGTGCTTTAAAAGTACTAAGTTGGCTTAAACACACATAGGGACTTTTTGGGCTTGTGAACGGTACTTTATGAATGCATGCCATTTTTGCTTGAATGTGGAGCAGCCAGAGGGGAGTCTGGACCCAGCATGCAGTGGGGCTGGTGAAATCCCAGAGTTGATAGGTACTCTGCAGGATCAGGAATGAAGCCCAGTGTGTGCATTCGTGGTTTGGACACGAATGATGTACATCAACACATGGAGTTACATTAGCTTAGTCAGTAACCAAACAGGACAGCCCTCCTTCAGTGCAGGAGCTTTCCTGTATTGTTGTTTGCCTATGGATTAAAACACATTGATAAAGTCCATCTGGGTGCAGTAAACTATTTAATGTGGCCTTTTCATTTAAGGCAAATCTGAATCATTACTGCTAATTGCAAGCTCGTGGCGTCACTTAAGGGACTTTGAGTGTGGCCTGGCGTGCAGTAAAAAAGCCACATTTAAAACTGCTGTGTGTGACACCAATCTCAAGATCCATCCCCACCCCTCAACCTCCACCCCCCACCCCCCAACTCCAGCCCACTCATGGTTAACACAGTCATATTCTAGAAGTCAGTAGTTCTGTGGAACTCCGTTACAGTGGCAGTACGTCAGAGATTTGATCCTTCTAATTGGAGCTGATGAAGTTGCCAATTTAAAGTGGCCAGTATTTTTAAATATATTTTGTAGCATCAACCAGCAACCTTGCCAAAATGCAAGTGTTTTTCAATGGATGTAATAATTGAATCTTTCCTTGTAGCTCATATTCTCTAGCACAGGCTGATAAATTGGGTGGTGTTAGTCTGTCAGGTTCAAAACTCTCACTTGGAATAGGAGGAGCCTTTTTTTTCATCGTTTTTTTTGGATGTCTGCATAACTAGCAAAGCCAGCTCATCCTTAACTCCCCTTGAAAGTGGTGTATTGCATTGCATTGCTGCTGCATTCCATGTGGTGCAGGCCATAAGAATCATAGAATCCCTACAGTGTAGAAACAGGACCGTCGGCCCAACAAGTTCACAAACTGACTCTCTGAAGAGTAACCCACCCAAACCCATTCCCCTGCCCTATTATCCTATATTTACCTCTAATTAGTGTACCTAACGCACACAACCCTGAACACTGTGGGCCATTTTAGCATGGCCAGTTCACCTAACCTGCACATCTTTGGATTGTGGGAGGAAACCCACGTAGACACAGGGAGAATGTGTAAGCTTCATGCAGACAGTTATCTGAGGCTGGAATTGAACCCGGTCCTTGGCGCTGTGGGGCAGCAGTGCTAACCACTGAGCCACTGTACAGACCCTGGGGGCAACAAGAGTGGGTCATTTGGTCCATCAAACTTAGTGAATGGCAAACTAAGATCATGGCTGATCTGACTGAGACCTGAACACCACCACTTTGCTTTCTGCCCCTCCATAATCCTTGACTCCCTTGTAGAAAAATAATCCCTTTTAAATCAGCCTTGAACATATTTGATGATCCAGCCTCCACTGGTCTCTAGGTAAAATAATTACAAACATTAACACCTTCTTGAGCGAAGAAGTTCCTCCTTGTTGCTGTCTTAAATCAGAGATGCTTTCCTTCAAACTCTGTGCCCCTTTGGTCCAGATTTTGCCATGGTAGTGGTGGTGTGGGGGGGGGGGGGGGGCAGCATCCTCTCTCACCATTTACCCCATCAAGCCCCCTCAATCTTTTTTTTTCTTTACAGGACCACCTTTCATTCTTCTAAACTCCAATGATTATAGGCTCAAACTTTTATCATGTAAGAATTACTTGATTCTAAAAATCAGCTTGCACCAACATCACTGTCAAGGTTGGAATTACAGAGATCCAGTGCTAGTGAATGATTCCACATCAGGAAGGTTTGTAATTTGGAATGTAATAGATGATAAATAGATCTGAAATCCTCCAAGCCTAAGGTGGAGAGGAAAGAAATCCATATGCAGCTTTCTTTTGACTTGCATGCACTTGTAAATCTGTTTTTCTTTTCATATATTAAGTGCAACAAGCTGGAGTGTACCAGTAAACATGTGCCATATTTCAGTCACATGACTGACTGTTACTAAATAGATTGAAAAACAAGCTACTCACATCACCGTGTCAATCAGAGGAAATTAAATTGGCAGAGAACTTAGATCTGTTTCTCATTGGAAAAGAATGGTGGGGAATAGAGTCCTAGCAGTAGTTATATATACATTATTTACAATGGATAGGTTAGAAAATCAAATTGACAAGATTCAGAAGATGTTACAATACTTTTACCTGAAAATTAGCATGAACTTTGAAGGAAGTGGTCTTGTGTTGACATTTGGTTGTGAAGTTTGCACGTGGTTGATGCAATCCATGAATTAGCCCAGTAAGACCTTGTGGTGTGAAGCAACTGGAACTGAACTAAAATTAAATCCTTTCTTTGAATGGAGCTTTTTTATTGTGTCGCGATCTTCAAACGGACATGATGTTGCTTTTAACTATGCCTCTTAAGCTGAGGGCAGTATATTTAAAGCAAGAGCCACTGTATAAAAGTTTGGTCAAAAATGCATTATATTAAGAGTTGCATTGCTGTTATTCAAATGCCAATAATAATGAAAAACAAGACTGAGGCATTTATTGATTCTGATTCAGTTCAGTGTTACTGATGCTCACAGATGTACATGTATTAGTATACTTGCTAATCATCACTGCATTCTTCTGGGCAGTAGCATGATAAACGTTTCACTGTGTGCTCTCTCATGCAATCAATTCAACTGTGGCTCTTTGCAGACAATCCTGCACCTACTATCAACTGCTAACCATTGATGTGGAACCTGCAGGCAGGGTAGCACGAGAGATCAAGTACATTAGCTGAAAAATTGTCACTAGTGCTTCCTTGGACCAAAGTAGTGAAGCCATTAGCAGCATTTTGTCACCATCTGAAAGAAGGTGTGTACAGTGATCAACCTGTTTAAAGGAATAAATTTTTTTCTATTCACTTGCTCTTTGTATCTTTTACTGTGTTGTCCAGGTACCCAGATAAACATAGGAAAGAATCTGTCATCGTCTTAAAATCTTCCTGCTCTTGGTGATGGGTGCTATGTTGTTGAGTAACTTATTGTAGATGTTTGGTTACATTACTGATATTGCATTAGTTACCTGACCCTTCTGTAAGAGCAGGATTTCATAACGTTGGTAGTTTAAGGTCGTATTGTTTTAAGTAGTCAGTTTATGGCATGAAGGTATTGCATTCTATCTTTTTAAAAATTCATTCATGGGAAATGGGCAATAGACAATATACTGGCATAGCTTATCTCTTAAGAGAATGGTGCCTTTGGTGCAGTCCATTTGGTGTGGGTAGACATAAGGTACTATTACTGAGAGAGATTCAGGATTTTCACCCAGCAACATTGAAAGAACATTGATGTATTTCCATGTCAGGATGGTGTGATACTGTGTAAGGGCTCTTGCAGGTGGTGATGTTTCAGTGAATGCCCTTGTCATTTAGCTGATCATGGTTATGGGTTTGGAAGGGGCTATCTAATGAGAATAGGTGAATTTCTGCAGTGTATCTTGTAGATAGTATGTACTGTAGCTACTGACCATCAGTGAGGAGAGAATCAATGCTTGTGGATTAATTGCCAGTCAAGCAGACTGCTTTATCCTGGATGGTGTCAAGCTTCTTGAGTATTGTTAGAGCTACACCCACTCAGGTATCTGGGGAGTATACCATCACACTCCTGATTTGTGCCTTGTAGATGGTAGGATAGGCTTTGTGGAGTCAGGAGGTGAGTTACTATATGAGGCTCTGGTCAGTTTGAATTTGGACTATTTTGAGCAGCTTTGGACCCAATATCTAAGGATGGATGTGCTGGTTTTGGAGGGGAACCACAGGAGATTTACTAGAATGTTCCTGGGAATGAAGGGCTTGTTGTATGAGGAGCGGTTGAGGGCTCTGGGTCTGTCCTCATGGAGCTTAGAAGGATGAGGAGGGATCTGATTGAAAGTTACAGGGTACTGAGAGGCCTGGATGGAGTGGACGTGGAGGAGATGTTTCCAGTAGTAGGAATGACTAGAGCCCGAGGGCACAGCCTCAGAGTGAGGGGACAACCCTTTAGAACTGAGATGAGGAGGAATCTTTGTCAACTAGAAGGTGGCGAATCGATGGAACTTGCTGCCACAGAGGGCTGTGGAAGCAAAGTCATTGAGAGTGTTTACAATAGGGGATCAAGGGTTACAGGGAGAAGGCAGGAGAAACCTATCAGCCATGATCAGAAGGTGCAGCCTAATTCTCCTATATCTTCTGATCTTACATGCTGCAAGATCCTTAGCCTCAGACCTGTTTTTGCAGCCACAGCATTTATGTGGCCAGTTCAGTTTCAGTACATACTACGTAGCTGGACTAAATCCTATGGAGACAAAGGTAGACAGGCAGGAGACTGGAAGGGTACTGCAAGCCAGGCAGCGTTAGGAGGTGGAGAAGTCAATGTTTCTTCAGGACTGAGACTGAGTGTAGGGGGAGCTGCAGATAAAGGGGGTGGTGGGGGGCAGGGTAGTGAAGTAGGGATAGGTAAAGTAGGCAGATGGTATGACCTAGTTGGTCGATGGGAGAAATGAATCCAGTTGGTGGCTAGAAGGAAGGGTCAATGAGAGTAACGGAAAGGAGTCGGGGGGGATGGGAAGGGAAGAGAGGTTATTTGAAATTGGAGAGCTCAATGTTGAGTCCTCCGGGCTGTAGGCTGCCAAGGTGGAAGATGAAGTGTCATTCCTTCAATTTGTGGTTTTGTTTGTTGTGGTAATGGAGAAGGCCAAGGATGGTCATGTCAGAAAGGAAGCAGGAAGGGGAATTAAAATGGGCAGTGACTGGGCGGTCCAGACAGCCCCTGCAGACCCGACTGAGATGCTCGGCAAAATGTTCCCTTAGTTTACATTTGGTCTTCCGATGTAGAGAAGACTACATCAGGAGCACCAGATACAGCAAACTAGGTTGGAGAAATGGCAGGTGAACCTCTCTCTCACCTGGAAGGACTGTTTGGGGCCCTGGATGGAGGTGAGGAGGGTGGTGTGCTGGCAGGTTTTGCATCTTTTCCAGTTGCAGGGGAAGGTACCTGGGGTTCAGGAGGGTTGGTGGGGAGGGTGATGCAAACTAAGGGAACAGTCCTTGCAGAGGCAGAAAGGGATGGGGCCAGGAAGATGTTCTTGGTGGTGGATCTAGTTGGAGTTGGTGGAAGTGTTTAAGGATGATGCGTTGGATACGGAGACTGTGGGGGGTGGTAAGTGAGGACAAGGGGGACCCTGTTTTTATTACATTTAGAGGAGGGGGTTAGAGCAGAGGAGAGGGATACAGAGGTGGTGCAGTGGAGGGCTGTCTGGATGACAGAGGGAGGAAGAGCGCATTCTTCAAAATTGGTGGACATCTGGGATGCTTGAGGGTGAAATGTCTCCTCATCAGAACCGATTGTGGTGGAGGCGGAGGAATTGGGAGAACAGGATGGAATTCCTGCAGGATATTGGGTGGGAGGAGGTGTAATCCAGGTAGTTGAGAGTCTGTAGGTTTATAGTAAATGTCCGTCTTGAGACAGAGATGACCAAGCCGTGTACTCATTGCCTAAAAGTTGGAACAATTCCAATCACTGAAGATGATACTTTGGTAACCCCAGAAATACAGATGTATTCCATCTTGATAAGAAACCAAAGAGGGTAGTTGGCAAACTGATCTGTCATTGATATAGATCTCAGTCTTACAGTATTCCAGTATCCCCAGTTTTCCCAACTATTTCAGTACACCAACCCACACTGAGCACAGATACAAGAACTCTCCACAGTTTGATAATATAAAAGAAAATTACCTTTGGCTCAAGAGGTAGCTAGTGTCTCAGTTCTGTCCCCTGTATCACTCCTGTGCAATATCAAGCTAAGGCATGGTATCTTGCTTTGATCTTTCCCAGTAAACCTAACATGATGATGGTACTCCCTATTATATATTGTACTGAGCAGATTGTTTACAAAGGGACTGTTAACCTTGGAGCAGTTACCCAGTCCTCCAATTCATGTGACTATTGTAGTTGCTGTTGAGAAACCTAAAAGTTTGAGTAATCCACAGCAAATAAATTAGGTCGTGTGATTTTGTGTTTAATCATGTTCGTGTGAAACTTTGCATACAAAACACCACACAGTGCCTTCATATCAGTTTGGTATTAATCTCACAACTATATAAAGAAATTTAGGGAATTAGTAGAAGGTGCAGCAGTACAATTTATCTTGCAACGGGATTCAAAGCAAAAGGGGAGGTAATGTCCAAGATGGTTTTATGTTGGAGAAATGTTTACACTCCATTGCAACAGTTTTCTTTATTCTTTCTTGAGATGTGGGATCATTGGCAAGACTGGCATTTGTTGCACATCCCTGGATGGCCTTTAACAAAGTGGCTTTTTAAACTGATTGATTGAATCGGGTTTATTGCTGCATGTACTCCCATGAGTACAGTGAAAAGTTTACAAATCACCACTTATGGCGCATTCATTGGTACAAAGGTACCTAGGCACAGAATTTTAATACAAAGCACAGCAATAAGCAAGACAAAGTTTAAAAAGTTAAACATTACAGTCCTTCTTACTAAAAAGTAGAAAAACAAAGAAACAGTTAACAGTTCAACACCACAGCCCATAAGTGTCTGGCCATGCTGGGCTCGCACTCCAAATCATTGAGTAGTTCAGGGTAACTCATGTTGCTGTGGATCTGGAGTCTCGTAGAACAGATTAGATAAGGAGGCAATTTTTCACCACCAAAGGAAATCTGTGAGCCACGTGGGTTTTTTAGAACCATCACTATGTGGTCTCCATTAGACTGGCTGTTTAGTCCAGATTTTAGTGAATTCAAATGTCACCATCTGCCATGGTGAGAATTGAACCTGTGTCCCTGGAACATTAGCCTAGGGTTCAGGTTACTAGTCCACAATACCATTTGCATTTGGGAAACTATTGTCCCGTTCATGCATGAGATGTGCCATTGTTTTTTCACTGTTATATATTACTGAAAGCCAAATTACTAAGAGAGTCTGCCTTCTGATCAGATTCAGACGCCAGTAATAACTACTTACACCGACATCAAACATTTTGTTGCATTCAAGACGCTAAGGACCTTCACAGGAATACTCTCAAATGAAATACAACGCTAAGCTACCTGGGAATACATCCATGCAGGTAATCAAAAATGTAATCAAATTGGTAAATGTTAAGTAGCAACTTCAAGAAGGAGAGAGGTGTAGAAGTTTGAGGAAGGAAGTTTGAGTTGATAAGTTCTCAGCTGCTGAAAACCCAACCACCAGTGATAGTGCAATTATAACCAGAGTTGTGCAAAAGGCAAGAATAGGAAAACTAGCAAATATGTAGGAAGTTATTACAGAGGCTGTTGAGAAAAAGTATGAGAGCGTTTGACTTGGGGTGTTGCTTAAGTAGGAATTGGTGGAGGTCAGTGTACACTAGGTGATGGGGGAGGAATGTTGGCCGGATGGGATTTGGTGCCTGTGACAGCGCAGTTTGGATAAGTTCACAAAATGTAAGAGGTGTGACTGACCAGGAGTGAGTTTGAGTAGTCCAGTCCAGCAGTATCAAAGAAATGGATGAGGATTCCAACAGCATAAAAGTGGGAGTGTCACAAGTGTGGAAATAGTTGCTGCAGGTAATTCTCCTATAAACGCCCGTTTATTAAACACAACTTTGGTTGGAACGTTATTTGTGAATTGTGGAGTGTTTTTTTGTATAAAGCGAACTCCCATTTGCTGTTACGTGATTCCATCCCCAGCACTAGCTGAACAGCAAAACCCAGCCTCCGGATCCTCCGTCTGCAAAATACAAATTCGGTGTGTTCAGTTAAAACAGGATTGCAATCAGCTCTACAAGCCTTGAAACTTAGTTTGAAACTGGGAATTGTAGTCTACATTTAGAAGGAACTTTGATTGCTAAACTTAGTGATCTCGGACTAAGCCTCATTCTCTGCAACTGGATCCTCAGTTTCCTGTCCCACAGGCCACAATCGGTGAAGATTGTGGACAATATCCACTTCACTAACACTCAACACTGGAGCCCCACAGGGGTGCGTACTCAGCCTCCTACTGTACTCACTGTACTCACTGCGTTGCCAAAAACCAGACTAATGCCATTTACAAGTTTGCTGATGCCACTACTGTAGTCAATCACAGATGGCGCCGAAACAGACTATAGACGGGAGGTGGAAGACCTGGAAAAATGGTGCATTGAGAACAACCTAGCTCTCAATGCCAGCAAAACCAAAGAACTCATTATTGACTTTCGGAGGGATGTTACTACTGCCCCCCTGCACATTAACAGCACAGAGGTGGAATGAGTGGAGAGTGTCAAGCTCCTGGGAGTGGTCATCCACAACAAGCTTTCTTGGACTCTTCATGTGGATGCACTGGTTACAGAGGCCCAACAACATCTCTTTTTTTCCTCAGGCAGCTGAGGAAATTTGGCATGACGGCGAATACCTTTGCTAACTTTTATAGGTGTGCCATCGAGACCAATCTGTCTGGATGTATCACTACCTGGTACGGCAACTGTACCATTCAAGATTGGAGACAGTTACAGAGAGTGGTGAACTCGGCCCGGACAATCACAAAGGCCAACCTCCCATCTATAGAATCCATCTACCGGGCCCCCTGTCAAGGAAAGGCCGCCAGCATTCTTAAAGGTCCATCCCACCCTGGTAATGTTTTTCTACAACCTCTACGATCAGGGAGAAGGTACAGAAACCTGAACACACGCACCAGATGGTTTTGAAATAATAGTTTCTACCCTACTGTTGTTAGAATACTGAATGGACTCTCAAACTCTTAGCATTCGCCTGTACCTGTGTTTGTTTTTGTTTTTGCCACTGTTTACCTATTATTTACTTATCTATGCTACTTAACTATGTGATCTACCTGTATAGCTCGCAAGACCAAAGCTTTTCACTGTGCCTTGGTATACGTGACAATCATTTCAATTCAATTCAACTCAAACCTGGGGAGAATCTCTAGGAGGACTGGACTCTGCATTTGGCGTCACGTGGTCAGTCTCACCTTGTGTGCTTACTGGTGAAGAGCTTTGTGAAAATTACAGTCCTGTAGTTAGTGATCTTAGTGTTAAAGTGTTACACTTACTGTATTATTTCATTAAAATTATATGATTCAAAGATTGACTTGGACTGTGCTATCATTTGTGTTAAGCTAATTATCATTTTTGTTTCAATTTTTACTAGTATTTTTGGTGGTTTGCCCTAACCCTGTTTGTCCCATAGGCCCCATTATATATATTGAGCAATTTTCTATAAGTGTTGCACGGGAACACAATTACTGCATTCTAGGAGATCTACCTGTATTTGTGATGAGGTGTGTATGTGGGTTCAAAAGCTGAGGTAGAGCTAGGTATTGTCAGTGACATGAACGGTTTTTCCAGGATGTTGCCAAAAGAAAACATGTAAATGAAAAATAGGACAGGACCAAGTGGTCAGTCGAAGAAGCTTAATGTTTTCTGTTATATTCCATTCTTAACTGAACAAAATTAATTTTTTCTGGTGCTTTTTTTCTTTGGTTTAATACCAAGAAATTTAAAAGGAATTGCTGAAACCCTCAACTTCTGGCAATACATTCTGTAGGTGCTGGATGTTATTGCCTGTGTTTATGTAAATACTGAAAAGCTGCATTCAAAGACAGAATAAGTGACTAAGCAATTTGGTCAGTTGAAATGATTTATTGTGCTGTACGTTTTACTGCTGTTTCATCATGAGATGTGTGTCACCCAGCAAGGGCAGCATTTACTGCCTGTATGTAATTACTCTCAATGGTGACGTGTCTTCTTGAACCCCTGGAGTCCATGGTTTATCCTCCGTGCAGTTGGAAAGGAAGTTCCAGGATTTTCATTCCACAACACTGAAGGAACGGTAATGCAGTTCCAAGTGAGGGAGGCATTGATGAATTGCTGCACTGTGTTTGACCCACAATGGCAGCAGTGTATACCTTGATGAAGGGAACAAATGTTGAAGATAATAAGATTTCATCCTGTGAATTGCTTTGTACTGGATGGTATTGATCCTCTTGAGTGTTGTTGAAGCTGTACTCATTCAGGCAAATTCTATCGCACTCCTGACTTGTGCCTTATAGGTGGTGGGCAGCTTTGAGGAGGCAGGAGGTGAGTTACTCATAGAATTCCTTGCTTTTAACACGGAGTTTCCAACCCTTGCTATCACAATATGCATATGGCTGGTCCAGTTCAGCTTCTCGTCAGTGGTAACCCGAAGATGATGTAAGGGATTAGTGATGGTAGTGCCTTGCAACATCAAAGGGAGATGTTTGGATTCTTGCTTGTTAGAGATGGTCATTACTTGGTACCTGTGGTATTATTATTGTTTGCCACTTTTCAATCTAAGCCTGAATATTGTCCAGTTTTGCTGCATACGGACACGGACTCTTTCGGTGTCTGAGGGGTTGCGAATATTGCTGAATGTTGTGCAATCATCAGTGAACATCTCTAGTTCTGACCTTTATGAGGGAGGGAGCATCATTGCAGCAGTTGAAGATAGTTGGGCCTGGGACAGTACCCTGAGGAACTCCTGAGTAGAATGACCTCCAACAGTCACAACCACCTTTCTTTGTGCCAGCTATGGTCCTAACCAGCTTCAGTCATAATGGAGAGGAATACAGGAGGCAGATCACCTGAATAGTCTTCCGCTCCCCTCCGAGTAACCAGGAGCTTGCTCTTTCCCAATCTATAATCTACTTCTACATTACAGCAGCAGTTTGACTATTCTTTTGAGAAACATGGGGATTCCACATGATTTTGACCCTGTAGTGACTGTAGAAGTATTTTAGATGAACATCTTCACCTGATCTGATCTAGTACTGTTCCATATCATTTGAACTTGACATGGCAAATGTACTCTCTCTCCTCTCGGTCATGCATCAGGAAATCCACCAAATGTCAGCAAATGTGGAGCAGTCCACTAATCTCCTCCTCCTAGAAAGTGTTTTACACATGGATACTGGTTGAATTTGATGTGCATTATTAAACAATTGTGTTTTACTATCCGGTTGAAGCTGCTAAATTGGTGAGAGATGTGGTATAATGTACTTTTTATCTTTAACTTGTTTTGTGTTACTGTTGATTCAGGCTCTGCCCTTTTGAGTAATTAATGTGTTAATTTGTACGATTGAGAATTCAATGTCTTCTTGGCTTCCACCCAGCTCTTGGCACATGGGTAGACTCCAAATTCCTCATATGATTCTCATGTGCTCCATGTCGATTTTTATTTGCTGACGTTGTATCCCTACATTAGATCATAGCTGGCACCGTTGCTCTGCTGTAAAGCTTTCTGATATTGCATTTAATATTAATGTATAAATATCACATCTAGCGCATATCTTTAATATTTGTCTGTGATGAGTATCATAAAGGAGAAACTGAGGACCGCAGATGTTAGAGAATCAGAGTCAAAAAGTGTGGTGCTGGAAAAGCACAGCAGGTCAGGCAGCATCCGGGGAGCAGAAGAGTCGACCTTTTATGCATTAAGCCTTCATCAGGAGTGTCATTCTGATGAAGGTCTAATGCCCCAAATATCAACTATCCTGCTTCCCGGATGCTTCCTGACCTGTGCTTTTCCAGCTGCACACTTTTTGACCGAGTATCATAAAGCGATGCAGGCACGAGTGATTTTTAAATTTATCCTTCGGACATGGCCGTCATTGATTAATGGCATGGTGGCTCAGTGGTTAACACTGCTGCCTCACAGCACCAGGGACCCAGGTTCAATCCCAGCCTTGTGTGAAGTTTACACTTTCTCACTGCCTGCATGGGTTTCCTCCTGGGTGCTTTGGTTTCCTCCCACAATCCAAAGATGTGCAGGTTATCGGCCATGTTAAATTGCCCCATACTATTCAGAGATGTGTAAATTAGGTGCATTAGTCAGGGGTAATTAGAGGGTTGGGGAATGGGTCTGGGTGGGTTACTCTTCGGAGGGTTGGTGTAGACTTGTTGGGCCAAGTGGCCTGTTTCCACACTGTAGGGATTCTATGATTGTCCATTGCCACAACTGGCTACTTGCTTGGTGATTAAGGTCCAGCTACAGTAATGTAGGGTTGGAGTTGCATACAGACCAGATTGAGAACGATTAGCAGCTTGCCTTTCCTGAGGGGCACTAATGAAGGTTGGGTTTTACAAAGATCTGAAAGTTTTGTGATTACTTAGTGATGTGAGCTTTTAATTTCTAATTTAAAATATAATACTTACAAATGGAATTCAAATACCACAGACCAGTTTATACTGTCAGCCCTTCTGGTTTCCTTGTCACTGAATTGATGGGTCTTGACCGTAGAGAGACAGACACCGACATATACACAGGTGAATGCAGGAGCACACACGCATGCACACACACACATCCGTCCATCCCTCCCTCCCTAGAGCAGTATTTATTACCCATCCCTATTTTCCCAGATGGCAGTACAGAAGTAACCATATTGTTGTGGCTTTGGAGTCACATGTAGGCTAGACCAAGTAAGAAGGCATGGAGGGCATTAATGAACCAAATGAATTTTTACAATAATTGACAGACAGTAAGTAATTGCCATCAATCTATCTTCCAGATATTTTAAAAATTGAATTGAATTCCCCAGCTACCTTTGCGGGTTTTGAAGTCATCGCCTCAGAATTTTAGCCTGGGGTTCTGGATTGCAAGTGACATTACTGCCTCCCACAGCCAGGAGCTGTGATCCTTTATTGTTTCGTGTGTATGCAGATGTGTCTGCTGATTTGATTTGTAGTTGTAATTTTGTATTTGTTTTGGAATTGACAGTTCCAGGTGACCTGGGGAACCAGCTGGAGGCGAAGCTGAACAAACCTAGTGTAGTGCACTACATGTGCACCAAGAAAACAGATGATTACTTCACCCTGTGGCTGAATCTGGAGCTGCTCCTACCCCTGGTCATTGACTGCTGGATTGACAACATCAGGTATGGTACAAGGTTATGCACCACCTGGTCAGAGAGAAACAAAATTACCTTTTATGGTCATTGACCTTTGGTCAAAATTGGAAACTGTTAGAGATGTAACCAGTTTTAAACAAGTATAGAGGCAGCCAGGGGTGAGGGTTTATGATGGGACACAAGACAGAGTCAGAGTTGGTCACCACGGAAACAGATCCTTCAGTTCAACACGTACATGCCAAACAAACATCCCAATCTGACTGAGTCCCATTCGCCAGCAGCTGGCCCATATCCCTGTCAACCCTTATTCTTCTTATATCCATCCAGGTGCCTTTTTTAAATGTTAGAATTTTACCAACCTCCACCACTTCCTCTGGCAGCTCATTCCATACACGAACCACTCTCTGCGTGAAAACGTTGCCCCTTAGGTCCTTTTCCCCTCTCACCTTAAAACTTATGCCCTCTAGTTTTGCCTTCCACCCGAGGAAAAAGACCTTGTCTACTCACCGTAGCCACGCCCCTCATGATTTTATAAATTTCTGTAAGGTCATCCCTCAGCATCTGATGCTCCAGGGAAGGAAAGCTCTTGCCTATTCAGCGCCTCACTATAACCCCAACTCTCCAGTCCTGGCAGCATCCTTGCTAATGCCTTCTTCATCCAGAATTATACGCAGTCTTCTAAAAGTAGCCTCAATGATGTCCTGTACAGCCATAACATGACATCTCACCTCTTATGACCAATGAAGGCAAGCATGCCAAATGCTACCTTCACCATCCTGTCTGCCTGCGACTCCACTTTCAAGGAACAATGCAACTGCACCCCTAGGTCTCTTTGTTCGGCAACACTCTCCAGGGCACTGCCATTAACTGTTAAGTCCTGCCCTGGTTTGCGGGTGTGATAAAATGATGGTGCTGGGTAAAAAGAGATGGTAATGGGACAAATAATGATGGATCTCAGAAGCGTAAGTGGAAAATAGCAGAATTGTCAACAACTCCTGTGGTTCGACATTACTAGATCAGAGGTTACACTTTGAAATTGTTGAATTCTGTGTTCATTTTTGAAGGCTGTAAGATGCCCATCGAAATGATAAGGTGCTAGAGCTCCAACTTCATTGGAACAGCGTAGGAGGTGGAGCACAAGGAGGTCAGAGCAGAATCAGGCTGCCGAATTAAAATGACTGATGTGCTGAAACTCAGGCTCATTGCAACTGGACAGATGTTTCCTGTGTTCACAGTATATTCATTTCGTGCAAATGTGTGAAAGATCTTTTCTTGATTTGAGAGCTGAGAGAACTGGCTGACGTTTTGGTCTTTTTTTCCTGTCCAGTCGCGTTGCTGAGCATTGCTGGTGAGGTGGCCAAGCATCTGTAGGAAACCACTTTGTGAACAGGACTATTCATAATCATCTCGCTATCTCCTTCATGGAAGATACAATCTCATGCTTCACCAGGATGTCTTCGTGTTAAAGTTATAAGCTATGCAATTGTACCATCACCACAGTTTCAGATTAAATTTAGTTATTGTTTCTATTTCAAATGGGCAGGTACTCCTACTGCTCTTTCAGCACTGCCATTCTGAGTCTAGAAAACTTAATTTATTTCAGACACCTTCAGTGTCTCCCTGAATCCAACAAAGTGAAGTTGGGCATATTTGGGTGGATTCAGCTGCAGTTTCTTAAATAAGGTCCAGGTGAAACTCTGCTCATGTCAGGTATATGAAATGGATCTCACTGCAGAGCTTTGATCACAAATCTTTGAGGAAGTATGTTAACTTGCTTGGTTCTGTGCCTCCCTTTCCTTGCAAGCTATCTATGGTTTGACCCTGTAAAGTGGTCATTTTCACAAATAGTTTCTGTTAACAGTGACTTCTGAGTTAGTCTAAACTGCAGTCTTTTACTCCAGACTCTACTCACTGTCCCAGCACTCTCTTTTTGCAAAGTTATATCTGTGTGTTTGAGATATTAACCTGAATAATGTAACAATACATTTCTGTCCTGATTTTGTTTTTTGAACATCAATTACAGCTCTGGTTTATGCTTGTTAGTGAGTTAGTTTGTGCCAATCAGATCAAATCCTGTTGGATTTGATTCTGTGTGCTTTTCTCCTCGGGAAATGAGCCTTATATTGCTGTAAATTACCCTTTTTATAATCTCTTTTTGCAAAGGAAACATGGCAACCAGTTTGTGCACAGCAATTGTTCACAAGCATCAATCTGATAATTATTAGAACATCTATCTATTCCACTGATGTTGGTTCATGGAATCTCTGCAATGTGGAAGCAGCCAATGGCCCATTGAGTCCACACTGACCCTCAAGAGCATCCCACCCAGACCCCACATCCCTACAGTATCCTTGTGACCCTGCATTTCCCATGGCTAATCCAACTAGCCTGCACATCTTTGCTCTGTGGAAGGAAACCGGAGCATTCAGAGGAAACCTACGCACACATGGGACAAAAGTGCAAACTCCACACATATAGTTGTCCAAGGGTGGAATCGAGCCCAGGTCCCTGTGAGGCAGCAGTGCTAACCACTGAGCCACTGTGCTGCCCCCAAGGTTGAGAGAGAAATTGTGTCGGACCCTGCAGCACTTGTTGTTCAGTCACCCTGCATTAGAAAGACCAAATTAGCTGAAAGTGCAAAGCTTGTAAGCAACAACTGGAGTCCCTATATCAAACAGACCTCTGCTGTTGTAAATATTTAATAGTAAATGGTGTCAAGTTACTGGGCCAGAGTTCTGGACCTACATTACAGATATGGTTGCAAAGTGTGTCCATGATTCAAATGCAACCTGAAATAAACAGCTAGAGGGACAAATCAGGAATAGTGGGAAATGAACATACCTCAGCTATTGATCTTCATTTTGAAATTTACTACTTGGGTTTGACCAGTGTCCCTTATTGATCAATTCTCGCTTTATCTTTTAGGAAACATAAAAGCAGCTCCAAAGAAAATCACCTGTATTTGTTGAAATATTTTCATTTGGAAACATGCATTGGCAATTTGCCAGTGAATGACACAACCAGCTTTCTGTTCCTCATTGAGCGAAGGTTCATTTCCTCGACGATCACCAGATATTTTGTAGAAAATAGTTCTCGTTGGTCTGTGGGAAAATTCTGCGCCTATAGAAACTAGAATGAAGGATGATTCTGCAACAGAAAAACCTAGATGTGAAAGTGCTCTCTAACGCTATATTTGTTGCTGCAACATTCACGAATGAATTAGATTGAGCAAGGAGTGACCTTAAAACATTCTCTTCTGCTGTAGCTCCTGACTATTTAATGACTAGCTAATGTCTCTAGGGTCTTTAAGCCAAAGTTAGTACTTTAATTACGCACAGGATGAATATAACAACCTTGTAGATTGTGCCAGTATAAAGATATTACAGAAGCAGGTTTATTGATCAACAGAGCTGTCTTTGTAAAACTCATGTGATTGTCATATCACTGGTCTTGTGATTCTGTAACATGCCTCTTCTGGAGAAAAAAAAACAAATTTGAACATGTTCATAGAATTAGGTTTTAATGTCACGTGTACTCAATATAGGTATACAAAGTACAGTGAAATGTGTGCAAAGTCACCCTTCCCGGCGCCATCTTGCATACCAAAGTACTAAGGTACAAAATCTTTAAGAAGCCATTGTTTGTACAGTAAATCCAAAGTTCATATCATTTGAAATGATATATAAATATTAATCGAAGAACTTTCCTGTTTGATCAGTTCTGAATCATACATGTAGAAGTTCTTAGGTTGGATCATAAGTTTCTGCCTTTTTTAAAATGTGACCGTGCTAAGCAGCCTGTGCAGGTAGGTCAGGAGTCAACATACCCCACTGTTTTTCTAGACACAACAACTTTTAATAAAGCAAACTATGTAATTTGTTTCCCATAGTATTTTTCAGACAGTGAGCAGTTATCTGACAGTTTACTGATTTGTGTTTTATTCAATTCTATTTACAATAGGTCAGATAATGAAACAGCCGGTGTCTACGTATAGCAAGACCAAACAGCATCCAGACTTGAACTGTTAAATGACAAGTAACATGACAGGGTATAATCAACACCCCTTAATATTCACTTGCATTTCTATCATTAGATATCGCAGCATCTACATCCTAAAGGCCAGTAACAACCAGAAATTGAATTGGACTTAGTCATAGAGTCATCCAGCATGGAAACAGACCCTTCAGTCCAACTAGCCATGCCAACCACATTCCCAAGCTAAGCTAGTCTAGCTGCCTGCATTTGACCCATATCCCTCTAAATCTTTCCTATTCATTATCCAAATGTCTTTTTAAATGTAACTGTATCTTCACCTACCACCTCCTGTGCAGTCATGCCACTCACAAAACACTTTTTCTATCTTTTTAAAACAAAAACATTAAGGGCCAAGTGCTGACAGGTGGGACTAGGTTGGGTTGAGATACCTGGTCAGCATGGACGAGTTGGACCGAAGGGTCCGTTTCCGTGCTGTACGTCTCTATGACTCTGTCCTTTTTAAATCTTTCTCCTCTTATCTAAAAATATTCCTGTAGTTTTGAACTCCTCCACCTTAAGGAAAGAATCTTTTGCTATTCACCTTATCTATGCCCCTCATGATTTTATAAACCTCTATAAGGTCACCCCTCAACCTCCTATGGTCCAGTGAAACAAGTCCCAGCCTATTTTTATATCTCAAACCCTCCATTCCCAGCAACATCCTGATAAACCTTTTCTTAATCCTCTCCAATTTAATAATAGCCTTCCTTTAACAGGGTGACCAGAACTGCACACAATACTCCAGAAGAGTACAACCTCAACATGATGTCCCAACTTCTATACTCAAAGGTCTGAGCAATGAATGCAAGTGTGCTAAACGCTTTCTTAACCATCCTGTCACTCCGCTTCTTCCTTTCCCACCGTACCACCCAGTACCCTTCCACCGACACCCTCCTTCGACTGACCGAACTGGTCCTCACCCTGAACAACTTTTCTTTCCAATCCTCCCACTTTCTCCAAACAAAAGGAGTAGCCATGGGCACCCGCATGGGCCCCAGCTATGCCTGCCTCTTCGTAGGGTATGTGGAACAATCCATCTTCCGCAACTACACTGGCCCCACCCCCCATCTTTTCCTTCGCTACATAGATGACTGTATCGGCGCTACCTCGTGCTCCCACGAGGAGGTTGAACAGTTCATCCACTACACTAACACCTTCCACCCCGACCTCAAATTCACCTGGACAGTCTCGGACTCCTCCCTCCCCTTCCTAGACCTTTCTGTTTCTATCTCAGGCGACCGAATCAACACGGACATCTACTACAAACCAACCGACTCCCACAGCTACCTGGACTACACCTCCTCCCATCCTGCCCCCTGTAAAAACGCCATCCCATTCTCCCAATTCCTTCGTCTCCGCCGCATCTGCTCCCAGGAGGACCAGTTCAAAATACGTACAACACAGATGGCCTCCTTCTTCAAGGACCGCAATTTCCCCCCCGTCGTGGTCGACGGTGCCCTCCACCGCATCTCCTCCACTTCCCGCTCCTCCGCCCTTGAGCCCCGCCCCTCCAACCGCCACCAGGACAGAACCCCACTGGTCCTCACCTACCACCCCACCAATCTCCATGTACAGCGCATCATCCGCTGTCACTTCCGCCACCTCCAAACAGACCCCAGCACCAAGGATATATTTCCCTCCCCTCCCCTATCAGCTTTCTGTAGAGACCACTCCCTCCGCGACTCCCTTGTCAGATCCACACCCCCCACCGACCCAACCTCCACTCCCGGCACCTTCCCTTGCAACCGCAGGAGGTGCAACACTTGCGCCCACACCTCCCCCCTCACTTCTCTCCAAGGCCCCAAAGGAAACTTCCATATCCGCCACAGATTCACCTGCACCTCCACCCACATCATCTACTGCATCCGCTGCAGCCGGTGTGGCCTCCTCTATATTGGGGAGACAGGCCGCCTACTTGCAGAGCGATTCAGAGAGCACCTCTGGGCCACCCGGACGAACCAACCCAACCACCCTGTAGCACAGCATTTCAACTCCCCCTCCCACTCCACTGAGGATATGCAGGTCATTGGACTCATCCACCGCCAAACCACAACAACGCGACGGTCGGAGGAGGAGCGTCTTATCTTCCGACTGGGAACCCTCCAACCACAGGGGATGAACTTGGACTTCACCAGTTTCTTCATCCCCCCTCCCCCCACCTTGTCTCAGCCGAATCCCTCCAGCCCGGCACCGCCTTCCTGACCTGCAGTCTTCTTCTTGACCTCTCTGCCTCCATCCTACTCCGACCTATCACCCTCACCTTGACCTCTTTCCACCTATCACATTTCCAACGCCCCTCCTCCAAGTCCCTCCTCCCTACCTTTTATCTTCTCCTGCTGAACACTCTCTGCTCATTCCTGAAGAAGGGCCTATGCCCGAAACGTCGAATCTCCTGTTCCCTGGATGCTGCCTGACCTGCTGTGCTGTTCCAGCAATAAAGTTTCAACTTTGATCTCCAGCATCTGCAGACCTCACTTTCTCCTCCTAACCATCCTGTCTACCTGTGAAGCAAATTTAAAAAAAAATGTAACTGAACCCCTAGGTGTCTCTGTTCTACAACACTAGCCAGGGTTTTGCCATTACTTGTTCAAGTCCTACCCTTGTCTGTTTTACTAAAATGCATTACCTCCCGTTTACCTCCATCTGCCACTCCTCAGCCCGTTGACCAAATTGATCAAGATCTCTTTGTAATCTTAAAAAACCCTTCACTGTCCATTATACCACCAGTTTTGTTGTCATCCACAACCTTACTAACCATGTCTCCTATATTCTCATCCAAATCATTTATATAAATGACAGACGAAAGTGGACAGAGTACTGGTCCTTGTGGAAAAAACCCTCCACCACCACCCTCTGTCTCCTACTGTAAAGCCAATTTTGTAATCAATTGGCAAGTTCACCTCGAATCCCATGTGATCTAATTTTACTAATTAGTCTACCATGCGGAACCTTGTCAAAGGCTTTACCAAAGTCCAAATAAACAGTGTCTACAGCTTTGTCCTCTTCAATCTTTTTGGTTACTTCCTCAAAAAACTCATTGAAGTTTGTAAGACATGACTTCCCATGCATAAAACAATGCTGATTATCCCTAGTCAGTCCTTACCTCTCCAAATATACGTAAATCCTATTTTACAAAATCCCCTTCAGCAACTTACTCACCACCAATGTCAGACTTGAGTCTACAGTTCCCAGTCTCCTCCTTACAGCCTTTCTTAAATAAAGCACATCAACATTAGCCACCCTCCAGTCCTCCAACACCTCACCAGCTTATAGATGATACAAATATTTCTGCTATGGGCTCCGCAATTTCTTCCCTAGCTTCTGTCAACCTCCAGCACTTCCTCTTCTGTAATGTAGAATTGTTTTGAAAATGTCAGTATTTGTTTCCCTGAGTTCTCTAGCCTCCATATCTGTCTTCATAGTAAAAACTGATTTACTACACAAATGCAGTGGCTACAAGAGCAGGTCAGAGGCTAGGGATCCTGCGGTGAGTTACTCTCACCTCCTGACTTCCTGAAGCCTGTCCACCATTTAGGTCAGGAGTGTAATGTAATATTCCCCACATGCCTGTGTAGCCTGTGCACCAACACTCCAGTTCAGACCATTCGGGACAAAGGGGCCCATTTGATTCTTGATCTACCCAATCACATTAGGCATTCACTCCCTCGTGCCACTGCTGCACAGTAACAACAGTGTGTGTCATCTACAAGGTGCACAGCAGAAATTCACCAAAGATCTTTAGATAGCGCCTTCCAGCCCATAACCATGTGAAGGTAGAGGCAACAGATGCTTGGGAATTCCAACTTGGAAATATATCATTGCTGGTCCAAAATCCTGGAACTCCCTCCCTAACAATAGTGTTCACCATTTGAAGAAGTCTGCTCCCCTTCAATACCTTGAGGGAAATTTGGGATGGGTGTTAAATGCTTGTCTTGCCAGAGACACCCATATCCTGTTAGTGAATTAATTAATAAAAATAGACTTTGGGAACGATCAAATATCTGACAGGATAGGGGGGTGCTTGAAATAGAAGTTGACAGGGAGATGGGGGGTTGGGTGAAAGCAATTCCAGAGTGTGGAACATGTGCAGCTCTCGTGAAATGCTGCGAGAGGTTTGGGTGAAATGGTTTAACTGTTTTTGTGAGTGTGTGTGAAGAATAAAGGAACATTTAAGGCAGAGCTGTGGGAAGAGAGCAGTATCAAATTTAGATGGATGCACAAAAAGCTGGGTCACATTTAGACCTAGCTGCATTCTATTATCATCCAAGATTCTGGGATAAGCACAAATTCACTGAATTATTCTGCACCATGTTGTGATGGGTTTATATTGACTTCCAGCAAAATAACAGCTACTGGGTCACGCTGCTGCTACCTTAGTTCCAATGAGGTTAAGACCACCTACAGTGCCAGACTGCACAGAATGCATCGCTGAAAAGCAGTTATATTCAGAAGAATCTAAGAGGGAACTGATGGAAATTTTAATCTACTCATCATGGGCAAGACAGTAACCGTTTCTTGTGATGGAAGAAATGGTTTCTGAGGAAGTCCGATCCTCTGTGCTTAGCACTAAAAAGACACTTTGAGACACTTGGAGGGGAATCCCTTACTTCAGTTTCCCCATTCTGAATCATTTTACTGGCTGATTTGCTCCCAGTTAGTTATCTAATCAGTGCAGATGTTTGTGGTGGAGTTTTCTGAGGAAGAGACTGCTAACTCATTTTGTCAACACAGTACCACTTTCCCACTGTTAGGGTCTTTTTACTTCAACATGAGTAATCTCTTACATGATCCATGTTAACAATCGTAGGTCAGATTTTGAAAGTTGATATCCATGAGATCCAAAGACATGACCATCAGGAACTGTTATCTGTCCACTACAGAGCTGAGAGACTCTTCAGAACCTGCAGAATATGCCAATCACATGTACTTATATAGCCTGTTAAATTATTTTGTTAGAGGTCAATATAAACTCATCACAATGTGGTGCAGACTAATTTGTGCTCATTCTAGAATCTTTAGTGGGAATAGATTGCAGCCAGGTTTAAATATTTTGGGGGAATTCCCAAGTCTGGCATTCATCGGTATTCCCCAGATAAATCTGTTATACCAGTGGAAAGGGCCAATGTCAAAACCAAGTGTATACGACACTGGTTCATGGCTGTGGAGAAGATGGATTTGAGTGTCCTAGAGCACAAACATCTGAACGCTCATAACAAAGCAAATGTTGAGTTCGGATGTACTGCAGCATGAACAAATACAAAACAAACCTTGTACAAGTCCCTGACTGAGCTTTAACTAGGAAACAGTGGCCACCTTCTTTGGTCCTTTTGAATTGGTGGCTGATACAGAAGTCTTGGAAACTAATTTTACTACTTTTCCTCTGTGTGGGTGTCAAGGTGGTCTGACTAATTTTTCACAAAGTCTGGAACTTATGCATTAACTTACTGTACTGTTCCAATTTTAACACCAAATCAATTGGATTACAAGTTTCTCCATTGCACAATAAATCAGGAGATTATAACTTCTGTTTCATTTTGTATCTGCATTCATTTAAACCCAACTTAATATCAATTACTTTAAATGGCTGTTTATCAATGGTCCTCTTGCCTATGTCATCACCTCATCCTGTCTTAGCTTCGGACCTTGAGATCAACAGAGGTTTATTCATAATTAATAAATACATTCTTTTTCTTTTTGCCCTGGTTTGGTGCACCACTCGTTTCTAGATTAGATCCCTTTTTGAACTACAGTGAAGAGTTGGAGTGTTCTGTAGAAATACAGGCATCCCCCGCTTTTTGAAAGTTCGCTTTCTGCCACTTCGCTTTAACGTACCTGTTTTTGCTTATCGAAAGAAATCTGAAGAAGATTTTCACTTTTTCGAGAGAAGTAATTGCTTCTTCGCTTTACGCCATTTTGGCTTACAAAAGGTTTCATAGGAACGCTCTACTTTCGGATAGTAGGGCAAACCTGTACTTGTATCCTTCTGTGCAAACATTCTCTCCTGTAATGTCATTTACTGAGAGGATGGGATTTTGAATATAACATATCATTACTTAATATAACAACAATTTGTTCTACATCACCAGCATTCCATAACAACCTGGCATTTCAGAGAAGTTTAAACAAGGAATCTTTTGAAGTGAGTTACAGACATAGCTGGAATTTGAACCAGGATCAGGTGCTTTAACCACCTAAGCCATGGTGCTGGGAAGCAGCTGCTTTCTTACTAGTACTATTCTAGAATTACGTTTTTAAAAAAATTACACAACAACAGGTTATAGTCCAACTGATTTATTTGAAAGTATAAGCTTTCGGAACACTGCTCCGCCGTCAGGGAGTTAGTGGGGCAGGATCATAGGACACAGAATTTATAGTAAAAGTTCAAAGTGTCATACAACTGATGCAAAGTATTGAACAAACCTATAAGTCTTTAATCACTTGGAATGGGGATGCAGGGTTTGAATCATTAATATGTAAATCTTAGAACTTCTTTGAAGTCACAGCCCCAAGATGACTTAAGGTTTTATTTTTTAAAAAGTGACATCTCTGCTCAGACAATGCGTTAAAGGTGTAAAGTTAGAGTCTGTCTGTATCCCAACCTTGAGTTAGACTGTTTCTTTTTCCAAAGTAGGACTTTATAAAATGTCACATGGACTGACTGCCTACAGATTTTGTACTTTTTGAACAAAATAGAATGAATTTGCAAATACAAATCTGCAAATTCATCCCATTGACTTGTGTGTGTGCGAGTATGACGAGATATATGTGTGAGTGTATGTGTGTGTGTGTGCGAGTATGACGAGATATATGTGTGGGAGAGAGGGTCTGTGTGAGTGTGATCATGAGTATATGTGCTTGTGTGTGAGTATATAGTTGAGGTCCTCCCAGTTGAGGTCCTCCTCATGGGTACCGAACTTGGCTATAGGCCTCTGCTCGGCCATTTTGCATTTCACAAAGTCGGCCTTGGAGGATGGTCATCCAAAGATCCAAGGCTAAATGTCCTTGACTGCTGAAGTGTTCCCCGACTGGGAGGGAACATCCCTGTCTGGCATTTGTTGTACGGTGTCCGTTCATCAGTTGTAGCATCTGTCTGGTCTCACCAATATACCCTGCCTCTGGGCATTCTTGCCTGTAGCGTATGAGATAGAAAACGTTGGCCAAAATGCATGAGTACCTGCTCATGTACGTGGTGGGTGGTGTCCCCACGTACATGTCGACATTCTTGACACATTTTTGCAGTAGTTGCCATGACAGTGTTGGATAGTATTGTGGTCGATGTTGTCCTGAAGGCTGGGCAGTCTACTGTGAACAATGGCCTGTTTAAGATTTGGCAGTTGTTTGAAGATGTGGAATGGAGGCTTAGGGAAGATCTTGGTGAGATGCTCATCCTCATCGATAATGTGTTGCAGGCAGTGAAGAACATGGCATAGTTTCTCCGCTCCCAGGAAGTACTGGACAACGAAGGGTACCCTGTCGGTTGCATCCCATGCCTCTCTCCTGAGGAGGTCATTACGGTTTCTCACTGTGGCATGTTGGAACTGGCAATTGATGAGTTGAGCATCATATCCTGTTCCTCAGCACCTTCATGTGTCTGTCATGTTCCTCCTCATCTGAACAGATCCTGTGTATGTGTAGAGTTTGTCTGTAGAGAATGGCTGTTTTAATATGTTTAGGGTGGCAGCTAGAGAAGTGTAGCATTGTGCGGTTATCCATGGGCTTGCTGTAAAGTAAGGTGCTGAGGTGCCCATCCTTGATGGAGATGCATATGCCCAGGAATGAGACTGATTCAAAAGAGTAGTCCATGGTAAGTCTGATGGTGGGATGTGACTGTGCAGTTGTTTCAGTGACTCCTCGCCGTGGATACAGAGGAAGAAGATGTCATCAATATATTTGGTATATAGTGCTATTGGGAGAACTTTGTGCATGAAACTGTTAGCATATTGGGATGCAAATTTAGTCCTCAATTCCATTTGTAACTTTTTTAAATAAAACATTAAGTTATCTTGAGGCTGTGGCTTTGAAAGAAATTCTGGGATTTGCATATTAATCACTTGAAACCTGCATCCCCATTTTAAGTGATTAAAGACTTAACAGCAATGTAAGCTTGTTCAATATTTTGCATCTGTTGTATGACACTTTGATCTTTTATTATAAATTCTGTGTCCTATGATCCTGCCCCACTAGCTACCTGACAAAGGAGCAGCGCTCCGAAAGCCTGTTGGACTATATAACTTGGTATTGTGTGATTTTTAGCTTTATCCACTCCAGTCTCCTCCACATCATATTCTAGAATTCTAATACTGGAATTGTTGTTTTATCACCAGTTGAATAAACAGTCGTCCTCCTCAATAACATGTTATGCAAGATCTTTCTTTCCAGATGTAAGATTTTCATTCATAAAATTACATTTTTTGGATATGGAGTGATTCAGAGCTTTTGTTATAAAGGATGAGCAGGTGCTATAAATCCAGTTGAAGCAAACTCTGCATCAAGTGAGATTGAAGGTGACTTTCAGATGGGGATGACTGACAGAACAGGTGATCTGACTTGTTGTTTGCCATGCACTGTTAACCAAGTGGCTTCAAGTAGAATCTTATCTGAAATAAGAGACAAGATGCTCTCATGAAACTTATCAATGTCAGCTGCAATACTGTTGACAGGCTTTCAGTTAGTGCTTTGGGAAAAGAGTGAACTTTGCTTTGGCAATCTGATGTGTGTGCACAGGACTGAAGGCCTCTGCAAACTTTAGAATTGAGCAGGAGGCAATGGCATGGAATGAGAGAGCAATTGGGAGGACCTGCTAGGGTCTAATAACACTTTCTTAATTTTGTTTTTTGCAACTTCACCAGCATTTGTTCCCCATTCCTAATTTCCCTTTAATTATCTCAGGCACTTTAGAGGGTAAGTTGAGCACCAACTATGTTGCTTAGTCTAGAGTTACATGTAGGCCAGACCAGGTAACCTTAGGTTTTGATTCGTAAAGGACATTAATGCTTTGGATGGGTTTTCTCAATTATTTACAATAACCATGAAAATAGTTTTATAATTCCAGACTTATTAATTGAGTTTAAACTCCACTGGTTGCAACATTTAAATCCATCTCCCAGCCCAATAGCCTGAGTCTCTGGCTTGTTAGTCCAGTGACCTTACCACAAAACATCCACCTCCCCATACATAGTGGTTATGTTACTGGATTTGTAACCCAGAGACAAGAGTTAAAATCCCACTATGAAGGCTGGAGAATTTCAATTCAGTTAATTACATTTCAGATTAAGTGATTTAACAATTACGACTATGAAACTAGGACCTTCAATTTCACTTGATGCAGAGTTCACTTCAATTGGTTTCATGTCATCTGTTTATCCTTTATTATAAAAGTAATTGACATAAAACCCCTTCTGATTGACTTGTCCTTTTTTTAAGTTGTCCTTACCCAGCCTGTATGCCCTCTGAACTGGCTTTGCAAGTCACCCAGTTGTATTTGGGAAGATAGTTCATCGCCACCTTCATAAGGACAATTGAAGATGGACAGTAAATGCTGGTTTTACCAGTAATGTTTGCATTTATAGAATGATTTGAACAAGAAATAGCAGGAACTGAATTCAATTATATTCTTGTAATTTCTTCTTTTGTTTTTAAGGTTGATTTACAACACGACAACTAAGACCACACAAACACCACCTGGAGTTGATGTGCGAATCCCTGGATTTGGTAAAACCTACCCCCTGGAATTCCTGGATCCTAGCAAAAGGACTGTTGGTCAGTTTTAACAAGATGAATGTGATATTTCGGGTGTAAATCTTTAAGACAACCTCTAGTGGTTTAAAGTTATTTATCTGGAGTTGACCGACAAAGTACTTGGTTTGTTGAATTTGGACTGCAATGACGTAAAATACACTGTTGTGCTAAGTCTCTTTTCTTGAGCTTCTAGTTTTCTTGGTAGGTCATTAGATCTGATGCCTTGATAATGCATCAGGAAATCTAAAGGACAGTGTCCATCACTGACAATAAAGGTGGCCATTTTTTGGCAGCATATTAATGAAGCTCCCCTGCATATTAAGGTCACATTTTCATTTGCAAGAAGTAAATGTTACCTTGGGTAATTAAACCAGTGTATTTGACATGAACAAAAACAGTGCAAGTGTCAACAAATTCTTAACATGGAGCAAGTCTTTTGTTTTGGAGACTAACCTATAATTTTGAAACTTTCCAATAGCTTTTCAGGTTCTCTTTAACTAGTGCTGCTTTAAAAAGACATGTGTGATACCATTCTTCAGTGTTTGTAGTGTTGGCTACGGTGGACCATGAAATGATTCTGCACAGTTTTAGTTTATTTTAGGGTTTTTTGGGTATAAAATGTAGAACTGGAAGCAAGATTCAGAGCTGGAGTGATAACGACCAGGAAAGTCAAGTGTGAAGCTGAGGGAAAAGAACCAAAGGGCAAGGGAATCCAAGGGACAAGTGTGCGGACTGCAGCTTGCCCAATAAGTAAATACCTTAACATACTGTCACAGAGCCATTGAAACAAGTTACAAATCACACAACACCAGGTTATAGTCCAACAGATTTAACTGGAAGCTCTAGCTTTCGGAGCGTCGTTCCTTCATCAGGTGGTTGTGGAGTGCACAATTGACAATTAACTGCATTTGGGATCAGATTGTTGAGGAGAAAGCAAAGTCAAGCATTGTCTTCAGGCTGAGACTTCAAAGTAACTCTATTGTACATTGATCACCATATACAAGAATATTTAATATTATAGATATTACCAGGCTCTTTCTTATAATTACATTAGGAAGGGACTAATCTGTCTTTGTGTGTTCATGTCTATGTTATAGTGTGGTCTGGTGCATAGTACCAGGTATTCCTTCTCATATAGATATTTTTAAATCAAACTGGTATTATGCATGTCTAGAACAGATGGTCTTCTAGCCCAGAAATAGGGCACTCTGACTACATCACAAGAGGTCCTTTTCTTCTAGTGTTTCCTAACTCCATCCACTACGTCTGTTTAGGATCTGTTTGCTGACACCAACATATCACACAGAGGCGCACAATGTCAAACAGATTAGAGAACAATAAAAGAAAAACTGCACTTTGTTTCACCCTAAATGTATATCACCACTAAACACCATTATCCTTATTTGTTAAAATTGTACATTTAATTGGCATTTGTGACTGACACACCGCCAGTTATTACCGAGTGAGTATGTTGTTATGCCGATTTTAAAAGTTAAATAAAAGTTGTATTTTATTTTACACTCTGACTGATATACTCTTCATTGAAATAGCATTAAACATGCCAATTAATAGTGATGTGTATTTACATTTGAGACCCATTGCTGCTAATGCATGTGCTCCTTCATGTCAGCAAGTGCAGCTGCCCAGTCATACACAGTGATGTGATATCGCAACGATGCTCCACATTCCTAATGCCTTTTTACACAACACACTAAGCTTTAGTGTTTATCTTTGAAGTCGTCTATGTGGAACTTTTGTGCTCCTCTGAGAGGGCAAATAGAGCCTTTGTTTAAAGTCTTATCTGAAACAAAGCACCTCTGACAGTGTAGCAGCCCCTCAGTACTGAACCAGAGTGGCAGTGAAGATTGTTTTAATATCTAGTGTATCATTTGGACCAAGACCTACTGCCTGAGAGGTAACCGTTGAGCCAAGGCTGTCATCAGAAACAAAGTTGGTAGGATTACAATCCAGAGCTGAAAATGTGTTGCTGGAAAAGCGCAGCAGGTCAGGCAGCATCCAAGGAGCAGGAGAATCGACGTTTCGGGCATGAGCCCTTCTTCAGGAAAGCCCTTCTGAAGAAGGGTTCATGCCCGAAACGTCGATTCTCCTGCTCCTTGGATGCTGCCTGACCTGCTGCGCTTTTCCAGCAACACATTTTCAGCTCTGATCTCCAGCATCTGTAGTCCTCACTTTCTCCAGGAATAGAATCCAATCAATCAGAACAAAGATGTAAGTATCAGCAAATCAGGATAGAAAGCAGCTGACCCAAATGGAATAGTGGTGACCGACTTGAGAAGAGAATAGCCGAGAGGGACCACATGAAATAATCCACTGAGTTAGTAAGTAGGCACCTATTGAAGGCACAAAGGCAGAAGCTTTGCTGTAATTGTAGAATGCCAGCGTCATTTATGACATTGATTGACCTAGTTATACACAGTTTAAAAAGGCATTCTTGTTTATCCACATCGCATGGTCATATTTCATTCAGATTTGTTTTCTGCATATACTTCATGTTTTAAACATGTTTGTCTTAGCCAGTGATGATTATTTCCTAAACAGATTCTGTGTGATTTACTTAGGATATCTTTGCTATTATAGATTCTCCTTCCTTCAGCTGCCCTCGACTCTGGAGATCCTCCCTAAACCTTTCCAGCTCTTTTACCTTTTTGCCCCTCCATCAAGATAGTTAAGATCCATCTACCTAACCAAGCTATTGATCACCTGTTCTAATATACCCTGTATGTCCATTTGCAAATCAGTCAAGTATTTTTCCAGATCACTCACTGCCCCATTACACAAATTCCTTCTGTGCATGCCTGGTGTGTCACAGCTGTGAAAGCAGTCATGAGGTTGTGACGAACAAAGGTTTTTGTGGCTGAGTCCCAAAGCTCTATCAAGCCACACATTAACATTGGGGAGGCAGCGGGCCCCGGGGGTAATTCCTGTCAAAATGCATTACAGGCTTGGTTTCCAGTGGAATTAGACAGAACAAGAGAAGCTTGAGAAAGTCTTTGTGTGGAATCTCTCTCAGTGCAGGAAGAGGCCAGTCAGTCCATTCTGTTTATTCCAATTGTTTTGAAATAGCTTTTTGTTTGACTAAATTTATTTTAAGTCAAGGATTTGTTTAATTTTTGGAAATGGTTGAATCTGCTTCTATTACCCTTTCAGGAAGGGTCTTCCAGATCCACATCAAGATCTTTTCCCCTCCTTTTTTTCCCTCTTCGCTTTTTTTTGACATTTATTTTAAATCTCTGTCCTCTAGGTCGTCAGTTATCCTGCCACTGAAAATATTTTTTTTGTCATCTGTCCCATCAGAACGCCTCATAGTTTTGAATACAACAAATCTTGCAGACGATGGGGTGGGGTGGGATTAGTGCCAAAATTGAGAGAGTTGTCTCAGACTAGCCAAGCAACAGGCTGGCATAATCATATCTTACACTCAATGTCCAAGAATGACCATCACCATTATCATCCCTGGGTATGTCCTGTCCCACCAGAAGTGGCAGCACAGTGGTGTACACTCAGGAGGGAGTTGCTGTGAGAATCCTCAATATTGATTACAGACCACATGAAGTCTTGTGGTTTCAGGTTAAACAGGCAAGGAAACCTCCTGTTTACCACGTACCATCCTCCCTCAGCTAATGAATTGCTGCTCCTCCATGTTTAACAACACAGGGACTGAGGGTGGCAAAAGTGCAGAATGTATTCTGGGTGGTGGATCTTCAATGTCCACCACCCAAGAGTGGCTCGGACCAATACTACTGATCAAGTTGGTCGTGTCCTAAAGGACATACCTGCAGCAGACCCTGTCCAGCAGCTGGTGAGGAAACCAACAAAAGGGGAAAGATATTTGCCCTCGTCTTTACCAACCTGTTGGCTGCTGGTGCATCTGTCCATGACAGTATCGCTAAGAGTGACCACCAGTCAATTCTAAAAGACCAAAAGATGTAAGAGCAGAATTAAGTCATTTGGCCCATCAAGTCTATTCCACCATTCAATAGAATCTGATACGTTTCTCAATCCCATTCTCCTGTCTTCTCCCTGTAAGCCTTTATCCCCTTTCTAATCACGAACCTATCTATCTCTGTCTTAAATACACTCAATGACTTGGCCTCCACAGCCCTCTGTGGCAATGACTTCCACAGTTTAACATCCACTATCTGAAGAAATTCCTCCTCCTCTGAGTTCTGAAAGGTCATCCCTTCATTTGAGGCTGTGCCCTCAAGTCCTAGTCTCTCCTATTACTGGAAACATCTTCTCCATGTCCGCTCACTCTGGGCCTCTCATATTCTGAAAGTTTCAATGAGATCCTCCTCATTTTCTGAAACTCCGAATACAGACCTTTAACCACTATTCGTGTGACAAGACCTTCATCCCCAGGATCATTCTTTAAACCTCCTCTGAACCCCTTCCAATGCCAGCACATTCTTCTTTAGATAAGTGTCCTAAAACTATTCTCAATATTCCAAACGTGCTCTGACCCAGAGCCTTATGCAGTCTCAGCATTTCATCCCAGCTGTTGTATTCTAGCCCTCTCGAAATGAATGCTAATATTGAATTTGCCTTCCTAACTGAATCTGCATGTTAACCTTAAGAGAATCCTGAACTAGGACTTTTAAGTCCCTTTGTACTTCAGATTATTGAAGCCTTTCCCTGTTTAGAAAATAGTCTGTCTCTTTTTCTTCCTATTGAAGTTCCTAACTTCTCACTTTGCCATTGATTTCCCACTCCCCTAACCTGTCCAAGTCCTTTGGCAGCCTCCCTCTTCCTCAAAACTCCATCCCTCAATCTATCTTTGTGTCATCTGCAAATGTGGCAAAAATACCCTCCATTCCTTTATCCAGATTGTTACCATACCAAATGAATAGCTGTGGTCCCAACACTGACCACTGCAGAACTCCACTGGAGTCATAGAGACGTACAGCACAGAATCAGATCCTTCAGTCCAACTCGTCCATGCCAACCAGATATCCTAAATTAATCTAGTCCCATTTGTCGGCACTTGGTCCATATCCCTCTAAACCCTTCCTATTCATGTACCCATCCAGATGCCTTTTAAATATTGTAATTGTACCAGCCTCCTCCACTTTCTGTGGCAGCTCATTCCATACACGGACCATCTTTTGCATGAAAAAGTTGCCCCTTAGGTCCCTTTTAAATCTTTCCCTTCTCAGCCAAAACTTATGACCTCTAGTTCTGGACTCTTTATCCCACCCCCACCCATCCCATAAAAATGCAAACATTTTATGATTGACCCATTAATCAAACTGCACCAAATTACCACCTGAATAACATCAAGGAAGTTTTCGATGTATTTATTTATATACAATTCCACACTGTGAGGCTGCCTGCTTATATTAATTATTGGCAGATTAAGTTCAAAGAAATGGAAATTATTTTGAGCAGCAACACACTTAAAATTTGACTGCAAAATGAGTTGCATTTTGCACCCAAGGTGCCATTTTGAGGGACATAGAACCCACAGTGCAGTAACTTCTGCTGTTAAAATTGCATACCAAGCAGCTTTATTCTCCCTATAGATAAGGGAGGGGTAAAGTATAGATGTCACTGATCTCTACTGTTTCATCTTCAATTCTGTCATTAGCAGTGTGTATCTTCAGCAAGGTCTTCACAGTGAAGATACCTTCAACCCACTAACTCCCATGAAATAATCCTGGTCAATTTTCTGCATTCCACAATTGACTTCACATCTTATGTATGTACAAATTAGGAGCAGGAATATGCCCCTCGACCCTTAAACTCCCAATGACCTTTCACCCTCTTGTCAATATCTACCCCTTCCTTAAAAATATTCAAAGATTCTTAGCCCCTTGTGCCAAAATAAATTCCCTTTATCTCTCTCTCAATCTCTGTCATCTCAAGGAGTTTTTGTTTTGTTTTGGTGATGAATCCAATTAAAGGCTGCAGAAATGTACTGGAGTTACTACAGAACTGAGGACAAATGTTGCTTAACTAAACAGTAACTGGCCTCCACCTGGGTCACTGTCTCTTTCTTGTTTTACAGGGATTTACTTCTATACTCTGGTGAAGTCTATGGTGGAATGGGGTTACTTGAGAGACGAAGATGTCCGAGGTGCTCCCTATGATTGGCGCCGGGCACCCAGTAAGTGAAGAAGTGTGCATCTCAGGCTGTAGGGTTTTAGAAGGAGGAGTGCATCCTCCCTCTGGTAAATTCCTGGCTAGTTGGGTGGAGGTAACCAGGCATGTGCTTCAGAACAAAATAGTTTATTATGATTGATTTATTATTTTTTATTGGTGCAAACATTCAAGATAAATCAAACATTTAAAGGGCAGCATGTTGGCTCAGTGGTTAGCACTGCTGCCTCACAGCACCAGAGTCCCAGGTTCGATTTTAGCCTTGGGTGACTGTCTGTCTGTCTGTGGAGTTTGCACATTCTCCCCATGTCTGTGTGGGTTTCCTCTGGGTGCTCCGCTTTTCTCCCACAATCCAAAGATGTGCCAGTCAGGTGAATTGGCCATGCTAAATTGCCCATAGTGTTAGATGCATTAGTCAGAGGGAGATGGGTCTGGGTGGGTTACTGTTCGGAAGGTCGGTGTGGACTGGTTGGGCCGAAGGGCCTGTTTCCACACTGTAGGGAATCTAATCTAATCAAACTGTAAAACCTTTTCCATTGTGTCATAGGTCAAGGGAAGCATTCTGTCCAAACCACCAATGAGATCAGAGAGTTTGGCAATGTTCTTTCTATAGGTGTTTTTAGACATAGGGCAGATTTTTAATCTCTTTTTAGAAAGACCAGGAGATTAATTCTGGACTTCAAACATGGTTTACTGAATTTTCAGAGGGAAAATCAGGTGACATTGAGTACTGCTTCATTTCAGTGGTGCCTGTTTGACCTTTTTTCTGCTTTTCTTTTGCCCTGTCTCTCTCCAGCCTGTGTAGTGACAGCCCTGGCAGTGTATTCACCAGTCTCGGTATCAGGGAGGAATTCCTACGTGCATCTCGCAATTTGAGAAAAATCAAGGGAACCTCCCCAGTCAGCAACACTGTTCTGCCTTTATTTTGAAATCTGTAAAGATATGTAATTGGTACATTAGCAACTGACATATTTCTTAATTCCGCCTCCCCCTCCACCCTAGTCACTGCGACTGAAATCCATTTTGCCATCGATAGATTTTGCTTTGCTCTTGTCTTGCTTGACTCTTCTTTCTCCTTCCATAAATCAGCAATGTTCAAAATTCAGCCATTCATTAAATTCTACATATTGGCAGACAGGTAAAGTCCTCCTCTACAAGGACTTGTGTACATCTAAGCTTGCTGCCTGCACTAAGCCTGGTGTGCTTTGTGGTCTTTCAACACTGATGTTTTCTGCATACCTTCCCAACTTCCCTCCACCATTGTTGAAAGGCACTTCTAAATCTTTTCAAAATGTTTCTCTTGTTGATCAGGTTTGTGATACCTTTCTATCTCCCACATTACCTCAACATCCATTGTTGCTTCTATCAATTTGTTCACTTCTGTCCCTGCACTAAGGTACCAATTGGGTGTATTTTATTAATATTTAAATATTGTTATGCATTTGTCTTGATGTATTTTTATAGATTGGTGGAGCTAACATCGTTTTTTTTTAATGTTTACACATCATTACGATGTTAAAATGAAATAAGACAATTATTTTTGAGAGAATATTTCTGAGGTCAATTTTGTTGGAAGGCCTGAGAAAAAGGTCAGTTTGTTTTCAAACAGCGCAGTACATTCTCCCTTCTGTTTTAATCCCCAGATGAAAATGGCCCATTTTTTAAAGAGCTGCAGAAGATGATTGAATCCATGTATGAACAGTATGGTAGCCCTGTTGTCCTGATTGCACACAGCATGGGAAACCTCTACACACTTTACTTCCTCAACCATCAGCCCCAGGAGTGGAAAGACAAGTATATTAAATGTTATTTTGCACTGGGGGCTCCTTGGGGAGGTGTGTCGAAGACTTTGCGAGTGCTGGCTACAGGTAGGTCATGAGATCAGTCATCCAGAAAAATGAAAGTGTCCTGTGGCGATCCTCATTGTTAGCATTATGAATCAAGTGTGTTAGCAGGAGTCTTAATTTCATTTGTGGTCAGACTAAAATATTATATATTGGGGTGTACGATGGTTACTAAGTGGCAGTGGATGGTTGAGGCAGAGTCAACTGTATCCAGAAAGAAAAGGTAAGCATTTTATTCAGAAGATGGAAGGGTAGTGGGACTGGTTTGAATTATTCTAAGTAATGGCTAACACTCACCAGGGAGAGTGGGGGGGGGATGAATTCTTTGTTAAAAACTTCCTTAGTTTTACTTTTATTTTTAAGGATTTCAATTTTTTTCCTCCATAAGGTGACATTATTTTCAGCACTTTTCTTCAGAGTGTTTCAAATGTGGTCCAGGCAATATTCTGGACAGGTTGAGGCAAATGTCACTAATGGATAGAAGGAGAAAGGAAATAAAGGAGATGGGAGAAGTTCTTTATGGAACCTAATGCTATCATAGGCCATTTGACCCAACTGGTCTTATTTCTGTGCTGTGCTGTGCTGCCTGTGGTGGGTGGCACGGTGGTTAGCACTGATGCCTCACAGCGCCAGAGACCCGGGTTCAATTCCTGCCTCAGGCGACTCTCTGTGTGGAGTTTGCACGTTCTCTCTGTGTCTGCGTGGGTTTCCTCCCACAGTCCAAAAATGTGCAGGTTAGGTGAATTGGCCAAGTTAAATTGCCCGTGGTTTTAGGTGAAGGGGTAAACGTAGGGGAATGGGTCTGGATGGGTTGCGCTTCGACGGGTCGGTGTGGACTTGTTGGGCCGAAGGGCCTGTTTCCACACTGTAAGTAATCTAGTCTAATCTAAATGTCCAAAACCGCTAAAGCACTTTGCTTAACTTCACAGGAGACAATGATCGAATTCCTGTCATCAGCCCACTGAAGATCCGTGAACAGCAACGGACTGCTGTCTCCACAAACTGGCTACTTCCTTACAACAATACCTGGTCGGTGGACACAATTTTTGTCACCACACCAACACACAATTATACAATGAAGGACTATCAGAAATTCTACCAGGACATCAACTTTAAAGATGGCTGGCTCATGCGGCAAAACACTGAATCACTGGTGTACAACTTGACTGCCCCAGGGGTAACAATATACTGCTTGTATGGAACTGGAATACAAACACCTGAGTCCTTTCATTACGATGTTTTCCCTGACCAGGAGCCCAAAGTGCACTACGGTGATGGTGATGGCACAGTCAACCTAGTGAGTGCTCTTCGGTGCCAAAACTGGAAAGGGAAACAGAAAGGCAAAGTCCATATGAAGGAATTGCGTTCAAATGAACATATTGATATGCTGTCCAACCTCACTACAATATCCTACATCAAAAAAATGCTATTTAATCTGCCTCTGTTTTGAATTCTGGATGAGAGAAAGCTCCCTTTTTATTTTTATAGTTGCGCCATGTTTTCCTGGTGATCTGAGGCACAGCATCGTCTATGAATACTGTCTAATGTATCTGTTTCAAACAATGTTTGATATCTGGCTTTATTAGAGCATAAGCTGTGTAAAAATAAGACTAAATTTCCTCCTGTAAGGGGCTATAGGAGTAGTGAAACTAACTCTCACGTCACTCCAGAACAGTGCATGTATAAATCAGATAGTTGCAAAGTGAGCTGTTTTCCACATTTCTGAGGTTAATGGTGTTCATTTTGGGACCTTTTCCAGTTTTGACAGTGTTAGCTGGGAAAGTAGGAGTTGAAAGTAGGCCCTTGACCTGTTCCGCCATATATGTTGGACTGTATTTTAACTGAAGTCGGGTAGTCAACATATGAAGTAATAAGGGGGCTCTTGTGGCAGACACTAATGTCTCTACCTATGGGCCTAGGTCACTCCCTAAGTCCCACCTATCATGGAGGTATGCCATACCTTGGAGGCACGTTATTACCCACAGATTGTTTTAAATGTAAAGTAACAAGTCCCAATTGACCCCTTTGAACCAAAGGTTGTGTACCACGACAGAGCCTCTGTGGATTGTCTTGTGGCAGTGTAGTTTGAGAAGTGAAACAGGAGCAGAGGCTGTTTATTCTTTCCAAACATTTAGGGATTAGATCAGACCATGCCCATTACTTCCTGGGAAATGGATTTAGCCACAGCCCTAATAGACAGGTGCTTTTGCTGAACCCTTTAACCAAATGGGATGCCTGAAGATAAACCTCACCCTTGACTGCTTCTGAAAGGACAGTGGTTCTTGAATTGTTTTCATTATAAGTCTCATTTTCAAATGACAGACCCCCCCCCCCCACACACACACACACACACACACAATGTGTTGTATATAAGGAGGGTTTATAGAAAGGCTAGTTTTTGTATCTTTTATCAGCAAGATGGATGTGCATGCTTCTGACCACCAAGCCCATCTATCATAGTGCTTGGGATCTTTACACACTTCCTGAGCCATTTTAGTATCCATCTCATATGAACTAATAAGCAAAGTGTGATTAATTGAAGAATTACATTAGTGTGCTTTTCTGAAGGTAGAATTAAGGTGCATTAACAAGAAGTGTAAAGGATCTGTACTGATGAGGGTTATCATTGGAATGACCGTGGACAATATGCTGATTTAAGTACAAAAGCATGGATGTGACAGACATTCAGTCCACTAAGGTACATTCCTCGAGTATGCAAAGCTCTTCTCTTTTTAACATCCAAATGGTGTTTTAAATATCCTACCCCCATTAGCTTATTTGACACATTGTTATTGACTAGCCTGGTACTGACTGTCTTCCTAATTTTGAATCTGCTTTTTACTACTTTTGAATGCTCCTTTTCTGGACCTGTTTTTGAGTTGACACTTCAAATGGAGCGGAAAATGATGTCTTTTCCTACAGCTGAAGTCTCTCTTTTTTTGTTGTGGATAGCTGCACTAAATGATTCTGATATAATTATTTGACCTTTTTCGAGCCTCTGGTTAGAATTGTTTAACTTCTGACTTCCAGTGAAGAATATTAAGAGTACTGTTGTGCAATATTTTGATAATTTAATTGTGTCTGTCTCTGTGCCTTATCTCACTTGTGGGTTTTGTCAGAGCTGGTGAGGCCTAACACTTCAATTTACTCTTCCTCCTCCCAACAAAAGCCATTTCTCTTTGCCCCAATTTTGAATGCCCTACCTTTTATGAAGTTTTTCTCCTAAACCATTTTGTAACCTTTCCAAGCTTATTGAATTAAGAAGTTGTCCTTCTTCCCTTTTCCTTATTCCATTCCCATGAAACTGCTGATAACTTGACTCCTTCTGGTTCAGGAATCTGTTTAAAGTTGTAAATGATGTAACACAATTTTCTTATGCCAACAGTCTAAATAATTAAAGCTCCTTGGGTTTATCCTCCAGATTACAGAGACGGGACTTTAGGAAGAAAGGGACACATTTTACAATCTAACATCAGAAAAATGGTGCATAGATTTAGAAAAATAACTTGATTAACTTATCTGTAAACAGAACCTAAAATAAGACAAATGTTATATTTGTGGAACAGTGTGAAAGAATCAGTTGCTGTGTTTGTATTTGGCCAGGATGGATAGTTAGTATCAACCAAAGCTTTCTTTCCCTTGCCCCCACCATCTCGCCTAGATTTGAGAAGAGAGTTACCACCTATTGTCCAACCGGTGGGGATCTAGGCTTCAATTTTGATAGCTGCTTTGCTCCTTTTTTAAAAAGAGTAGTCATTTAGGCGCAAATAAGCTATGTGCCTGGATTGTAAGAGCTGAAGGCAGGATGGGGTTAGGGGATATGGTTGCTTTTATAATAAAATAAGCCTTTAGTGTCCTGTTTACATTTTCAAAGATTTTTGGACATTTCTGATTTTGATTGTTTGTTTTAAATGTTGGGCGTTGACAATTTCCTTGGTCTAAGTATAACATTCAAATGGTATATTTTAATATATAGTACTATTGTAAATGTGGCATATTCCAAATATTGGGTCAGTGAGTTTGACCAATTATTATTTATGGATATGAATATTTTCTTAATTGTTATATTTTTGATAAGTGGCACATTCCTCGTGGTGCCAAGTCTGGCTGCAGCCATTAATAAAGCTGCTACAGATATTTTTTTAAAAATTCCATAATTGCTTGCAATTGGTCCCTTGTGATGAAATTCCTGAAGTCTTCAAGATTGCACCACAATAATCCTGCTAATCAAAGGAAAATCTCAACTGTAACCTTCAGCGACCTGTTTATCAGGGATAGTGCTTCTATGGCAGAACAGCCCCAGCAGCACTCAATTCCTCCTCCGAGCTGTTCCCAATAGAGGCTACTTGGGAAATGCCTGAGACACATCAATCAGTATAATCTTTTGAGTGCCTCATGAATGAGCAGAGACTTATGGCAAATGGCTAGCTTGCCCCACCCTCTTCCAATCCCACCTCAACAAATGGTGTATAGTTTGAGGGGGTGAGGTGGAAATATCAAATATTCATTACTTTGAGAGACAGAGGCCATGGTGAGCTTAATGTCTCAGTCTGAGTGGTTGGTAACTATTGTGTATTAAGGGTGTTGCCCACACCTCTACAGTTTGATACCCAGTTGCTGCCAATGTGCTTGTTAAACTTAATGTCTCACTGATAAATGCCAAGATTGCTTACTAAACCACTGTCTGTTTCTACTAAGAGTGTTATATTTTTCACTGGATAATAAACTTGATTTCAACACCGAGAACTGTGTCCATGTACGTGTGTCTGAGTTTCATCTTCTGACAGTCTCCAACTACATTGGGATGTTACTATCTGTCGATGACTGTGGCAGCAAGACATAGTACCTGGTTCCTGAAGGTGCCCATGTACACAATACCAAGTGGACACTGGCAATGGTAATCATGGCTAGAGCTCATCTACTGCAGAAATTTTTATCCATGCTTTTATGAACACCAATCTTAACTATTTGAACGCTGAGGCTGTCCATTTATTCTGTACCCTCCAAAAACTTGCTCATCTAAAGCTTTGCTGCTTGGTGTCTGACTCATAGCAAGGTCTGCTTCTTCTGTGCTTGCTGACCCACATAGGCATTCACTTCCAAAACACCTCTTTATTAAATGCTCATTCTCATGTTAAAATTCATCTGTGGCCTTGTCCCAATCTCTAAACTCCTTCAGCAGCTCTAAAATCCTCCAAACTACTTTCCAACTCACTATTGGTGGTTATGCAACAGCTTTTGAGATTTTAATCTTGGATATTTATTTTCTAAGCTTTACTCTCTGTTCCTTTACAAATTCTCTTTGAATGGAATTCTGTGGCCTTGTTACAGTCGTCCATTTCAATATTCAAAAATCATCTTTGATTCAATATTAACTTGTTTGATTACAGAACTGTTGTATTTTTGGATTTTATATATCTTTATCAGTTAAAAATGACAATTCATTGGAAAGGTAGAAAGGTCTATTGTACATGATGCTATTTATGAATAATCTCACTGAAATCCAGGAAATTGTGGTTTTTCATTATTCCAGTATATCATATACAGTTTTTCTTACTAATCTCCCTACAATTTCACTTCTGCTTTTTTGTTCCTCTTCATCAAAGTGCACAATGCTCAATACCATTTGTAACTGCTTCAGTATCTGAGGAGTCAATGTTCAAAGCAACATTTAGGCAGTATTCAGGCTTGGACTAACTCGTGGCAAGTAACATTTGCAACACACAAATGCCAGGCAATGACTATCTCCAAAAGAGACTGTCTAACTACTGCCATTAACGTTCAATGGTGTTATCATCACTGAATCCCCTAATATCAACAACCTTCAGGTACCAGTGACCAGAAACTCAACCGGGCTCACCAAGTAAAACAGAGAGGCTACAAGAGGTCAGAGGCTAGGAATATCATGGTGAGTAACTCAGCTTGTCCACCATCTACAGGGCACAAGTCAGGAGTGTGATTGAATACTCCCACATACCTGGATAAGTGCAGCTTCAACAATACTCAAGAAACTACACAATCCAGCACAAAGCAGCCCGCTTGCTCAGCAACACAAAACATCCACTCTCTCCATCACTAACGCTCAGTAGCAGCAGTGTTTACTATTCACAAGATACACTGCAGAAACTCAAAATACTCTTGGACAGCACCTTCCAGACAGATGACCTATCTTGAAGAACAAGGGCAGCAGATACATGGGAAACACCATGCAAGTTCCTCTCCAAGCCACTCACCATCCTGACTTGGAAATTATATTGCCATTCCTCAATTGTTGCTGGGTCAAAATCCTGGAATTCCCTCACTATCCAAATCATGGTCAACCTACAGCATGTGAACTGCAGCAGCTCAATGGCAACAAAGGAAGGATAATAAATGCTGGTCAGCCAACAACATCCATGTCCCACAAGTGAATTAAAAAATATGTAAAATTTCATCAAGATATTCCACTAATATTAACAGCGGAGATAAATTTGTTTTATGTTCATCACTATGTAACATTAATACTGTACATGTAATTACCTAGATTTGCTGTGCTCATGTTTGAAGATGACACAATGCTGCCTTGCTAACAATCTGAGCATTCACACTCACTTCCCCATAATGTCCTAACTGTTGCTTGCAAAAGCTGAAAACAACATCCTTCCTTCCCATCTGTTTTAAAGAGAGATATTAAGAATTATTTCTGCTCTTTGAATTAAGCTGGTCTAATCATCTCAGTATAAAATGCCCCAAAAGTTTCCAGAAACCTAAGAAAGTGGCATTATAAATTGACAACACAATGAAAAATAAATAACTAAGTTTTCTTTGAGATTTTTACTTTTTTAGCCAATATTTTAATTAAAATAAAATTCTCAAACTCTGAATCTATGCATTTTGAGTTCTCCCTGCAATATTTAATTTAATGGCCTCAATCGTACTCCTCTCTCCTTCTCGATGTCCTGTTCCATTACCGACAGGAAGTCAAAAATGCACTCTGTTTTATTTGAAATCTTATCATTCTGGGTACAACAGATTGGTATTCATGGCCCAGAAATTCTAAATGACCAGATAAACATTGGAGCAGTGGACATGGAGTTATGGAATCCTAGACACAACAAACTCTGTAGGAATTCCCCAGGAATTTGAAGATTCTGATGGCCAAACTCCCACCTGGAATTCTCCAAAAACCCTAAAATGATGGAGAACTAAGAGGATTCTGCCTTTATTTAGCTAACAATCACCTAGACAATTCAAAACCTTGTCTTACTCCTGGTAAATCTCCCTACATTTGCCTCACATTGCTTGTGCACTTTAATGAGTGATCAACATCAGTCTCTTTCTTGATGCATCACCTTTAAATGTAAACCCCTACACGTTTTTGACAAGCCTGTAACTTCCTCATTCCAAGAAGATGACATGACATCTGTCCATACTAAATATCAAGCAGATTTGGCCAATCCATCGAAATACAGTGACAACCTATTGCCTTGATCTGTACCTGCAAATTTTGGAACACTGCTTCCTTTTCAACTTCAGAAATTTTGAAATGAGAAACAATTTTAGAGTCAGAGTTATACAGCACGGAAACAATCTTTTGGTTTTCTATTTAAGATCCTCCCTTTCCTATGGACTTCAGAAGGTTTATCTAATGCAATCATTACCTTGGGGTAGTTATCCTATTACAATAGATATCAGAGTTCGGACAAATGGTGAGGCCATCTACCTTGCTTTCACATAATAGGCCTTCAAACTGCTCTCGGCAATTCAGTTAAATAAAACCTTTCCTTTCCACAAGTTACCAGAAGAATTGCTTGTACTTTTACATGCAATCCAACATTGAGTGTTCAAATCAGTTGATCATAAAAACAAATTTGCTGCAAACCATGCCAGACAGTACATGTCCCACTTAACGGATTGTAAAAGTTACCAGGAAGTGAGACACATTTCTTGGAAAATCAGTTCCTTGAGCCAATTTAAAAATAAGCACTTGCATTTTGATAATGTCAAAATGCAAGCACTTGGTGACTGGAGCAATGGAACAGAATTTGGCATATGAGCAGTGAGACACATTGTTTTTACTCACCATTCATCTGTAAAACTGTGCCTTGAATTGGTCATGATATGGCAAAGTCAGTAAGTTGCTTAGTGTCAGTAGTATGTCTTCAAAGAAATATGGATAGAGAAAGAGTGAACAATAAAAAAGGGCAAATTATTGAAATAAGCAGTTGGAGACAAAAGAAAATTACAGGTGAGGTAGACAAATTTGAGAGAAGAAACAGAGAGATTAAGATAAAATGTTTACAAATTACTAATAGCAAAAGTGAAATCAAGAGAGAAAATAAAGTTACATTTTGAGTCTTGTAACAACCTTGTCAGAACAGAACGGTTTTGAAGGATAGACACTGCACTCAATGTTAACTATTTTCCAGCATTCGCAGATCTTTGTTTAATTATAGACTCCAATGATTTCCTGGGTGTTACAACATTGAGTAGAATTGCAAAAACAATAATCTCTTCAGTAAATGGGCCCTCAGATTGCAAAATACTAGTCCTAACTTTGCATCCCCTTCCATTAGTATTTAGAAGGCAAAATTGATCATTTCTTGAAACTCACACTGAGATTAAGGTTGAGATCTTGTATTCATGAGGGAATGGTACAAAGCATACAGCAATTTGTATCAATCATGAACTCTCAATACATCTTCCTAGTCTTAAAATAAACCAAACTTGTTGGTTGTTTGGCAGGAAATTTTAACGCTTGTGTTATGCAGTAATCAAATCCAGGTATCAAGAAAACCATCAAAATAGCTTACATGTTCTTTTAGTTATATCTACAAACAAATATACACAAAAACATGACTGCAATCCTCAAACCTTAATACTTAACAGGCTTCAATCCAAAACATTATCAGGATTGTCACATTCACAGTTTTCATGCATGTAACTACAACTTTGACAGAAGAACATTTTTAGATGAATACTTGGTTTATTTTTGGCATTTTCACAGTTATATACAAGATGTTTATTCCAAGTCAAAATTCCCACTTTTTTTAAAGGAAAAAATGCTACACTGTATACCCAAATTGCAAAAGATAAACATATTTATAAATAGTTTCAAGTTGAAGATTGCATATGGAATAGGCATTTTAAATATGCAACAAGACTGAAAAGACTATAGCTCCAAGCCCTAAGAGTTTCAGAGTTTAGTTCAATATTAAAATGAAATAAATGAAAAATGGAAAAAATATCAACAAGTTGTAAAATCCAACTATTTTGAAGATCCATGTGATTAAGGTATTATGATGCGTTAGGCGCAGTAACTCCACTGAATTGGAGGCAGTTCTGCTGTAAAGCCATTTGTAGAACTAGGGTTTAAAAAGTAAATCTCATTGAATGGAAATTTAAAATAAAATTACTATTTACTTACTTCATATCTTCTTTCATCTGAAAAATAGGGTGTCTTTATTCTGAAAGATGAATAGCTCAGTGCAATTACAAATTAGCCGAAATACATGACCTGTTACAGGCAAGCTGTTACATTGCATCTCCGTAGCCAGAGGAGATAGATGGGAAAGAGCAGGTTTCTTCCCAAGGTTTCTTGGTGTTAATCTTAGGGCAAGTTGTTGCTTCCAGTTGAGCTCTTCAAAGTGAGTAATGGCTGCTATCGCATAGGAAAGAAGAAGATCTTGTTTCCAATTTTACATCGCACTTGATCTGCAAACATTCGGAGGACTCTGCTTTTGTTTTCAAATCTATCCACTATAGCCTGCAACAACAGCAAAACATCAAATTTAGAGAATGATGCCAGATCTAATACACTACCATCACATGCTAATGGATTTTCTTAAGCATTGAAAGTTGATCAAACATTTCAATTCTTCAATTTTGTTTGCATAATCCCTGAATATTTCAACTGAAAATATTGCATGTAAATTTCTTCAGGAACACAAGAATTAGACAATAGACAATAGGTGCAGGAGTAGGCCATTCTGCCTTCGAGCCTGCACCACTATTCAATATGATCATGGCTGATCATCCCTTAATCAGTATCGTGTTCCTGCCTTATTTCCATAACCGTTAATTCCACTATCGTTGAGATCTCTATCCAACTCTTTCTTAAATGAATCCAGTGACTGGGCCTCCACTGTCCTCTGGGGCAAAGCATTCCACGCACCCACCACTCTCTGGGTGAAGAAGTTTCTCCTCATCTCTGTCCTAAACGGTCTACCCCGTATTTTTAAGCTGTGTCCTCCGATTCGGCACTCACCCATCAGCCTCCAGAGTGTCCAATCCTTTAATAATCTTATATGTCTCAATCAGATCCCCTCTCAGTCTTCTAAACTCAAGGGTATACAAGTCCAGTCGCTCCAGTCTTTCAGCGTAAGGTTGTCCCGCCATTCCAGGAATTGACCTCGTGAACCTACGCTGCACTCCCTCAATAGCCAGAATTAGGAGCAGTGTAGACTATTCAATCCACCAATCTTCTGTGATACTCGATAAGATCATACTGATTGGATTGTGGCATCGACTCCATTTTCCTGTCTGCCCCCATAACCCCTGACTCCCTTAAAGATATCTAACTCAGCCTTGAATATATTCAATAACAATGTCTCTCTAGCTGTTCAATAACAAGATTGTATTGGCCCAAAGTTCCAAAAGATTTTATATTTTATGGACACAAAAGAGCATGTGCAGTTTGTAGTAATTATAGAAACTTACAGCACAAGAAGTGCTTGTGCTAGTCTTTGACAGTGTAGTCGTACTCAGTTCCACATCTCTCCTTTTGTCCATGCGCTGTCAACTTCACATCTTCGTGTACTTTTCCAGATCCATTTTAAAATTATTTAAGGAATCAGCTTTCATACTTTTTAAGTTGTAGAATCGAAATCCTGACTACACAAAGTGAAATCATCTGCTGTCAATTATTTGAAATCCATGGCCTTTAAGTATCAACAGATTGATCAAAGAGAATAGTTTTTCTCTACTTACTTTCCCAAAACTCCTATTATTTCAAAACATCTATTAGGTCACATCTTAATTTTCTCAGTCCTAGCATTTCTAACCTCTCACCAACCAATGAATGAGATCTAAACTCTGCAATCCTGTCACATCCAGTTGTAAACAGTGATAAACTAACAGGAAGCTCCATGAATACTCCTTTCTTCAATGATGGTGAGTCCAGCTTTTCAGTACAGGAGACAAGGCTGCAGTATTTGGAACAATCTTCACCAGAAATGCTAAGTGGATGATCCAACTCAGCCTCCTCCTAAGGTAGCCAACATTACAGATGCCTGTCTGTAATTCTACTTTAATTCACCCCACATGATATCAAGAAATGACTGGAGGCACTGGATACTGAAAAGGCTGTCGGGCCTGACAACATTCTGACAGCAGTGCTGAAGATTTGAGGTTTAGCTCTAGTTCTCATCCCTGGCCAAGCTCTCCCACTACAATTACAATACTACCCAATAATGTAGAAATTTGTTCAGCTACATCCTGTCCACAAAAAAAAGGATAAATCCAGGCCAGCCAGTTACTGATCCATCAATCTACCTTCCCAACTCTCCGTCAAAGTGATGAAAAGGGTCACTGAAGGTGCAATCAAGTGGCACTTGCAAAAGGAATAATCTGCTCACTGGCACTCAGTTTGAGTTCTATGAGGGCTACGCAGCTCCTGACTTCATTACAGCCTTGGCACAAACAGCAACACATGTATGCCAGAGGTGAGAGGAGAGTGACTGCCCTTGACATTAAGGCAGCATTGACTGAGCTTGGCATCAAAGAACCTTATCAAAACGGAGTGAGATGAAAACCAGGGGTAAAACTGTCTGCTGGTCGATGTCATTGCTTTCATAAAGGACAATGGTTATGGTTGTTGTAGGTCAATTATATCAGTTCCAGGACATCACAGAAGAAGTTGTTTGGGATTGTATTCTAGGCCCAATCACATTTAGTTGCTTCATCAATGATTTTCTCTCCATCATAAGATCACACATGCAAATGTTTGCTGATGATTGCATCATGTTTAGGACAATTTGCAACAATTCAGATACTGAAGCAGTCATGTCTATGCTCAGCAAGACCTGGACAATATCCAGACTTTGGTTGATAAATAGCAATAACATTCATGCCACGCATGTACCTAATATTGACCATCTCCAACAAGAGATAATCTAACCATTACTTAACACCTTTGCATTGAATGGAGTTGCCAGTGTTGGAGTGGAGTGAATAATGTTAAAAATCACACAACACCGGGTTATAATCCAACAGGTTTATTTGAAACTGCAGGCTTTTGGAGCCGCCGCTCCTTCCTCAAGCAGCTAGAGAGACATAAATTCTGTGTCTGATATATTCTAAGTGAATGAGTAAAAGATCATACAACTTTTACAAATGTATTGAACAAATCTAGATGGCTATTAAGTCTTTAATCAGCTCGAATGGAGATGCAGGTTTTGATTGATTAGTATGTAAATCCCAGAATTATTTCACGTAATTTCCCCAAGATAGCTTCAAATTTTATCAGAATAAAAGGTGATACCTCAGGTCAGACAGTGAATTGTCGGTGAGAGCACACTTCAAGTCTGTTTGTATCTGTCAGACTGGTTTTATTTGCAAAATAGAAATGTATAAAATGCCACATTGACTGTCTACAGATAGTGTGCTTTTTGAACAAAATAAAATGTTTCTGCAAATGCAGTTCCACCCCATAGATTTAGATGTGTGAGAGAGGGAAAGAGAGAAGAGAGAGAGCACGAGAGAGACGAATCCTTACCCTGGACTGGACATGTATGCTCAAACCATCAGGAAGTGCGTGAACGCCATATTCATCTACCACACTCACTAGGTAGCACAAAACGTCATCTGAGCATAACGCAACGCCATCCATGCTTTCAAGACTAATCACAACATTGTCATCAAACCAACAAAGGAGGAGCCATCATCATACAAAATAGAACAGACCATTGCAAAGAAGTATTCCAACAACTGACCAGCCAGGAACACGACAGGCAACTACAGATTTCCTACAGAAACTCAGCACCCATCGACCAGTCGAATCAGGAAGATTCCTTGCCACAATGGACATTTCAGCACTCTACACCAGCATCCCCCATGATCACAGCATCACTGTAACAGCCTCAGCACTCAACAACTGCCAGTCTCCAGGCACCATCCTACAACTCATCTGCTTCATCCTCGACCACAATGCCTTCACCTTCGACAGCTAGCTCGTCATCCAGACACATGCAACCACCATGGGACCAAATTTGCACCCCAATATGCCAACATTTTCATGCACAAGTTTGAAAAAGACCTCTTTGCTGCACAGGACCTCTGATTAATGCTTTACATCAGATACACTGATGACATTTTCTTCCTTTGGACTCATGGCGAGGAATCACTGAAACAACTACAGAACATAGTGATATCAACAAGTTTCATCCCCCTATCAGATTTACCATGGACTACTCTTTAGAATCATTCTCATTCTTGGACACACCTATCTCCATCATGGACAGACACCTCAGTACCTCACTCTACCACAAACCCATGGATAACCTCACAATGCTGAATTTCTCGAGCTTCCACCCTAAACATGTTAAAACAAATACCCCCTATGGACAAGCCCTACACGTAGACAGGATTTGCTCAGAAGAAGAGGAACACAACGAGCACCTAAAGGTGTTGAGGAACACCCTCATAAGGACGGGATATAATACTCAACTCATTAATTGCCAGCTTGTCCGTGCCATAGAGAGAAACCATAATGACCTCCTCAATAGATAGACATGGGATACAACCGATAGGATACCTTTTGTCATCCAGTACTTCCCGGGAGCGAAGGGACTACACCATGTTCTTCACAGCCTGCACCACATTATCAATGAGGATGAGCATCTAGCCAAGATCTTCCCTACGTCTCCACTTCTCACCTTAAAACAACTGCCAAACCTTAAACAGACCATTGTTCACAGCAAAATGCCCAGCTTCAGGACAACATTGACCATAACACTGTACAACCTTGTCATGGCAATCACTGCAAGACATGTCAAGAATGTCAATATGCATACTACCATTCCACGTGGGGACACCACCCACTACAGGCATGGCAGAGACTCATGTGACTTGGCCAACGTTATCTATCTCATACACTGCAGGCAAGGATGCCCTGAGGCATGGTACATTGGCAAAACCAAGCAGACACTACGGAACGGATAAATGGACACCGCACAACAATCGCCAGACAGGGAGGTTCCCGCCCAGTCGGGGAACACTTCAGCGGTCAGGGACATTCAGCCTCGGATCTTTAGGTGACCATCCTCCAAGGTGGACTTTGGGACACGGAACAATGCAGAATCGCCGACCAGAGGCTTACAGCCATGTGTGATACCTATGAGGACAGCCTCAACTGGAATCTTGGGTTCATGATGCACTACATGTAACCCCACCACACCATACAATCTCACACACATCCTCCCTCATACACACAGACTCGCACTCACACTCTCTCACAGACATATATTGCCCCAAACTCGTGCGCACACACGCATACTCCCTCAAGAGCTGTGCACATATGCACTCTCTCCCTCACACACACACGTATACAAATCTATGGGGTGAATCTACTTTGTTCAAAAAGCACACGATCTGTAGACAGTCAATTAGTGTGGCATCTTAGAAATTCCTACTTTGGAAATAAAACCAGCCTGACAGATACAAGCAGAAATATAGTCTCACATCTAAAATACATTGTCTGACCGGAGGTGTCACATTTATTCTGATAAAACCTGAAGTTATCTTGTGGGAGTGACCTGAAAGTAATTCTAGGATTTACATATTTATCAATCGAAACCTGCACCTCCATTCTAACTGACTAAAGACTTAATAGCTATCTAGGTTTGTTCAATACATTCGCATAAGTTGTATGACCCTTTGATCTTTTACTTTTAAATTCTGTGCCCGATATATTCTGTCTCACTAGCTGCCTAAGGAAGGAGTAGGGGCTCTGAAAGCTTGCAGTTTCAAATAAACCTTTTGGACTATAACCCAGTGTTGTGTTATTTTTGAACTGGAATGGAGTGGCATTACCATTGCTAACTTCAACACTGTCAACATCCTGTGGGTTACCACTGGCCAAAAACTGAACAGGACCAGCCATACAAATATGGTGGCTACAAGAGCAGGTCACAAGCTTAGAATTCTGCAGTAAATAACTCACTTTCTGACTCCATAATGCCTATCCACAAGGTGCAAGTCAGAAATGTGATTGAATTCAAAAACAGAAGTTGATGAAAAGGCTCAGCAGGTCCGGCAGCATCTGTGAAGAGAAATCAGAGTTCAGGTCTCAGGTCCGGTGACCTTCCTTCAGAACTGAGTTCTAAAGAAGGGTCACCAGACCAGAAACATTGACTCTGATTTCTCTTCATAGATGCTGCAAGACCTGCTGAGCTTTTCCAGCAACTTCTGTTTTGGTTTCTAATTTACAGCATCTGCAGTTCTTTCAATTTTTATGTGACTGCTCCACTTGCCTGGATGAATCGAACTTGAATACTCAAGAAGCTTAGCATCATACAGAACAAAGCAGCAGCTTGACTGGTATTCCAACCACTACATTCAATATTCATTCCCTTCATCACTGATACACAGAGGCAACAAAGTGTATCGTTTACAAGACGCACGACAGCAATTCATCAAGGTTCCTCCGTTCAGCACCTTCCAAACCTGGGATATCTACCACTGAGAAGGACAACGGCAGCAAATGCTTGGGGGGGGCAACACCACGACCTACAAGTTGCCCTTCAAGCCAGACACGATCCTGCGATGGAACTATATTGCCTTTCCTTCACTGTCTCTGGGTTAACATCCTGGAACTCCCTTCCAGACAGCATTGTGGGTGTCACTAACTCCAGGAATGCAGAGGCTCTAGAAGGCAGCTCACAATCACCTTACCCAAGGCAATTAGGGATTGGAAATAAAGGCGGCCTAGCCAGTTACACCCATATCTCATGAACAAATTTAACAAAAAGCTGGAACCCATCATTCCCATCAAATCTCCTCTTACTTTTACTAAAGTCTTTAACACATCCTTTTGGAGGTGTGGACTGTAGAATCATCTACAATACTGCATCTAACCAATTCTCAATAATCTTTTGAGTAACAGAATATATTTCTTTAAGTGGGTTAAATAGATGGAGTGGTTATGCATGGAAAGAGCAGATTTGGTGCAGAATATACCATATGCTTGATCTGTACTTGTCAGATACACACACACACACACACACACAATCCAAAGCAGTAATGTTATTGTGCTGTTCAATAAAATAGCATTATCACCATGCCTTGTAACAAAACATTAACTGATCTGATAAAGGTAAGATGTGATTTTTAAAAAAAACAGGTATTTTATTCAATAGAAATTTGGACTCACTATCTGATGGACATTTTGATGAGATGTGTTAAATGCTGAATCAGAAACTCTGCTTCACTTTCTACAAATGCTATCAGGTTTTTTAGATTAGATTAGATTACTTTACAGTGTGGAAACAGGCCCTTCGGCCCAACAAGTCCACACCGACCCGCCGAAGCGCAAACCACCCATACCCCTACATTTACCCCTTACCTAACACTACGGACAATTTAGCATGGCCAATTCACCTGACCTGCACATCTTTGGAACTGTGGGAGGAAACCGGAGCACCCGGAGGAAACCCACGCAGACACGGGGAGAATGTGCAAACTCCACACAGTCAGTCGCCTGAGGCGGGAACTGAACCCGGGTCTCTGGCGCTGTGAGGCAGCAGTGCTAACCACTGTGCCACCGTGCCGCCCACAACTGCTGAGTATTTCCAGAATTCCTAATTTTATTCCAAAGAGAGCTGCTGAAACTACACAGATCCCAGACTCAGTCTCAAGTCTATGATTAGTAAGGGTGCTATAACTGCCCTCAGAGCATTCTGGGTTAGGAAGGGGAGAACCAGCTATGAGATGAGCAACCTCAAGATGTGACACCCCCCAGCTGTAGCTGAAACCCTTGCCAGCACACACTGTCAAAGCTAAGCTATGGAGACTGACCACTTGAGCAAAGGACCGAGAGGCAACTATTGCCAATGGAACTTTAGGCCATGCTTTTAAAGGAGGGTGAACTTCAGTGACAATGGAAAAGCAACACAACAGGAATTTTTGCTTTCTGGATCTAGGTCATTTCAAAAAAGTATAATTTTTTTTGTTCAGCTGTTTGATCCTATACCTCACGTCATACAAAATAACTGACAATTAAATGAGGTGTCATTATTAATACCTAATTGTTTGTGAAAACTTTTACAAAATAACTAACTTAATATACTTTATTTTACTGCTAATCATTCATGCATTTCATCTTACTTGGAAGTGCTGACAAAGATTTGCCAGATTGAGTTTAGAGACAAAAAAATGCAGATACTGGAATCCAAAGTAGATAGACAGGAGGCTGCTTGACACTTAATGAACAGAGGCAGCTGAAGCTGAAATACTCTACCGAAATCAGTGAATTCCTTCGAGGTTTGCTACATTCTTTCACTTAATTAGAAGCAAGTCAATTATCAGCATTCATAGCCTTAAAAAATTTCTATGGATTTTCTGCATTTCAAGAAGCTTTTGGGAAAAAAATGAAGCAAGCAAATTCTCAACAAGACAAGGGGCTTGAACCCTCTTTGGAAATAAACTTTATAAACCAAATTACTAATAGCATTAAACTGGAAGTTTCTTTCAGAAGAAATATTTATTCTCGTATGTCGTGTTTGTCTCATGCAATGCAAGCTAGTCAATGCCACCACTGGAGAGGAATAAGCACTGTGATAATGTGATACATTACTGAGGCTCTCGAATAAAGTCAATATTGCAAACATTACTGGTTAGGGAACAGTTGTAAATTAAGCACTGTATTTTACTCACCAATTTTCCTAGTGAACACATTTCCAAAACGTAACATAAATTTGACCAATAACATATCCAGGCAAAATGAACAATGTAGAATTTGCATCCAAGCATCACTGCAAGCCGAAATGTTGAGTACATTCAAGGCTGAGGTAGATAAGTGTTTTAGAGTCTAAGGGAATCAAGGTATTCGGGCATTCAGCAGGAAAGTGAAACCAAGATCAAAGACCACTTATGATATTACAGAGTAACAAAGCAGATTCAAGGGGCCACGTGATGTACTCCTGCTTCTATTTGCTATGTTCTGGTATAAGACAGAACCATGTAGGGCTATTTGTTTTTACAAATATGAAGACTATCCTTCAGCAAAATTACAAAATAAACATACCCAGCACATTCATGAATAAAACCATATTGTAAAACAAATATAAACAACGTAACTCTGAAATATCAGAAACTTACCAGTTCTATCAGGAGCTTTCAATCCATGAAGGTCAAACAATGACATAAACTATAAGAGTTTATTATTTATAGCGGATCAACAAATACCACTGCTATTTCCTCAAAATCACACAAGAATAACAGCACATCCCATGTTCTCGTGGTGCAAATTTAGAATGACTTCAAAGAATCACACGAAAATGACATAGGTAATAGATATAGACAGTGACAATCTGAATCAATCAATCGCCCACCTCATGGCTATGCCAGATGTCCCTCAACATTGAGCCAACATAAATTTTTATTGGATTTGTCTAATTCTATTCCCAAGGCTAGCAAAATGACTGGACCCAGCAAGTACACAGAAATCACGTGGGGTTGGATGCTGTGCTCCTAAGGTTGGCTGATATCTTGGTTGTTAATTTAAATGGACAGATCAGAGGCAAATTCTCACTTTCCACCCAATTTTCCTGCTTTTACTGCAGAAAGTGTACCTGGTGCACACTACAATGTTGTTTCATTATTTGACAAGATCGAATCACATCCAGATAGAAATGACAGCTTTAAAAATAAGTGTTAAAGCTATGAATTCAATGAAAACAAAGCATTAGTTCTATTATCGTAATTTGAAACTGTGGGCTGTTTTCCAATGGTGGCTTAAAATCACTTTGCTAAGATTTAATTTTGACATCTGATATGGTTTCATATTCTAGAACTATAGTACTTACCTGCAGCTCCTGATTGTGTTTTTCAAGTTCAGTAGTGACATCCCCTAAGCACCAGGCCACACTGATGTGATAGGAAGGTTTCTGTCAAAATTCAAGAGATATTTATTTTACAAAATGAAAGAGGGTGCACATCAATACCACATGGACATTTTAAAAGCAGAATTTTCTTTACATTTTACAAAGTCTGAATTCAAATGTTTTTGAGATGCGCAAGACTTCATGTTTTGCATTGATGCATTCTAAAAGATAATTCTTACACTATCAAGCCTGTTCCATTATTCAATTAGATTGTGATTCTTCTGTATGAGATCTGTCACGCTCTTTACTGAAGCAGTGTGAACCTGCATAACTATTTGTAACAACCATCATTCTTTCAAAATTAAAAATTACCACATGCTGAGAATTTGACACTCAGAATAATTCAGATGGGGTTACTGCATAACCAAGCCTGAATAAAAGGCACAACATTCTCCATTAAGGAGACTTAAAGAAAACAGTGTCACACAATGCATTGTCAACTAACAACTTTTCTTTTTATATCCTTAGTGAATATTTTGTGCATTTAAAAATGGCAGTATCAGCATTATGAAAAACCATTTACCACTATGAGCATCAGGCATCACAGATGTAGAAAGAATATCATTAAATTAGAAAGAGTGCAGAAAAGATTTACTGGGATGCTACCTGGACTGGAAGGTTTGAGTTATAAGTAGAGGCTGGAACTTTTCTGCTAGAGGAGACTGAGGGGCGAACTTATAGAGGTCTATAAAATCATGAGAGGCATAGATAAGATAGATAGTCAACAACTTTTCCCCATGGTAGGAGAGTCTAAAACTACAGGACATAGGTTTAAGGTAAGATGGGAGAGATGTAAAAGAGTCCAGAGAGGCTTTTTTTTCGTAGAGGGTGGTGAGTGTCTGAAACAGATTGCCAGAGGTGGGGGTGGAGCTGTCATTTAAGAAATATTTGGGCATGTACATGGATAGGATCGATATGGACTAAAAATAGGCAAATGGTACTTGTTTAATTGTGGAAACTAGGTAACGTGGACAAGTTGGGCCCAAGGGCCTATTTCCATACTATAAACCTCTATGGCTCTATGACTATGACTCCATATTGTCAGGTGCTTTTAATGTCAGATAGACCGTACAGTTTTCCACACTGTTCAAATGTGACTGAAGTCCAACATAGAAGAAACATTAGCTACTGCATCAGTGTGAATTTTCTACCTTATGCCTCAGGAAGTATCAATCCGTAGCAAATAACTGAACTTATATTAGCTTAATCTATAGAGGGGTAGCTATTACAATAGTCATCCCATCAGCCAGGATCTCAAGATCAACAAAATTAAATACATTGTTAAAACAAAAGTTTGTGATCTAAATGTGGAGTGTCCAGGTCACCTGACAACTCAGGTATCATGACAGTTCTAGCTGCCAAGCACAGTGAAGACATCAAAAACTGCAGGATGATGTAGAAGAGAATCACAAGGCTGATCCCATGGAAAAGTATCTTAGCCTGCTTGGCAGACCCGCCTCATTCCTGAAGAAGGGCTTATGCCCAAAACATCGATTCTCCTGTTCCTTTGATGCTGCCTGACCTGCTGCGCTTTTCCAGCAACACATTTTTAAGCTCTGATCTCCAGCATCTGCAGTCCTCACTTTCCCCATGGAAAAAATCTCAATTATAAGTAAAAACACAAAGAAACGGACTGTTCAGCCTGAAAAGGCAACTGTTGATCTTATTGAGTGAACATATGAAATATATTTCTTCTATCCATTAAGATCTTCTTTAAAACTGACCTCTTATCAAACCTATTACTGTCTTCTTTAGCTCAGTCATTTTTATGGGCCAGTTACATTTCTGAGAGTAGCTCAGGATATTTTCCTATGTAATAAATGCAAATTTCTTGTGGCTTTCTTCCATATAGCAAAATGCAGACAAAAACCTTTGAATGATTTAACAAACAATTAGGTGCTACAATGGGGAAATCAAAGGATCTTTCATTATGGACAAAAGAGGTTAGGCTGTATGACACTGCTCATCGGTAAGCATCACAGAATCTTGTGAATTTAGATTTCAGACGTGAAAGACACTGCTACCTTTTGCATCATCTAGCCCTCTCGATATTGTGGAACTAAGAGCTGCACATTGAATCTCGAATTTATATTGGTACTTGATTCACACCAAGATTCAGCATGTGATGACACACTTATCTAATGTAAAACACTATTTTATTACACAATACAGTAGAATAAAGTTGTCATTATGGCATAGAAGGAGGCCATCAGCTCCCTGAATTCTTGCTGGTTAAACTTGGACAAACAGTTGAGCATATGGCTCCAAAATGCCAGGAATATTCGAAAGCAATTAGCAAGCTGTATAAGAGCTCATTAGTGATGTATTCCAAGATGCAGCATGGATTATAGTGATCAAACCTTATGATAAGCTTTCAGATCAAACTCCTTCATACATTTATCCACCTCAGTGACCATTTCTTCTAAGTAGTTGTTGCCAGCTGAAACCTCTAGGCCAAGGAAAGTCCTGTATAGGAAAGAAGAGATTAGATTAGATTAGATTACAGTGTGGAAACAGGCCTTTCGGCCCAACAAGTCCACACCGACCCGCCGAAGCGAAACCCACCCATACCCCTACATTTACCCCTTACCTAACACTACGGGCAATTTAGTATGGCCAATTCACCTGACCTGCACATCTTTGGACTGTGGGAGGAAACCGGAGCACCCGGAGGAAACCCACGCAGACACGGGGAGAACGTGCAAACTCCACACAGTCAGTCAGTCGCCTGAGGCGGGAATTGAACCCGGGTCTCTGGCGCTGTGAGGCAGCAATGCTAACCACTGTGCCACCGTGCCGCCCGTGATCTCTGTAGCTTGATGAAACAAACAATATTGGTGGAGCCTTTTGCAGGACCAAGATGAAAACCTTTACTGTCCCTTAATAGATGTGATCATAAAGAGATCAAAACTCTCAGATCCTTGCAGTAGACTTCACAGTCTTGCAGACAAATCTCAGATTAACCTAGTTTAACTGGAACTAAAAACAAAATAGTCAGCAGGTCTAGCTGCATTTGCAGAGAGAAAAACAGAGTCAAAGTCTCAAATCAAACACGATTCTTAAGAACTGCAAGTTTAAACTGAACGTACCTCTTGTAATCTCATGTACCATTGAAATAAAAAGAATTCTTGCACTAGGAACTTGGAAGAGAGTGGTGAAAGCCCTATTTCAGTAAAATCAGTTAGCTAGAATAATTACAAGCTGATAATCTTCCAGAATCACTAAGTGACTGCAGACTTGGTCTTCTGTTTCATAGGATGTCTGATTAATTTTGAATGACACAGAATGATGTCATTCTTCACTTAGGTACACACATGGCTCACAAGCAAAATTCACAGTTGATTCAATTAAATATCTTAACCACAAAACCTGACTACTTCACTTTGGAATGCTGAAAAAGGAGCATGATCACCAAGAGGGCTAGTTATTGAGAACATCCCGAACAAGTAGCTCTTATATGAATATGCAAGGAATTGAGGAACATGGACTAAAGCAGGCAGAAGGGAATAGCTTAATTTGGCGTCATGTTCGACACAACATACGGGCCAAAAGGCGCATTCCTGGGTGCTGTACTGTTCTACGGTCTATACATTACAGGGCACCAAGTTAAATTAATGGCTTAATGCAAACTATTTAGTACTAAAGATGATTTTCACCAATTTACAGTTTAAAAACCAGAAATATTTTCAAACTGAGAACTATCAGGAGTAAGAACTACCTGTTTCAGAAAAATAAGGTGATGAACAAGTGTGGGAGAAATTATATGTACTGTATATAAATTATGATCACACAACAAAAGACCCTGTTTCTCATAATAGGTCACAGTCAGTCCTTCATGATTTTATGTTAATATTTATTAAAGGTGCTATGTAAGTAGCCTGATAATGAAAACAATTGTTTTCAGAGGAAAATGGCTAGTATCATAAGTATTCCATAAATTAAGTTAATGGGCTACCACACAATTCTAGAATTCTATATCTTTCATAAATAATATTTTATCAGAAGGTCATCTCTTCAGAACATAAGAGCCCAAAATATCTTGTGTAATCACCAGGAAGGAATTTAGATTTTTTTAAACAAATCTCAAAGAAATGTTGTGGATTTACACAATTTTAAAAGCACTCCTGCGAACACTGCTTGTGCGTGGTGTAGTCAAAACCAGAGTGGTTATGGGAAACTGTACCTGGTCTTTTCTTGATTAATGTAGATCTTCACTTTATCTGAAACGCAGTAGAACCTAGAGCAAAAATTGCAATATTGTTAACAAGCTAAATTACAACAATAGCTACACAATAAGAGTACTTAATTAGCCATGAAGTGCTAGGGCATGATGTCTTGAAGAAGACTTTTAAACCGCAAGTTCTTGCAATGGTTGCCAATTTGGGCACTTTTGTTCAACTGATTCATACATTGCTGCAACAATATGTAGCCATAGAGAGATCAGCTTTACTGCAGTTACAAAGGAAAAGATGAAGAAAGGGTAAACACAAAAACTTCATAGAACTGGGCAGCATTGGAGACTGTATTCAATCCATCATGTCTGTGCCAGACCTTGAGTACAGCTATTAATTAGTCCATTTCCTTTGCCCTTTCTCTACAGCTTGGCAGGTCATCCTTTCTCGCAGTTAGCCAGTTTTCTTTTGAAAGTTATTATTGAACCTGCTCCCATCACTCTCATCCAGATCATAGCGAATTTGCATCAAACTTATTTTCCTCATATCACCGCTAGTATTTTTGCCAACTACTTTAACTCTCTGCCCATGTTATTACACAGCTCTGGAGCAGGGGAGACTTGAATCTGGGCCTCCTGGCTCACAGGTAGGGACAACACCACTGTGCCACAAGAGACCATTGTGCCAACTGGTTCCCGATTCTTCCGAAACTGGAAACAGCTGCTCCTTATTTACTCTTCAAAACCCTTAATTATTTCAAACAGATTGGCCAAATCTCCTCTCGGCTAATTCTTCTACTTTTTCCATGTAACTGAAGTCCCCATGCCTGTTACCATTCTTGTAAATATCTTCTATACCTGTTCGAATTGAGGTTGCCTGAAATACACATAATCGACCACTGAGGCCGAATCAGTACTTATTAATGAATGAACATAACCTGCATAATATTTACAGAGCAGAACCAGGCTACATGGCTCAACAAGACCATATTGATGTTTGGGCTCCATGAGAGCCAGCTCTCAAACACCTTTCCCTTACTCTTTCAACATATTCTCATATTGCTTTCTCCCTTGCATTTATCTAGTTTTTTCTTGAATGTATTTATGCTATTTGCTTCAGCTCTGCATTGCCATAGCAATCCCACATTCTAACGTCACACGGATAACTTTTTTACTTTAGTATGCTAAGCCTCTATTTATAAAGCCATGGATTCTGGTTTTATTTTAGAAAAGCTCTCTCAACTTGTTCCGTCACCTTCAAAAGATCACTGAATTGCGGAATTGTTCCAGTGCAGAAGGAGGCATTCAGGCCAATCGTGCTTGCACAAATTCAGTTACCAATCTTCAACCTTTTCTCCATCTCCCCACACATTATTTTTATCTAAATTATCATCCAATACCCTCTTGAATGCCTCAATTGAAATTACCTCCACCGTATAATCCAGGCAGTGCATTCCATGCTTTAACTACTCGTTCCACGAAGAAGTCTTTTCTCACATCACTTCAAATCTATGCCTTCTCGTTCTTTTTCCTTTTACAAGCAGGAACAACTTCTGTGCAGATTTGTGCACATAAACCGACATTGATCTGCTTCTGCTCTTCCTCCTCCTGTACCATTTAGTGTCTCCTCATTCTTTTCATCAAAATTAATTACTTCATACTTCGGTGTTAAATTTCCATGGTTGTCCATTTCACCACTTTGTTATTCCTCCTGAACTATCCTGCATATTGATGACCTGAGACTAAAGAATGATCTGCACTGCGGCTAGCTGGGTAGTGCATTTGTTAGCACTCTCATGAATGGGTAGCACCTCATTAATATTCCAGAAAAAACTATACCTCCTCAGTAAGTAGGCTGGTACCTCATGGAGGTCACATGCCTAAACCCGACGGACTATCACGTACTAAACTGCAATATACGGCACTCCAGTATGGTACTAACGTACCCGGTTCAAACTTAGTGATGTACAACTCAACATTGCGCACTGTCACAGATATTCCGAATACCAAGTACCATTGCTGGCCCTGCCACCAATACCTGGAGGGTTAGTGCAACAGGCAAGCTATTGGAGATGGTCTGTTTTTATTCAATGACCTCCTTAACCCACCAGCAGTACATTTTTCCTCACCCTACCCTATATGGTCCTACCAGACTGAGGAGTAATAGCTGAGGACATATAGCAGGAGAAACATCCAGCAGAAACCACTTCCTCCTAGTCGACCCCACTGCTTGCCCATCCAGCTTTGATCTCCCATGGTGGACCCTTTCAAACCATTTCCAGATGCTTCCGTGCAGCCAATGTCAGTACAGTGGTCACGACCATCCAGACTGCAGTGTGGTTCAGTCCAAATAATGATTCACATTGTCAAGGGGTGTCTGCTGACTAAACTGGAAGGGAAATGTTTACAGAACTCCAGCTAGCCACTGACAAGGCGATTGGTTACTCTGCAACTTTGCACAGAAACGAAAAGCACAAACTGTTTACTATCTTTCCAAGTTCCATACAGTTTTGTAAAATAATTCCCTGTCCATAAACTGAAACTGGGTTGCAGTGATAGGAACAACAGACCCTAACCACTAGACTATGTATAAAAGAACTATAGAAATCATCCTAGATACCGAAATGGGACTAAAAATAACACAAACATTAACAAAAACATGTTTAAAGTACTGATCAGTCATGACGACTAAAGAAAGATCTACTTCAGTCATTGCCACAGACAGCTACGTTTTTGCACCAATAGTAAAGTAAACTTAAACCCACCTGTCAAAGGAGCTCAGCTTTTCCTTTAATGACTCCACGAAGATGTTTATCCAATGATAACGCAGCACAACAGTCTGTGACAGACTGATATGAAACTCTCGGAGGCGAACCATTGGCAGCCCGAATGTCTGCAAGTAAGTCAGCAGCACATCAATAAGTTCGATAAACTCCTCTTCGGGGTAGTCTGGAATTTAAAAGCAGGGTCTTATTTCCTTGAGAAAATATGAAAGCACCAATTTCTTGGTTGCAAAGGTGGTTCTGGAATAGTTTATCACACGTTCATTTAATTACAAGTTATTTTAAAACAGTGAAATCAAAACTGTTCACAGGCAACTGGTCCTGTTCTTAAAGTAAAGGGTAACTAAAGCAGAAATGCCCATCAGTATTGAAATGATTGCCTTCTGCCCTACGTTGCCAGGTTAACTTCCAAGCAAAGTGAGGACACATTCCCCTGTTAAAAGAAACAGAGCTTAGGAAAGTTAAATGTCAAAGAGTTGCCTTGTTACTGGAAACCCATTTAGTTATTTTCACAACACTGAATAAGGATTGACTTTGTATCAAAGGACAGTCGAAGATACATCCTAAAAGGGACAGGAAGACCCTATTAAAACCAGAGGATATTTAGGGACTTCAAACACACACTTGTGAGAATCTCAGAAAAATGACCTGGGATTTCAGTTGTAGTAAGAAATATTAGTTGCCTGTCAAGTAGTCATCACTTGATACTGATTTTAGTTTCCCGATTATGGTAGAAGACTTAAAACACTAAATCTAGTCATAGCAAACATATCTCTTTTTTTCAAAAAACTACCAATCTCAATTGCGACTATAACAATAGGAAAATTATTCAGAGTCATACATCAACCAGGACAGTTTGAACGCTGATTTATCTTTTACAGATAGATGAAGTCACAGTATAATTGTTAGTATACTGATATCAGCTTCCTTACTCAATGTTACTACATTACTGCACCAACTCCAAAATATACACACACATAGCAGTTTCAATTCATGAAGCTAAGATATTTTTCCCTTGTTGAAAACAATCAAATGTCATAATCAGTCACAGCAAATACATAACACTCTTACAAAAATCTTTGAAGGTATTGCTCAGAAATTATGTGAGATTGAAAACATATTCAGCACATTGCTGATCAGGGTGAACTGAAGAGTACAATATTTCATCCATTTGATGCAGGGGAGGGAAAGTCTAGGGGTTCTGGTTTTGGCTCAAAAATAATTGTCTACCAAAGATTTCTTCAAATTATTTAAACCTCCAGCTTGATCGCTGTGAATGAAAACCTTCAAGTAAATTTTCTTATTGTCTCCAGGCAGTTGTGAAACAAATTATAATATGGATCACCACAGAGTTGACCTCAAACTGAGGGCTGGATTTTCCAAACATTTGATGAAATGTTCATTTTTTGGTAGTTTCGCGGAGGTTTCCATCTGTGAGCAGTAGTGACCTTTCTCATTCAATTTTACCCTGCTCATTTAAGTCTGCACACCGGTTCCATGGCTCTGTTTTTTGTGTCATTTTACATTTAAAGCCCACTGCATACTATTTCCAACCTTGTCAGTTTGGTCTGAGGCATATACCTGGGTTATTCTGGAGTCCATATTCCAAAAGAACACACATAAATGCTGCAACAACATTCATTGTGCAAAACTGTGCTGGTAAACTGGATGATCAGTGAGTTAAGATGTGCTACGATGTGGTAAGGCTGGTGCTTCCATGGATGGAAGGTGCAGGCAGTTCCTGTCCATAGAGTGCACTCTAAGATGTTGGGAAAGCAGGTCAAAATGGATAGCAGGAAAAGTTGATAGCAAGCTGTAACCATTAGGTTACTTTCAAGTCTGGGATTTTGTGCCATCTATTTTAGTTTTGGTATGTGGGAAATAGCAACCTACATATAAAGTGAGGCAAGATTAGTAATAGTGAGTTGTTAAATCATGCAAAAAGCTCCTCACCACTCGATGAGATTCTCATCTAGTCACTGAGACTTCAAACAGAAAACATACTTCTTCTCAACATTGAGAATCTCACATTTCATTCTTGTTGTGTTTTCCCACTCTGTTACTACAGCCAATGTTTCTCAGAGGTTGGGAAAATTCAGCCCAGTTTCCCATGGAAGCATCATGAGTCTCCCTACAGCGTATGGACTGCGGCCGTTCAAGAAGGCAGCTCACCACCACGTTCTCGAGGGCAACTATGAACAGGCAATAACCCTAACCCAGGCATCAATGCTCAGATACCACAAGTGAAGAAAAGAGAAGGGTTTTCTATAACTGAGATCATGCAAGCTGCCCAAGAGGAAGCACATTCCTTAAGGGCCTTAGCAATGGTGAACATTTTGAAAAAGAGACTGCTTTCTTTGCTGAAAAATTTCTTTCTTCCCCTTTAGCTTTGAAGATGCAGCAACAAGTTATTTTAGCATGTTTGTTACAGCCCCAATCAGTGGCTAAAATCATATACAGCATCAATTTGAAGTGGTAAAGAAAATGTCCTGCTAAAACCAAAAGCTGATCCTGTCCCAATAAACAATCAGTGAAGCCTCCCAAGTATTGTACAACACGTACCGTTTCTGTCTTTATCTGTCACCCAGACAGAAAGTCTAACATCAAATCAAATTCACAACATTCCTGGGTGTGCCACAATGTTATAAACTCAGGTATAGGACAGTTTTGGTAAATTTACAACCATACTTTATAGTTTAGATTTTCACCCCAAATGTTTAACTTATACTTAAAACAAAACGAAAAATGTCTACAAATGGAGCTATCAAAAACCTGCAGTTTTATGCTTGCTGCTATATTTTCATTTGTTGCCTTCCATACCGTGACTCTTGACACCAACTGAAAATCGGTCCTCAGATCTACCAACTGAACCGCCTGTCAAAAAATCAAGAATTAGCCTAGCCTTGACACAAGCTTCTGAGTTTTATCAACTCTTTGGATCAAAGCCTCTGTCTCTCATAGGAGTCTGGGTTCCATTCTCCATGGGCTCAAAGGGAACACACTCACCGGAGTCGGGAGGTCATAGCTTTGCACATAATCTTGGCAAATAATTCAGTGCTGCCCCGTGAATTCTGCTGCCTTAGAGGATGATGCATGGTTAAACCATAACAGGTTGAGGCCCCAGAAGAGACACCTGTGGACCTTCACTTGTCACATGCTCCCAATAAGACAAATGCCCACTTATGCAAGCTCTACCTTCTGCCAGCCAGTTAGTCTTCCATCTATGGTATTATGTTAGTCACTACTCCATGTTAGTCACTACTTGATGTGGCACCTTATGAAATGCCACTTGGAAACCTAAGTAAAATACATCTGTAGACTCCCTTTTACCCACAGCACATGCCACGTCGTCAAAGAATTCTAATAACTTGGTTAAACATGAGTTTTTCTAAGAATGCAACTATAAAGACTTTAATAGTTCACCATGACAGATGTCAAGCTACCTTTCCCATAGTTCCTGTTTCCCTCCCTTCTTGACTAGAGGGTAACATGTGCAAACTTCCAATTTTATGGAACCTTTCCTGAACCTAGCAAATTTTGAAAAATTAACATAAGTATCTACAACTTCATTAGCTACCTCCTTTAAGATTTTTGGATGAAGTCCATCTGGGTCCGGAGACTTGTCAGCCCACAGGCCTTTTTTTCTAAAGTTAATTCATGGAACACGGCCACCACTGGCAAAACAGTTACTTCTTGTCCGTCCTTAATTGCTCAGGTGGAGATTAACGGTGTGACTTTAAAAATCACAAGTAAACTAGGCCAGGTAAGAATGACAGATGTCCTTTCTTAAAGGACATCAGTGAACCAGAGGAGCTTTTACAATAATCAATGGTGGTTAAGGTTGCTGTTAGGCCAACTTTTCATTCCAGATTTTCACTAGAACCAAATTTCATCATTTGACATGGTGCAATTCAAATCCATTTCATCACCTCAAGGGATTCTGGAGTATTAGTGACATTAGCTCTCTGCCATCACTTTCCTCTTAATCAGTTTGCTCCATACTGCTTCCCAAATAACTAAAATTTCACCACATCCCTTTTCCTTTCCACCTTCTGACATAGTTAGTGCTGGAAGGTTTCTGGTATCCTCTACCGTGAAGACAGAAGTGAAATATTCATCGATTTCAGACAGCATTTTGTTATTATCTAATAACTTTCCACTCTCACTCTCCGGAAAACATTCACTTTACTTCTTACTTTCCTTTTTCAATATTTGTAGAAGCTCTTGTTATTTGTTCTTACAATTCCAACTAGATTCCTCTCATATTGATTTCTTCTACCTGATTAACCCTTCAGTCATTTTCTATGTTTTTAAATATCTGACCAATCATTTGAGCTACCTCTCCATTTTGTACAGTTATATGCTTTTTCCTTGAAGTTTGTTGCTTTCCCTAACTTCTTTAGTTCGTGTAGATAGCGAGTCCTCCTTTTAGAACTTTTCTTTCTACTGTAAAATATATATATTGTGTATCTGAAATATCCCCTTAAAAATTTGCCACTGCATTTCTACTGATTTATCCCTTAGCCTGGTAACAGCTTTCATGTTCACATAGTTGCACTTATTTAACTTTAAAATACCAGTCTTAAAACCAATCAAATCTCCCTTTCAAACTAGATGCCAAGTTCAATCATATTATGATCGCTGCCAACCTTAGTTTTCCAGTTTGCAAGGATTCAAACCACCCATGATTATCAACATCTCTTTATCACAAGGACCCAATATTTCTTCTTGTGTACTCTGTGCTACGTTGTGTTGACTGTTAAGCACCAATGCAAACCATTCCCAATAGTGACTTCTTTCCCATACTGTTACTCATTTCCATCCAAACAGATTCTACATCTTGATCAACTGAATCAAAGCCATCTTCAACCATTGCCGAAATATCATCCTTGATCAACAGTGCAACCCCTTCAGCTTTACTTACCTTTCTATTCCCTCTGAATGTCTTACATGGAGAACTCAACCTGTCACCTTGAAGCAATGTTTCCATAATGGCTACCATATATATTTATTCCAGTAAGTAATATCAATTCATTTACTTTGTTATGAATGCTACATACATTCACATACAAAGACTTTGTTTCCTTTTATCATCTTTATAACATTCAGTCTTGACTGTTCATGTATTACTTAATTTTTACTGTGTTCTTCTGTCATTGTCTAACCCCATTTACCATTAACAATTTTGTCTCTAACGTTGTTTCCACTCTTTGTAATACAACATCTTTCCATATTTGTTTGATACTTAAGAGCTCCTGCTTCCCTGATTATGTGGTTAGCAAGAACACTGACTCCAGCAGAGGTTCAATTGTAGACCATCCCAATTGTACAAGTTCCACTTTCCCTGATACTTGGCCATGGCCCCACAACCCAGAGCTCATTTCTCCCATAACAGTCTTTCAGTCACACATTCGTCTCTCTGATTTTAAGCACCCTATACCAAGTTAGATGCAGCTCAGGCAAAACAGCTAATTTCATCACAGTCCTACTGGATCATAGGGCTCATAAGAGAGAGATGACTGGTGGTGGTTTAACCCGAGAGTGACCATGCTTCAGGCAAGGGAGAGGTTGAGGAGGAAAAAAACCCAGAGATTATAACCTTTGAGGTTCTACCTTTTAATTTAATACCTAGCTCCACATGCTCTCTTTGCAGAACTTCCTTCATATTTCTACTTGAATGATTGAGTGAATGAATTAGCTTTATTGTCAAATGTACTCAAATGAATACAGTGAAAAGTTTACAGTGGCCACATAACAGCATCATCTAAGATACCTAGCTACAGATACTGAAGATCAAATTCTTAGGAAACAAAAAAAAATTAAAAAAGGTAAAAAGTAGTAAATAGTTCAACATTATAGGTCATACTTGTGTTGCTGGCACTTGCATGGACTAAGACAACTGGATCTTCATCCAATCACTGCAGGCTCCTCTCTCTCCCCGAGGAGATGTCCTAAACCTTGGCAATGGGCAGTCAACTCAGCCGGCGGGTCTCTTGCTCTTTGCTGCAGAGAACATTGCCAATCCCCCCAACGAAATCCCTTGCTACCATACATTCCTTGTGACTCCCCTCCTCACTTGCATGGCTTCCCGCACCGTGATGCCACGTTTAGTTTGCTATACCACCATGTCGTCTCTGCTCTCAACCATACAGCTGAAAACAATGTTTTGGACAATTGCAGAAGCTGACCTTCCTGCCGTCTGAGGTTCCCTTACCTGTCTCACTCTCAGTTAACCCATCTGCTTGATCACAGAACAAATCAAAAGACCTTACCTTAAAATAGTGTGACTGCCCACTGGTGCAAAGAATCTAGGGCACCTTCCCCTGCCTGAAGTGTACTTGCACTTCAGCCTTTAAGTCATAAACGCTGAGCTGAAGCTGCTCAAATATCAAACACTGACAACAGACATTCCTGTCTGGGTCACAATGGCATACAGATGCTCCCACGGACAACAGACTTGACATATTACCTATTCTGTTGTCCTTAAATCAGTTTTACTTAATTGCTCAGTTACATTATTTAATGGAAAATAGTTTCAGGACAACTTAAAATCTTTAGGGGTTGATCAAAATGTAATATTTCATCAAAAGTCCTATTCAGTACATGAAGAATATGAAGTTAATACAGAGACAGTGATTCAATAATCATTATCTGCAACATTACTTCTGGAGCTCTCTCTATCCAATCTAATCTATTAACAAGAGTAGATTTTCTATACTGAATTGAATTGAATTTATTGTCATGTGTACCGAGGCACAGTGCGAAGCGTGGTCTTGCCAGCAATACAGGCAGATCACAGAGTTAAGTGCATAGGTAAGTAAATAATAGGTCAACAGCAGCAAAAACAAAAACACAGGTACAGGCAAATGTTAAGAGTTTGTGAGTCCATTCAATATTCTAACAACAGTAAGGTAGAAACTGTTACGAGACCAGCCAGTGCGTGTTCAGGAGAAATTTTAGTGGTTACATTTAAAATTGACCTGTAAAATGGTGCCACAATAACATTTGAATTGTTTTATCATTTGTTGGAATATATACAACTGAGACAACAAAGTGCACATTGAAGCAAAATTATCTTTAAGCGGTTTCAAGTCAATGCTCAGCTGGATTGCAATATAGAGTGACAGCTACAGTGCAGGTTCAATTCCCATACCAGCTGAGGTCACCATGAAGGTCCTGCTTTCTCAAGCAGAGGCATAGTGACCCTCAAGTTAAACTCACCACCAGGCGTCTCTCTCTAATGAGCGAGCAGCCCAAGGTTTCAACAAAATGGACACTAATATGTAGCATTTAAGAATAAGTGTCAATGAAATTAAGATAACTCACAAACAGTCTAATTGGAAAACAAAATGATTAGAGTGTAGCCAATAAAACTGATAAAAGGATATGGTTTTGTCGCAAAAGACTTGAAGATACAAAAAGAGTGAAATCAATGCTGCAGCACTGAACAACTATTACCAACTGGAGGGGAAGGGAAATCTTTAACTGCTCCTGTTTAGTTCAGTTTTGAAATAGAGGGTATGGTCATCTTTTCATTCAGATAATTACAATGGGATATGATTAAAGTTTAGCTCCAATCATATTTTTACATGATGTTTTGAACAACACAAACATTTCAGTGAGAAATGTTACACAATAAAGGAGTGGGTGTTCCAATGCATATTGTGCAAATTTGCCAATGAGAAATATATTTTTGCTGTTCTCTGTTATTAAGAGACTAAAGAATTAAATAAACCTCTTGCTTGGTTGCCTTCTTAAATTTGAATATTGATGCTCTTTGTCACATTGTTTCATGTAAGTATTGGTAAACAACAGAGTGCATCAGTATCACTTGCCCAATGATGGAACCCTCATTATGTAGCATATTTACCTTACAATTGATAACAAATAACCAGAAGATCATTTGCACTACAAATCCAATATACAGAGATCCACAGTCCACTAACAATAACAAGATGTAGCAACATTTATTCTTCTTTTGGCACAGCCAAGATTTCTTTGTCAATAAATAACAGCAATAAGAAATAAGACGCTGGTGATTCACTTAATTACTTTATTTGGGATCCTTCTCTATTCAAAGTGATTGTGGGGTTTATTTTCATAACCATAATAAGAGTTTGTTTGCTGTGAAGCATGTTGGAACGTGTAACAATACAATATGTAACTCAGAGTTCCTTCTTTCCTTTCAGACTTTGTTCTGGCATCACTATAAATTACATCAACAGTTTTCTAATTTCCATATTGAAATTTGCTGAACCCTAAGATCAATGACTCACATTCCAAGTACACAAGTGTTGCCCAGTTGCCTCGCTGGTGTGGAAAGCTGCGTATGCGACCATCATGCTTCACACTATCATCCAACTCCTCTTCAAGTTCCTTGAACATCCCCATTACACTCTCTGGGACTGGCAAGTGTTGGGATTTCACTCTGTGCATCACCAGTTAAAAACAAAACATCGACACTCAGCGTCAGCATTTAATGTTGAACTTTAGACTTATTCCTTTATTTTTCTACTTTTTACCTAAGATTTGTACCTAGATACCTTGCACCTAAGATGACGCCATGAATGGAATCAGTACATCACTGAGTTAAGCAAAATCCAGATAGAGGTTTCAAATAAAAATGTGTTGCTTGCCTTTATGCTTCTTCCTTTTTTTAAATTGCACATTTTTGTTTACCTCTCATTCTTGCAATTTGTTTTTTTTTCTCTCTTTCATCTTTCATTGAACTCATCATCTCCAGTTTGCAGCAAGAAATACAGAGATTTACAGCTGCATTTTTTAAAAACAAAATGGTTGCAACTTGGTGCAGGCCATCAAACTAAAATAATCAGGCATATTTAATGTTGCTGAAGTCTAGGAACATTAAAGAACGCCACACACACAAAATAAGAATTTTACATTACTTGGAATATAAAAACCTAAATGAGGTACTGGAACAAAGGGCACAATTCAACAAATTACTTAGTATCTGAACCTCACTAACACACATGAATCAGATCGTCACAAAATCAAACTTTATGAAGTAATGAAATTACTTTAAACTTGCATCAACTTAATTCACTTCTGCTCAGTGTTTTGAGTTATAAATAGAAAATGGAAGTGCCATGGGGGGTATAAAGGACGCTTAAAAGGAGCATGATAAATTTGCATGGTTGAGTGTTAAAGAATGAAAGGCTTCTGAGCTTTGGTGCCAAGCATGGTAAGTCACACATAATCAAATGTCATTGGTAAGTCCATATATAAGTGTATCAGATGAATTAACCCTCACTGGCACAGCCTCAAAAAGCTCAATCAAAGTAGATCAACAAGATTTGCCTCTAACAAATCCATGATGGCTTTACTTACATTAGCCCTATTTGTCCAAGTCATTGTTAACTTAGTCTTGGATGATTGCTACCCAACACTGAAGCTAAACTGGCTTGTCCAGTTTGAACAAGGGTGTAGCTTTTGCAATTATTCAATATTCTGGCACTTTCCTCTCAAGGATAACCATATCTTCATATTTTCCAGCCTACTTCCTTCAGTATCCCTTTGGTCCTAATGACTTACTAATGTTAAGTACAGCCATCCTTTTGAAAACATCGTCTTTATAAAATTTCAGCCCATCCAACATCTCAATCACTTCTTCATTCACTATACCCTAACCTCAGTCATGGATAAGATCCTGGAATCCATTGTGAAGGATGAGATTTCTAAATACTTGGAAGTGTGTGGTAAAATAGGGCAAGTCAGCATGGTTTCATCAAGGGGAGGTCATGCCTGACAAATCTGCTAGAATTCTTGAGGAAGTAATGAGCAGATTAGACCAAGGAGAACCAATGGATGTTATCTACCTGGATTTCAAGAAGGTCTTTGACAAGGTGCCACACAGGAGGCCGAGTAAGACAAGGGTCTGTAGTGTTAGAGGCAAGGTGCTAGCATGGATAGAAACTTGGCTATCGGGCAGAAAGCAGAGAGTGGGGATAAAAGGGTCCCTCTCATGATGGCAGCAAGTGGTGTTCTACAAGGATCAGTGTTGGGACCACAACTTTTCAGTTTATACAGTAACTATCTAGATGAAGGAACAGAGGGCATTCTGGTTAAGTTTACAGATGATACAAAGATGGGTAGAGGTTCAGGTAGCATTGAGGCGGCGGGGAGGCTGCTGAAGGATTTGGATAGGTTAGGAGAGTGGGCAAAGTAGTGGCAGATGGAGTACAACATGGGAAAGTATGAGGTCATGCGCTTTAGTAGGAAGAATAGAGGCATGGACTATTTTCTAAATTGGGAGAAAATTCAGAAGTCGGAAGTGCAAAGAGACGTGGGATTTCTAGTCCAGGATTCTCTCAAGATAAACTTGCAGGTTGCATCAGTAGTTAGGAAGACAAATTCAATGATGGCATTTATTTTGAGAGGACTTGAATATAAAAGCAGAGATGTACATCTGAGGCTCTATGAGGCTCTGGTCAGACCACATTTGGAGTATTGTGAGCAGTTTTGGGACCCCATATCTCAGGAAGGATGTACGGCCCTGGAGTGTTTTCAGAGGACGTTCACGAGAATGGTCCCAGGAATGAAAAGCTTAACATATGAGGAACATTTAAGGACTCTGGGTCTATATGCAATGGAGTTTAAAAGGATAAGGGGGTATCTAGTTAAAACATATAGGCTACTGAATGGCCTGGACAGAATGGATGTTGGGAAGATGCCTCCATTGGTAGGAGAGACTAGAACCCAAAGGCACAGCCTTACAGTAAAGGGAAGATCATGGAGCATAGTTAAATCTGAGATAGATAGGTTCTTGAATGTCATGGGGAAATCAAAGGTTACAAGGAGAAAGCAGAAATATGGGATTGAGAAACGTATCAGCCATGATTGAATGGTGGAGCAGACTCGATGGACTGAATGGCCTAATTCCTGCTCCTAGGTGTTATGGTCTTACATTGCAACAGCCATCATTTCACGCTTAAGCACTCACATGGTACCTTGACTTTGACCGGTGTCTCTCTCATCCTTTTCCTATTTAAGTGCAGATGGAAAACTTCTGCATTTTCTTTAATGTTAACTGCCATTGTCTTTTCATACTTTTTTCATTATACTAAATCCCTTTTCATTTTACTTCCGAAGGTACTATATTTAGACTGATTCTCACTCACATTTTCACTCAAATAAATGCCTTTCCATTTTTTTTTGCTGGTTCTGCCATTCTTTGTGGGTCTTTCACCATCCGGGGAGCTCCTGTTTTAGTTGACTTGAGGTCTTCCCCCCCCCCCCCCCAATATTCTTTCTACACCCACCTAAACCACCTCCTTTCTTTTTGTTTTGGTCGGTTACAGCTTTACCAGGCAATCTGGGGGTGTTGCTGTGAGAACGTGATGAAGTTGGAGGTGGGAATATTTACACTAGCAAGGACAGTTTGGGCTGAATGGCCTGTTATTACATTAATTCTGTTTATGTGTTACATTTATTTTGGCTCGGGGGAATCTCCTGGCGGCGCACACTGACCCTTCTTCAGCTAATTCCGGCCTCAGTTACTCACTCAACCCCGCCGGCAGCTCCTTCCTCTGCTTGGCCTCGGGATCCCTCTCCGCCCGGACCCTCCTTCTCCTCTTCCTCCTCGCTGCTGCTGCTGTAATTCACCAAAAACATCCCAGGGCTTAACGCTCTCACAACCGCTCCCCTTCAGCCGCCGCCATCTTGGGCCCCGGTGCCACCCGCTGAACGTTCCGGCCTGGGCGGCGGGCCTGGGAGGAGGGTTCCGGGAACTCACACAAACAACGACCACCCCACCCCCATCCAGGAACCTCCCGAAAGTAACACAAACCTCACCCCAGCTACTCACACACCTCGCCCGTGGTCTGTTCTCGCCATGAAGTCAAATGATTTTAAATATATATTTTGTTATAGGCCTCCATCCCCTTTTTAACATTTGCAACAGGACTTTCCTTATTATTGAATTGGAGGGTTTTTTTTAAATCTCTGATTGAAATGTCACCTCTTTGCTGGAACTAATTGTGCATTTTCACAAAACAATGTAACTATTATTCGTTTTATAGTGGAAAAGTCAACATCTATAGAAAATTGCATATTTGTGTCTTGCTATGAAGCCCCAGCTCAGCAATCTAATAATATTGAAGGTGATAGACAAACTTGAGAGTGCAGTTAATAAAGTACTTGGAACTCTGGACCTTATCAACAGTGTATGGATTTTAAAAACAAAGAAGTTACGATAATTGAGTTTAAAACACTGGTTTGCCCACAACAGGGGTATTGTGCCTGGTTGATGGGTAATGAGGAAGAATATGAAGGCATAAAAGAGAAAGCAGTGAGATTTACAAGGATAGTTCCAGAAATGAGGAACTTCAATTGTGTAAATAGATTAGAACAGCTGCAGGGGCTGTTCTCCTCAGAGAAGAGAATGGTGAGAGGAGATTTGACAGAGGTGATCAAGAGCAATTTTGAAAGGTGCAAATACACACATGCATATCTTTCTTTCTTTAATAATGCCATTAGCTCTTCGTCCATCAGCAGACAGGACCTGTTTAATCCTTATTGCGGGGTAACACTTCTGACAATGCATATGCCCTCAGTGCTACATTGGAATTTCAATCTTGATCATGGGCTCAAGAGATTGGCAAGGTTTTTGTCCTAAGAAAAGAATTGCTGGAAAATTCCAACAGCATCTGTGGAGTGAACCTTACTTTCAGGTTGAGACAAGCTATTATCGGAGCATTTCATATCAGCCTGAAATATTAGCTCTGTTTCTCTCCACAGTTTACTGCCTGCTTAAAATATTTTCCAGAGTTTTTTTTGTTTCAGATTTCCAACATTCACAGTATTTTGTGTTTGTTTTAGGATTGTGTCATTCTGACATAGAAATGAGAGTTACCAGCTGAAGCATTCTGGAATATTAGATAAAAATAAAATTCCTTCGTGGCCTAGGGACGGACTTCCCCTTGAACTATTGCCAGATCCTGCTGTAGTTCTTTGTAATTCGTAACACATCAATGTTTTAAACCTGAATACAAATTTTTAAATGTGTTCCCAAATAGCATCAGGGTAGACAGGAGATGAGATGAGGATCCCTTTTGTAATCCATTTGCTGCACAACTGTGCTTCATTCCTTTGTAGAATAGAGACGGGGCAAGATTCTACTTCAGGAAACAAAGAAGCAATTTTAAAAACAAGTTGTATGTTTTAAACACCCCGTCCTCAAAGAATTAATACACACATTCATTTTGGCACCTCTCTGATTAGTGCCAACATAATCAAAAAGCAAATTGACAACTTTTGTTTTACATATGCACGATTTTGCTCTTTGTCTTGACTCTGCTGCAGACTGGCACAATTTGGCTATCTAGATTGCATGAGTGATACTTCTGAACAGTTTACTCGAAATCACAAGCTGCACAGACAGCACCAGCCTGACGTCCTGTTCTGCTGGCTACCCAAATAACATGTAGACCCCATTAACATAGCGTTCTGGAGGCAGCGGCTGAGAACTGAAGCAGTCTCAATCCGGCTAGTCACTAGGGGGTGCCAAAGTACATCTAATACCCAACTTGTACTTTACAGTCTGACGAATAATTTAAAACTGTGCTGTGCAGGATAATGTGAAAATGGAATGCGTAACTATTTCTCATGTTAATCTGTTAGGTCTTTTCCAGAATATATATTATATATTAATGCATTTGTCCTTTCATTGACTCACTTTAACCTTTGATATCATTTTTGTTCATCCATCATGCTCCCACTCTCCCTGTCCACTGTCTGCGACTGAATCTAACCCCTCGCAACTTTGGGATCTTGTTTGATCCTGAGCTTCCAATTGTACAACCTTTCTGTTACCAAAACCGATTCTGCGCCAACATCGCCTCTCCTGCCTCAGCTCATCTGTTGCAGAAACCCTGGTCGTTGCCATTCCAATGTCCTACTTGGCTAAGCCCCTACCCTTCAAACTAAAAGTCTTGCATTTGAATGACGCTTTTCACATCCATTGGAAATCAAAGCAAACTACAACAAATGAATTTTGGATTAGTGGTGCTGGAAGAGCACAGCAGTTCAGGCAGCCTGAACTGCTGTGCTCTTCCAGCACCACTAATCCAGAATCTGGTTTCCAGCATCTAGAACATAGAACATAGAAAAATACAGCGCAGTATAGGCCCTTTGGCCCTCGATGTTGCGCCGATCCAAGTCCACCTAACTTACACTAGCCCACTATCCTCCATATGGCTATCCAATGCCCATTTAAATGCCTATAAAGAGGGAGAGTCCACCACTGCTACTGGCAGGGCATTCCATGAACTCACGACTCGCTGAGTAAAGAACCTACCCCTAACATCTGTCCTATACCTACCACCCCTTAATTTAAAGCTATGCCCCCTCGTAATAGCTGACTCCATACGTGGAAAAAGGTTCTCACGGTCAACCTTATCTAAACCCCTAATCATCTTGTACACCTCTATCAAGTCACCCCTACACCTTCTTTTCTCCAATGAAAACAGCCCAAGTGCCTCAGCCTTTCCTCATACGATCTTCCTACCATACCAGGCAACATCCTAGTAAACCTCCTCTGCACCCGTTCCAGTGCCTCCACATCCTTCCTATAGTATGGCGACCAAAACTGCACACAATACTCCAGATGGGGCCGCACCAGAGTCTTATACAACTGCAACATGACCTCAGGACTACGGAACACAATTCCTCTACCAATAAAAGCCAGTACGCCATATGCCTTCTTCACCGCACTATTTACCTGGGTGGCAACTTTCAGATATCTGTGTACATGGACACCAAGATCCCCCTGCTCATCCACACTACCAAGTATCCGACCATTAGCCCAGTACCCCATCTTTTTGTTACTCTTACCAAAGTGAATCACCTCACACTTACCTACATTGAACTCCATTTGCCACCTTTCTGCCCAGTTCTGCAGGTTATCTATATCCTGCTGTAACCTGACACATCCTTCCTCACTGTCAACAACTCCACTGACTTTCGTATCATCCGCAAACTTGCTCACCCAACCTTCCAGCCCCTCCTCCAGGTCATTTATAAAAATGACAAAGAGCAATGGTCCCAAAACAGATCCTTGCGGAACACCGCTAGTAACTGCACTCCAAGATGAACCTTTACTATCAACTACTACCCTCTGTCTTCTTCCAGCCAGCCAATTCCTAATCCAAACCTCCAACTCACCCTCAATGCCATACCTCCGTATTTTTTGCAGTAGCCTACCATGGGGAACCTTATCAAACGCCTTACTAAAATCCATATACACCACATCTACCGCTTTACCCTCGTCTACCTCCTTAGTCACCTTCTCAAAGAATTCAATAAGGTTTGTGAGGCACGACCTGCCCTTCACAAAACCATGCTGACTATCCTTGATCACATTATTCCTATCCAGATGTTCATAAATCCTATCCCTTACAATTCTCTCTAAGACTTTGCCCACAACAGAAGTGAGACTCATCGGCCTATAGTTACTAGGGTTATCCCTACTCCCCTTCTTGAACAAGGGAACCACATTTGCTATCCTCCAGTCTTCTGGCACTATTCCTGTAGACAACGAGGACATAAAAATCAAGGCCAATGGCTCTGCAATCTCCTCCCTTGCTTCCCAGAGAATCCTAGGATAAATGCCATCAGGGTACTTATCTATTTTCACCCTTTCCAGAATTTCCAAACCTCTTCCCTACATACCTCAAAGCCGTCCATTCTAATTAATTGTGACTCAGTATTCACACCGGCAACAATGTCCTGTTCCTGAGTGAATACTGACGAAAAGTATTCATTCAGTGTCTCCCCAATCTCCTCAGCCTCCACACGCAACTTCCCACTACTATCCTTGACTGGACCTATTCCTATCCTAGTCATTCTTTTATTCCTAACATACCTATAGAAAGCCTTTGGGTTTTCCCTAATCCTACCAACTAAGGACTTTTCATGTCCCCTCCTTGCTGCTCTTAGCTCTCTCTTCAGATCCTTCCTGGCTACCTTATAACTCTCAATTGCCCCAATTGAACCTTCACACCTTATCTTTACATAGGCCGCCCTCTTCCCTTTAACAAGGGATTCCAATTCCTTATTAAACCACGGCTCCCTCACATGACCCTTTCCTCCCTGCCTGACAGGTACATACTTATCAAGGACACTCAATAGTTGCTCCTTGAACAAGCTCCACATATCAATTGCGCCCTTCCCTTGAAGCCTACTTTTCAAAGCCACGCATCCTAAGTCGTGCCTCACCGCATCATAATTTCCCTGCCCCCAGCTATAACTCTTGCCCTGCAGTGCACACTTATCCCTCTCCATCACTAGAGTAAAAGTCACCGAATTGTGGTCACTGTCCCCAAAATGCTCACCTACCTCCAATTCTAACACCTGGCCTGGTTCGTTACCCAGAACCAAATTCAGTATGGCCTCACCTCTTGTTGGCCTGTCTACATATTGTGTCAGGAAACCCTCCTGCACACATTGGACAAACTCCGACCCATCTAACGAACTCGAGCTATAGCTTTCCCAGTCAATATCTGGAAAGTTAAAGTCCTCCATAACAACCACTCTATTACTTTCACTCTTCTCCTGAATCATCCTCGCAATCCTTTCTTCTACGTCTCTAGGACTATTAGGAGGCCTGTAGAAACTCCTAACAGGGTGACCTCACCTTTCCTATTCCTAACCTCAGCCCAAACTACCTCAGATGGCGAGTCTTCATCCATCATCCTTTCCACCGCTCTAATACTATCTTTGACAAGCAATGCTGCAAGTTCACCTACTTTATTTTGTATACTTCTTGCATTGAAGTATACACACTTCAAGCCACTTTCCTGTTTACAGGCACCCTCCTTTGAGATTGATGCCATGTTCCTAACCTCCCTACACTCCACGTCCTGCACCCTAAAGCTACAGTCTAGGTTCCCATGCCCCTGCAGAGTTCGTTTAAAACACCCCCAAGAGCACTAGCAAACCTCCCCCCAAGGATACTGCTGCCCCTCAGGTTCAGGTGTAGACCATCCTGTTTATAGAGGTCCCACCTTCCCCAGAAAGAACCCCAGTTATCCAGATACTAGAATCCCTCCCTCCTGCACCATCCCTGTAGCCACACATTTAACTGTTCTCTCTCCCTATTCCTCAACTCTTTATCACGTGGCATGGGTAACTAACCAGAGACAACAACTCTGTTTGTTCTAACTCTGAGCTTCCAACCTAGCTCCCTGAAAGCCTGTCTAACATCCTCAGCCCTCTTCCTACCTATGTTGTTGGTGCCAATGTGGACCACGACTTCGGGCTGGTCCCCCTCCCCCTTAAGGACCCGGAAAACACGATCAGAGACGTCACGTACCCTTGCACCTGGGAGGCAACATACCAAACATGAGTCTCTCTCGCCCCCACAAAACCGCCTACCTGTGCCCGAAACTATCGAGTCCCTGATAACTATTGCTCTGCTCTTCTCCACCCTTCCCTTCTGAGCAACAGGCACAGGCTCCGTGTCAGAGGCCTGAACCCCATTGCTTACCCCTGGTAAGTCGTCCCCCCCACAAGTATCCAAAACGGTATACTTGTTCTTGAGGGGAACAGCCGCAGGGGGTCCCTGCATTGGCTGTCATTGTTTTTACCTACAACAAATGAAGTTCATTTCTTGAGGTTCAGTCACTGTTGCAACATAAGAAACCTTCCCACACATCAGATCAAGCCAAAAATCAACTGGCCCTGTCGTAACTCAACCAGTCACATCCAGCGTCCATTCTTGTGCTTGATACCTTACGTTGGTTCCCATGTGGCCAATGCCTCAATTTTAAACTTTGCATTCTTGTTTACAAATCCTTCTGGGGCGTTGCTCCTCCCTATGTCTATAAACACCTTCTTCCCCAAAACCCTACAGCGCCTCTATACTTGTTTAAATTTGGTCTCTTACATATTCCTGATTTTAATCGCTCAGCTATTGGTAGCCCTGAGTATAAACTCTACGTCCCTTTCCTTGTTTGGAAGCTGGTTACAATTCAACATTTTGACTCGGTTTTTTGGATACCTGCTCGAATAGTTCACCGTGATTCAGTGTCAAATTTTCTTTGATAATCTGCATCTGAAGTCCTCTGGGATGTACTGTTATACGTAAGGGCAGGGGGTGAGCAAAGGAAAAAAAAGAACCAGATTAGATAGCAGTTCCTGCACATCGGCCAGACACAGATTACCAAATCTGTCACAGAAAGGAGAATTCAATCTCTTCTTTCATTCATATTCATCTCACCCAGGAGTAACCTCATTACCATACAGATCATACTGACGACATTAACAAACTGAAGTCTGGTGTTCAGGACTAAGGGATACCTGTGACTTCTATGAGTCTAGTGGGGCATTGTCTTGGTCAACAGGGAATGCTGAGGAAGGCATTTAACTTGTGGAGTACCAGCTCCTGTTTTTCATGCCATGTTCCTAACCTCCCTACACTCCACGTCCTGCACCCTAAAGCTACAGTCTAGGTTCCCATGCCCCTGCAGAGTTAGTTTAAACCCCCCCCCCCCCCCCCCCCAAGAGGTTTTTCATGGTTTCTGATCCTTCTCAACTCTGCAACAAAAGTGAATTTTAAGTCAGTGACCCAATTACACTGCACAACCCAATTTAAACAATCCCCCAAAGGGACACTCATATACACTTATCCTCTGTATAAAAACTCGAACATGCAGCATGTTCATTCTCCATATTTAACTCTATAAACTACATGTCCTCCTTTTGTCTGTCTTGGCAGAATTGTTATTATTACTAAGGTCAGTGTCTTCTCTCCTCATATTCCCTAAGAGAGTAGTTACAATCTCCAGTCATTTGTATGGTCACAGCACTAACTTTGGTTGACTCAGTTCATAGAGTCAACCCTTCAGTCCAACTAGTCCATGCCAACCATGTTCCCAAACTAATCTATCCCTCTAAACCGTTCCTTTCATGAACTTACCCAAAAGTCTTTTAAGTGTTGTAACTGCACCTATATCTACCACTTACTCTGGCCGTTCATTCCACACATGAACCACTCTCTCATGTCCTTTCTAAAGCTTTCTCCTCTCACCTTAAAAATATTCCTTCTAATTTTGGATTCCCCCATCCTAGGAAAAAGATCCCTGTTATTCACCTTATCTATGCCCCTCATAAAACCCTATAAAGCCATCCCTCAACCTCCTATGCTCCAGTGAAAGTTTTCCTAGCCTAACCAGCCTCTCCTTATAACTCAAACCCTCCATTCCTGGCAACTTCCTGACCCCTCTCTAGCCTAATAATAAATGTATCAGTTTAATAAGTGTATAATTTATTAACAAGTTTCTGCAACAGCAAATTGTAGCTGTCCTGGTTAAATGGGCTACTATGTGAAGCTTAAAGCACAGGCATCAAAATATTCAGTAAGTCATCAGAA